>NC_044042.1:50608769-50921954 GCF_901765095.1 Microcaecilia unicolor
ACACATGTACTGAGCATGACATCATTGCTTCTCTCTGTATTTCTTGGGAAACCAACACAATGCCTTCAACTGGAAACCTTTCTCAGATTAGGAGCATATATATTTGTGTGTTGAGCCTTGATTGTCGCCTCACCTCTAGGTGATTACCAATGCCTCAAACAGGGATTATAAGCATGAACTGGTATCAGTGTGGCTACCATGGTGGTTGCGAAAAAAAAGAAAAAATAGTGGGAAACAGAAGGAGACTCGATAAACAATGGGACTTCCAATGGAACAGTAATTATATATAACAATCTTTATTTGTACAAAACGCTCTTCTTCCAATGCTGTAACTTAAAAGACTCAACACAGCACCGTGTTTTGGCATGGACTGCCTGCCTCAGGAGTCTGGCAAATGTTTGTCCTAGATTCGTGCTAAACGTTATCAAATATGGATGTCAAGGGGTCTTTAAAAAGACCTTTTAAGTGACCGTGATAAAAAAAAAATCCAAACTGTGTCAAAATAACCAATCTCTAAGGAAGTACACAAGAAACAAGGAGAACAATGCTCCTACACAATCTGCTTCTTGCTCATTCCCCTCTGCATTGTGCAGCATAGTTCCATCTGTCTTCCCTCACCCTACCATTGTCCTATCTCTCTCTCTCTCTTTGTGCCCCGCTCCCTTCTGGTGACCAATTCAAACCTCTTAGGGCTGCAGCTGCCTGGAGGAGAGCTTCCCTGCCCTGCTCCTTGCTCACTCCCCTCCCTCCCTCTCCTGTGGCAAAACAAAATGAATTCCCTATTGCCCTTACCTGGGCAGGGGTAAGGACACAGGCACCCAGACACTGAATTCCTTCCGGGCCACTACTGCAAGCTACCCTATCGTGCTCACTTGCTTTCCTCTCTGACCTTTGCGCTGATGGCGGCAAAATAAAAAACAAAATGAAATCATGCATGGGCCATAGCCCTACGCGTGCGGCTACCTGCTTCCTTCCTCCTCCCTCCCCTCATGTAACTTCCTGTTTTGGAGAGGGAGGAGGAGGAAGGGAGCTGTCAGAGTGTGTGCAGGGCTATGGTCCCATGCACGGTTTCCTTTTGTTTTTTGTTTTGCCACTGCGAGCACAAGTGTCAGACTTGGAGAAGAGAGCGAGCTATCATGAGAGAAAGACAGGGCAGCTTCCTGGTTCCTCGCGGCCTGGGAGGAAGTCAGTGTCTGGATGCCTGTGCTGTTACCCCTGCCCAGCTATGGGCAGCTTGTTTTGGGGGGGCAATGTCCATGGGGGGGGGGGGGGAGCCAAACGCTTTATGTGTCTTCTGCAAGTAGCTGTAACAGGAATAGACTAACATTTCACTACAACACAAAACAACCGTCCTCTGAGCCCAAAAAATACTTCTGATTTGACTCACTCTCACATACAAAATCATCATACCAAGGTCATGTCTTATACTTGGAGTATTGTGTTTAGTTTTGGAGGCCATATCTTGCTAAAGATGTAAAAAGACTGGAAGCGGTGCAAAGAAAAGCTACAAAAATGGCATGGGATTTCTGTAGCAAACCGTACGAGGAGAGACTTGCTGACCTGAGCATGTATACCTTGGAGGAAAGGAGAAACAGGTTTGACATGATTCAAATATTTGAAAGGTATTAATCCGCAAATGAACCTTTTTCGGAGACGGGAAGGTGATAGATCTAGAGGACATGAATTGAGGTTGAAGGGGGGCAGACTCAGGACTAATGTCAGGAAGTATTTTTTCACGGAGAGGGTAGTGGATATGTGGAATGCCCTCCCGCGGGAGGTGGTGGAGATGAAAACAGTAATGGAATTCAAACATGTAGGATAAACAGAAAGGAATCTGGTTTAGAAGGAATGGTTCCATGGAATCTTAGCGGAGATTGGGTGGCGATGCCGGTAATTGGGGAAACAAAACGGGAGCTGGGCAGACTTCTACGGTCTATGCCCTGACCGTGACTGAATAGATAGGGATGGGCTGGAGTGTAAATTTTAAGGGGCTTCGACGTTAGCTTCAGAACTTAGTACAAGAACACTACTGAGCAGACTTCTACGGTTTGTGCCCTGAGAAAGGCAAGGACAAATCAAACGGGTATACATATATAGTAATACATACCATGTAAAATAAGTTTATCTTGTTGGGCAGACTGGATGGACCGTACAGGTCTTTATCTGCTGTCATTTACTATGTTACTATGACCAGCAGATGGCACCAGTACACAGATAACACACTGTGAGGTGTCCTATGGGCGAGTTTCCTAAGGAGTGTCAGAAGGCTGCTGGGGCTCTAATGAGCATGTGGGTTGCCCTGGGGCTCCTGCCATTGCCTATCACAGTGCAGAAATGGCCATGCAGCACTTGTGTCTCTGTGTGCTTATTTCCACATGAGCATGTGCATATGCGGGAAGGCCTTATCATGGACACCAATGTAGGATTTGCCAAGGACTACCGGCCTACTTCTGTGCCATGCTTATTGGGTGTTGTCTTGAATTTTGGTTGTTGCCCCCAATAAGGGCTGCTGTGTTTACTCTTAACCCCCCAGACACCCCTTCCTGATGTTACCTCTAACATTTTCAGCATGTAGGAGTTAAACATGCTGCCAGGAAAAGTACCATGGGATGCCTTGGTGCATCATGTAGTACTGCCCTTTCCCCACGTCGCAAGCTCATATAGGGCTTAGCGCAGAAGGCATTAATGCATCCCCCATACACAGCACTGATACATGCTAGTATGGAGGTGGTAGCTGCCATCTGTCTGTTAGTGGCTACAGAGTTTGTTGATAGGTGACACGTATAATGTGTGTGTGGGAAATATGGGTCTGGAGACTGCTGAGAAATGTAGTGATACAACAGATGAATCAGGAATAAGGGGGTGCATTATGTTTGCATGACTTGCTACAAATGTGTGAAGGATGTACGGAATAACAATGTGTGCTTTTTCCATGTCAGCTCAAGCATCTGGAAAAAAAAGGCTACCCACTGGGAATGCCATGCTCACAAACGTGAGTCCATGACTAATTTGACAAATTACATGTACCTCCACAAACAGCCAGTACACTTGTCTGCCACCTCACCCAACAACTCTTCCATGGTATCAGGCTGAAAGATTGCGTCATCATTGTCAGGCTTGGGGCAAGGGGTGAAAAAGACCATTTTTAGTCCAAGGCTACATTTAAGATCACATGTAACAAGGGTGATACGATAAGTATGGCTATCAGAGTCTGTACAAGAATGCTGTGAAGGGACGTGTGTATGGGAGCAGAGCCTCACCCAGCTCCTGGGGAAACATCCTATGAGGGTGTGGAATAGGCCTGCTCACAGGTTCTGATTTTAGTAGATTATGGTAGTGTGATGCAATGTTGCTTGTGCAGCAGATATTCCATGTATTAGAAATAGGCATCACATAGGTGCATCACTGATGTCATCAATAGATGCAGCTGTCAGTACCTATGCCCGGGTTTCTAGCAACCTGTGCTGTCACAAATCCAACACAGGCAGTAAGGTACAATGGAAGGTGTTGGAAGTGTGAGCTACTGGATCCCTCTCTCCATCACCATAGTGAATAAAGTTTCTATCCAACAGCCAAAGAATGAGAAGGGAATGTCTCTAATGCTTCCTGTAGGCAGGTAGATGATAAGAGGTCACTTTAGGCAACATTGAGGGACCCTGGGTGCCTGTAGGGCACCTGTCCACTTCAACAACCTGCTTACTGGAACCTCTTGGGTCATATCCTATCCCTTCCTTTGCATCTAGGACTTATTACTGGTCCTTTCTCCAGGTTGCCTTGTTGGTTGTATCAATACAGCACCACAGGGACTTCGCAGCAACTGACATCTTAGCACTGTATCTCACTCTTCTCAATTGTGAACAAAGTCAGTGGGGATGGAGTAGATCATAATGTCACCCTCCTTGGGGTGTAGGTGTGCTTCCCATTTGTGGATCAAGTAGTGCCAGAGGACTATCCACAGTTGGGTAGCCCAGGACTTCCTGGCCACACAACTTGACATCTGTTCACAATCTGTACACGTGTCTGCCACTATCCCTGCTCCAGCATCCTCTTGTCTATGGTACCCCCTGCACGTGTACCTGCAAGATGGCATGGTTCCTGACAGGGTCCTGGTCCATAGGCGTTCTGAAGCTGAACACAATTCTGTCTCAGCCACACTGCCCTCCTTTCTGCCACCTAAAGACCACTAACAGCAGAGAAAAGATTGTGGTTGGCAGCAGAGAGTACATGCTAGGACACTAGCACAAAACATGGCTTTTTGCATGGTAAACACTGTTGGTGGGGTTGAAGGTGGAGATGTTTGAGCTGGGGTAGGGAGCGAGACTGATCTGAAGTATCCATGGGGAGAGTGAGCTGGAAATGGTCCATCTGTGGGAAGGGGAAATAACCTGATGGACATGGGGGGGGGGGAAGGAATAGGTTGGAGTTCAAGAGGGGTAGGCCTACAAAGATCTGACCTCTGAGGGAATGGAGGGCTAGATGAAGAGGAGTTGCCTAATGGTTAGTGCAGCAGGCTTTGATCCTGGCAACCTGGGTTTGATTCCCACTACAGCTACTTGTGACCTTGGGCAAGTCACTTAACCCTCCATTGCCCCAGGTAAACGTATAAAAAGCTTAAATTGTGAGCCCTCTAGGGATAGAGAAAATGCCTGCATATATGTACAACGCTGCGTACATCTAGTAGCGCTATAGAAATGATTAATAGCAGTAGTAGTAGATGTGTGAGCTTCGAAGTGGGAGTCAATGCCCCTCCTTGCCTGAGGAGGCCTAGATCTCTGCCCATGATCTTAGCCTAGGGTGATAGAAGGCATCTATAAGGAACGGGTTGTCAAGCATCCAGGTCTCACCTGGGTCCATAGTCACTGCAATGCCAGGTACCATAACATCTCGAACATACCTAAACCTCCACTACCCAAACTGCAAAGGACTTAAATACAAAGCAACCTATGCATCCAGCCTCTCCTATATAAGCACACTACTATGGAACGCACTGCCAAAAGTTGTGAAAACAACCTACAACCATCTAAACTTCAGGAAATCACTAAAAGCACCGACCCAACATAAATGCCCACACTCTGCAACACAGCAAAATCAAAGCTCGTAATGGACACTATATAACCTTCCCTCTCCTTGACCCCCTTTGTATCGGAAACACAGGTACCTTACCTGACCACAATATCACCTTGTATTTGTTTATTTACTGGACTTGGCGCACGCCTTTATGGTACTATGTAAGCCACATTGAGCCTGCAAATAGGTGGGAAAATGTGGGATACAAATGTAACAAATAAATAAATAAATAATTAAATAAATAAATAAAGGCCATATCAACAGTTATCATGCAGTGTTTTCTAGATGCAGGTGCAGCAGAACAACAGCAGGAGCTCCATATTGGCACAGACCGTATAAGTCTGCCCAGCACTATCCCCGCCTCCCAACCACCAGCCCCGCCTCCCACCACCGGCTCTGGCACAGACCGTATAAGTCTGCCCAGCACTTTCCCCACCTCCCAACCACCAGCCCTGCCTCCCACCACCGGCTAAGCTTCTGGGCATCCCTTCCTTCTGAGCAGGATTCCTTTATGTTTATCCCACGCATGTTTGAATTCCGTTACCGTTTTCCTCTCCACCAACTCCCGCGGGAGGGCATTCCAAGCATCTACCACTCTCTCCGTGAAAAAATACTTCCTGACATTTTTCTTGAGTCTGCCCCCCTTCAATCTCATTTCATGTCCTCTCGTTCTACCGCCTTCCCATCTCCGGATTCATACCTTTCAAATATTTGAACATCTGTATCATATCACCCCTGTTTCTCCTTTCCTCCAGGGTATACATGTTCAGGTCAACAAGTCTCTCCTCATACGTCTTGTAACGCAAATCCCATACCATTCTCGTAGCTTTTCTTTGCACCGCTTCCATTTTTTTAACATTCTTCACAAGATACGGACTCCAAAACTGAACACAATACTCCAGGTGGGGCCTCACCAACGTCTTATACAGGGGTATTAAAACCTCTTTTCTTCTGCTGGTCACACCTCTCTCTATACAGCCTAGCAATCTTCTAGCTACGGCCACCGCCTTGTCACACTGTTTCGTCGCCTTCAGGTCCTCAGATACTATCACCCCAAGATCCCTCTCCCCGTCCTTACCTATCAGACTCTCACCGCCTAACACATACGTCTCCTGTGGATTTCTACTCCCTAAGTGCATCGCTTTGCATTTCTTCACATTGAATTTGAATTGCCAAACGTTAGACCATTCTTCTAGCTTCTGCAGATCTTTTTTAATGCTTTCCACTCCCTCCGGAGTGTCCACTCTGTTGCAAATCTTGGTGTCATCCGCAAAAAGGCAAACTTTACCTTCTAACCCTTCGGCAATATCAGTCACAAATATATTGAATAGAATTGGCCCCAGCACCGATCCCTGAGGCACTCCACTACTCACCTTTCTCTCCTCCGAGCGAACTCCATTTACCACCACCCTCTGGCGTCTGCCCGTCAACCAGTTCCTAATCCAGTTCACCACTTTGGGTCCTATCTTCAGCCTGACTAGTTTATTCAAGAGCCTCCTGTGGGGAACCGTGTCAAAAGCTTTACTGAATCTAAGTAGATTACATCCATAGCACGTCCTTGATTTAATTCTCCGGTCACCCAGTCAAAGAATTCAATGAGATTCGTTTGGCACTGTTCTTTGGGAAGTCATCTTCAAAACAGGAATAGTAAAAAAATCTCCCTTCTGGAACGGTGAATGTGTTATCTATCCCTGTATATAATGCACAGAGTACAATAGATACATTTCCCATAGTCTCACATGCACTCTCAGGTCTGGTTTGGGCACACACATATCCTATGGCATTATGGGATCTGTCACACTGATTTCCCCGGGCAGAATCGGCCAATACAAATCTTTCAATGCTGTGGGATGCTAGGTGAATATCTGGACTGATCAAACAATCCCCAGCCTACAACTGGGTCATGTGACATGTCTGTGTGTACACTCCAGAATAATGAGTAGACCAGTGGTTCCCCAACCTAGTCCTGGAGACACCCCAACTAGTCAGGTTTTCAGGATCTCCACAATGAAGATTCATGAAAGAGATTTCCTGGATCCCAAATCCACTCCATAGCATGCAAATCTCTCTTATTTTGTAATAAAATAACAAAAATATGTATCAATGCTCCCTTAAACATAAAAGTTTGCCAAAAATTGTAGAAATATATATCATTGCAGATGTCTTTATAAAGACGATGAAAAAAAGAAGTGATGCGGTGAGCCTCAAAAAAAGGAACTGAAGGTCCCTCTTAAAAGATCTAACAATAACATCTGTGCAAGACAGACCATACTGTTGTGAGATGTTCGTTGGTTTTTTTTGTGTGTGTCCTCTACTGTTTTCTGCTTGGAGTTCACCATCCCATCCTATATGCAGAAAGGATCGAACTGCACCGCAGGTTTCCATCTGAAAGTTTGATGCGGTAGTCGTGTTAGTCTACTTTTAAAGGTAACAAATAGAAGTAAAACAAAACACAGAAAAGAAAAGAAAATGATACCTTTTTATTGGACTAAATATATTTTTGATTAGCTTTCAAAGATAAGAAGGGTTACCTTCGAAAGCTAATAAAAAATGTATTAAATTAGTCCGATAAAAAAAAAATCATCTTATTATTTATTATGATTTATTTATCGCCTTTTTGAAGGAATTCTTTTCTGTGTTTTGTTTTATTTCTGTTTTATTACATCTGAAGTTTGAACTGCAAGATTAGTTGATGCGACCGCTGCCCTGTGACATCTCCTGAGGCTGTTAGAAGGAGAGAGGCGGTGGCTAAAGATGCCCCGCCCCCAAGGTCGGTGTTCCATCCGCTTACGAAGAGCAAGAATTCGGAAGAGCTGAGCTGTCCTGGCTTCACAGCTGCTGACGGACTAGATGACGCGTCAGCACGTCCCCTCCTCACGCCTTCCGTTATTCGTGCGCACGCGCGCACCTTGACCCCGGGGCCCGCTACGGTTCGTGTCCCTTCCGCTTTGGAGACGTGGCTGGCGGCTGCCATATTGCGTTAGAGCGGCGGTGAGAGGGGTCACGGCCCGCGGAGTGGACCGGAACTGAGACCGGCATACCGGTTGAACTGCGGGCGACCGATTCCGACACCCGCACACTGGCTGAGCGGGAGGGACCGGGAACGATTTCTCAATATGGTGAGCAGGCACTTTGGTCTGTACCGTGGCGGGATGGTGAAGGCCTTGTCACCGGGGATGCCGTGTGCAGTCAGTCTCCTGTGTGTTTGGATGTAGAGCCCAGCCCGTGACCCGAGGCCGGCTGCTCTCTTCTCTCGGGGCTCCTGTATCTGTAAGAGTTGGGCTCCCCTGTTAGTGTCATAGTTCTTACGAGGCAGAATGTCTAGAGAAGTACATGCCTTGTATTTTGTTAAGGTTGTATAGTGTTTGTTCAGTGTGTATTGTGCTATACTTCGTAATAACATTTAGATTTTTTAGACTTTTATATTAGAGCCACTTCCTGTGTTTATGATCTGGAAGCAATTTTGTGTTGCCTATACTGTTTATGAACTTCAAAGAGGAGAACGGAGGGGTTGCTATCTGGTTAGGGCAAGGTAAACTGAGTTGCACTAGCAGCGGCTCGTAGTAGAGTTTACCAAGGTTACTTTGCTGGAAGGAAAAGGTTTTATGTTTGTACGTTGTATGTACTACGTTTGTTTATCCAGGGTTGCTTTTGCTGGGCATTTTTCATAGCGAAACAAAATAGGAGAAAGCATTTAGGATCACCATCCCCACATTTGTTATCATTATTTTCTATACAAAGCTTTATTTCACTAAAGTGGCCTCGACTGTCAGCTTGGTGAAATATGGACACTTGAGAAACAGGAGGTGAACTTAATGTACTTTAAACTTAGTTGGATTCATTTGATTTAAAGCAGCAGTGCTACACAAAGTATTTTAAAGTGGAAACCTTTAGGTACTTGAAGACATGATCATAAACACAATGACTGTTCTGTTTAACCAGTTCAGCATATTGTGCTGACCAAGATCAAGATATTATATAGGTATTAAAATAATCTCTGAAAGCATAATGTACCTGAGTCAGCCGAAGAGTAAATTTTAAAGCATGAATAAAGCACAGCTGGGTGAATAGTAAATTCAAAGAGGGGGTGTTTACAAACAGGGGTATGTCCATAAAATAAAGTTCCAGGAAAACACCACCGAAGTGGAGGAACAGGAACACCGCTACGAAATGTCGCAAAAGAAAAGCAAGAATAGGATGCCTGATGGCACTTAAGTTCCAACCCAGTGAAAAATAAACTCTCTACTAGGTTGGACTTCACATGTATTCTTTTGTTTGCTGGGTTGGAAGTGTCATCAGACAAATAGAAAAAAAAGTTCACACCCTTTATTTCAAGAAGAACATTAATAAAGCTAGAGTTATGTAAGTAAAGCCTAAAAGGTTGTAATAAAGCCAAGAACTGGGCAAGTAAATGTCTTGAGGATGCTGCTGTTTTTAAATGTCCCTTTCCCTTCTCAAATTGAACTTTACCTGATAGGAAAGAGTTGCCGCCGCCATGTAAACTTGTGTGATAAAGTGGTTTGGTCTGAGTTTGGTATGGCAGAGAGTTAGGGTAACATTGCCTCAGTGAGTCTTCTGAGACTGAGCTTGATCTGGTTATTGGGCGGTTTATTTTGTTGTAGGGCTTTGGGGCTCATATCTTCACATTGCCTGATGGTGCTGTAGCACAACAGTAAAAGCTCATAATTCTGTCTTGTCTTTAAGCAGCATTTCAGGAAATAAAAACACCAAAGCATTCTCCGAGAACAAGCAGGCTGTATTATTCTCACAAATGGGTCAACGTCCGTGTCAGCCAGGGAATCGACATTTGCAAAAGCAAATAGAAAAAAACTTTGCCAGCGCCTTCTGGTGTAATTTCAGCGCGCACTGACTTCCTGCCGTGCAAGCGTGTACCTCAGTCTTTTTGCCACTCAAATCAATCACAAGGTCCCTCAGTTCTGTTCCAGGCTTCAGGCCCACGACAGACTAAGATGCGTTTCTCCTACATTGGGGAACAGGCCTTCTGTATGCATATCCTCCCATACCTCTAGTAGGGAAGACTTTGCTGAAACTCAAGCAAGACCGCGGAACCATGATCCTGATTGCACTCTACTGGCCGCATGAGATTTGGCGCCCTCTTCTTCTGGAGTTATCCTCCGAAGAACCGTGGAGATTGCAGTGTTTTCCAACTCTCAGAATGAGGAGTCTCTTCTACATCCCAACCTCCAGTCTCCGGCTCTCACGGCCTGGATTCTGAGAACTTAGAATTCGCCTCCCTGGGTCTTTCAGAGGGTGTCTCCCAGGTCTTGCTTGCTTCCAGGAAAGATTCCACGAAGAGGTGTTACTCTTTTAAATGGAGGAGGTTTGCCGTCTGGTGTGACAGCAGGACCCTAGATCCTCTCTCTTGTCCTACACAGACTCTGCTTGAATACCTTCTACACTTGTCAGAGTTTGGTCTCAAGACCAACTCCATAAGGGTTCACCTCAGTGCAATTAGTTCTTATCATTGGCATGTAGAGGTAAGCTTATCTGTGGACAGCCTTTAGTTGTTTGCTTAATGAGAGGTTGCTTTTGTCAAAGCCCCCTGTCAAACCTCCGCTAGTGTCATGGGAACTCAACGTCATTCTCACCCAGCTGATGAAAGCCCCTTTTGAGCCACTGAATTCCTGCCATCTGAAGTACTTGACCTGGAAGGTCATTTTCTTGGTGGCTGCAACAGAGCATTGACCTTTTATGTGGAGCGGACAAAGCCCTTCAGACAGTCCACCCAGTTGTTTGTTGCTTTTGATCACAACAAGGAGGGGAGTCGCCGTTGGAAAACGCACAATCTCTAATTAGCTAGCAGATTGCATATCCTTCACTTACACCCAAGCTGGGCATGCTCTGGAGGGGCATGTTATGGATACCCGGCGGTCGGTTTGGGCAGTTGGTGCTGCAGAATCTGTTTGGGGTTTAGAATCCAATTCCACCCACCTAGGCCCGTTTTTATTCTGTTCCAGGCTGCGCTCTTAGCTAGCTGTATATAGTTTCAGGTTAACCTATGTTAAGTCCTTGCCGTCGTGAGGCCCAATTGACAAATGTTTATTGTTCTGGGTGAGCCTGGATGCTAGGGATACCCCACTTGTGAGTATAATACAGCCTGCTTGTCCTTGGAAAAAGTGAAGATACTTACCTATAGCAGGTATTCTCTGAGGACAGCAGGCTGATTATTCTCACAATCCCACCCCCCTCCCCTTGGAGTTACTTGTTTCTTTGTTTATATTATAGACTTAACTGAGGTATGCGTTTGTGCGGCGGGCAGGAAGTCAGTCTGTGCATTTGTGGTGTGCGCTGCGCGCAAAGCAGAAGGCTCTGGCAAAGTTTTTTTTTTCTGTTTGCTTTTGCAAATGCCGATTCCCGGGCTGACATGGATGTCGACCCACTTGTGAAAATAATCAGCCCGCTATCCTCAGAGAATACCTGCTACAGGCAAGTATCTTTGCTTTTCCTTGTGGAGCAATATACACAGACCCAGACACTGAAAAAAAAAATCTACTTAGTTAACAAATATTGCAACTGAAAAAGCAAAGAAGCTGCCCTGTAAGAAATTTGTGCCTTTATCAGAGACTGGGTCTTCTTCCTATTAGATTCTGCTGGACATTTTCCAGGTGATCAGAAACAGGATGCTGGGCTTAGTGGACCCTTGTTTTGACCCAGTATTGAACTACTTATATTCAAGGAGGAAATTCAGTGGATGTTCTATAAACAGTTAATACTTAGATTGTGAGCCCATTAGGGACAGAAAGAGTACCTGCAATTAGTATATGTAAACAACTTTGGTAGTAGCCACAGAAAGGCGATATATCAAATCCATGAACTAATAACATTCCTCTGTTCCAGAAATATTAAATTCAATAAATCACATTCATACAATTTCTAATATGTTGATGGAAACTTATAATCAACAATCATGTAGACATCATTAAGGTCATGCACACTGTACTTTTTTGCTTGTCTACTGTGCAGCTGCAGGCCTGTGACTTTATTCCTCATCCTGACACTGAGATCCGTTTATGGTTATCCTATGTCTGCTTGAATTTGCCACTGTTTCGACTCCTGTAACCTTTGTATTTTACTATCCAGAAATTCCTAGTCATTATTTTAGTAACCAGTTTTCCTGATATTTCCAGGAGATCGGTAACATCCAAAGAAGTCCCAGATAACTCTCTAGTCTTTTGCTTAACAGTTGGTAGATAATAAATGATGTTTAAAGGAGGCATAGTCTGGGGAGATTTTGACGTTTCCCTTCCCAGATACCTATAAAGATCCTTGGGGGATACAGAAAAAGCTTGAGGGAAAATTCAACACTAGAATATTTAGATGCCTAGCAGCATTTTTCCATATTCTCAATTTTCCTATGTATTACTGCTTTGTCTAGACCTCCAGCCCCTGTGTCGCTTGGCTCAGGGTGGGGGTACTTGAGGTCTTGTGGTCCCCTGTGTATGACAGGTCTGGGCTTTTGACAGCCTAGACCTGTCAAACAAGTGCAGGAGGATTGTGCCCAAGCGCGTGCTCAGGCAAAATCCTCCCTCACTTTTACCCTATGATCAGAGGGAATAGCATGCTTAAATTTCCATGCTAATTTCTCTGGTCATAGGGGTGGTAAAGTCCCGTGCTGTTCCAGCGCTATTTTTAGAGCGCTGTTTGGAACAGTGTGGGGCTTTCGATCATCTGCCCAACAGGATGCCAGTAGGTGTGAGCATTCCCAGTGTTGAGTAAATTTGTGTCCAGGGAGGGGTAATTCTGTATTGTTTGGCACCTCTGATCATTTTGAAATGTTGCTGCCTACAGCCATGCTGATGTAAAAGAGCAGTACAATCAGCTGACCCACAGGGTTGGAACATGTTCATGGTGCTGGTACACAACCATACCAACACCAGTGAGGGGCTAGAAAAGGGTTTCGGAGGAGGACTAGGCAGGTGATTGCTGCAAGGGTAGGAAGGGGACATGGGGGAATGCTTTAGAGGTAGTGGTAAACAGGAAAATCAGAGGAAGGGGGGGGGGGAGAACATCAATTTTTGTGAGATTGTAAGTGGTCATCTCCTTAGCTACATTTTTCCTCTTTATTTTTTTGTCATGTATCATCATTTTACATTTTTAAAGTAACAATACTATTCAAACAATAGATCAGTTGGATGCAAAAAATATCTCTGAAAGAGTGAATCTAATGGTATCTCTTTCATTCCTGAGGACATTACTAGTGTCCACATTTCCTGAAATTTCCAGTAATGCTTATTGTAACGCTTAATAAGTGGAGATGCTACTGAGCTGCTTTTCATTAAAGCCTGTATACATTTCTCAGTAGTGAACTTGGAGTTGAAAGCAGATATTTTATTAATGGCTTAAAATAAAATGTGTAGAGTTTTTCATTGTACATTTTTATTGCTGTGAATAAAGTGAAAAGAGGAAGATGGAAGCAAGACCATCTAGGAATTGGAGCCAAGAAAGGTGATATTGTGGTGATTGAAGCTAGTATTGCTTCTGTAATAGTGTCCTGGATGGGATGCACTGAAGGGTTTTCTCCATTTCTCTTTGAGGAAAGATGTTTAGGTACATCTGTACCCCCTGACAACAGTTCTTGATAGAGAGAAAATGTGACCTGCTGAGCAAAAAAGTGCCAAAAGTAGATTACAAAGAACAGATAAAGAGGCTATAAAAGTTTGGAGGAGCAACCTTTCATTTTTGAAAGTTTTGTGTATTATACGGTCAGTAGAAGGGGACTATGCAAATTTTTTTTCACAATTTTGATGTTTTTCAAGTTCTACAGCCTAAAAACTTCAAGCGCTTAAAGTTTATATGTGATTTTTGGGTTTAATTACATTTTTATTGATAAACATTTCTCACTTTTTAAAGATCTAGTTAGTCCATACCGGAGGCTGAAATTTTGGCAAGATTATGGATATCCCTCTTATCTTGTGTGATTATAAGTAAGTCACGTATACCGCTTTTGATACCTTTTCACTCAGCTGGTCACATAAATATATGTACTTAGTTCATATGGGTTGGGTTCTTTTTTTCTTGTTACCAGGAGAAAAAATATACAGAATGTAATAACCTAGTATCTCATTCCTGATCAACATAAGATCCACAGGAGGGAAGGTAAGAAATGAGGGTGTAGAGGATGAAGGTGAAAAGAAATGAAGTAAGCTAAGAAAATACTTTTTTACTGAAAAGGTGGTGGATGCATGGATCAGCCTCCCCATGGTGCTGTTGAAGATCAAGACTTTATCTGAATTCAAGAAGGCATGGGCGGAACACATAGGATCTCTAAGGGAGAAGAAGATATAATTGATGGTATAGAATCTTTAAAAGGGCGTAACATATAGTGTGGGTGGTTTGGATGGGCAGACTGGATATACTTAATGGTCTTATCTGCCATCGTTTTCTATAAGAAACTGTAAGTAGAGGCCGTAGAAGATGGAAAAGTGACTTCTGAATCCTTCCCACTCCAAGTTTGATGTTGGTCCCTAGTAATTATTATTATTATTTTTTTAATCCCAGATCTCTTGTTGCTATAGTGAGCCTGTGATTGGTGTGAAATCATGACATATTTCATGCATGCTACACCAACTGCAGTCCCTGAGGCATGCTGGCTCCTCCTTTGAGTAAACAGAATCCAGCTAGTCCTTAGGCAGTTTTTCTAGGACAGCCTGATTTTGAAAATTTAACTGAAGGACACCTGACATGAGGTTTAGAGTTTCTGCTTCACGACACACACTATGGCAGTTGATTTTTGCTGTTAATAGATTGGTTTTGCTCTAAAAGGCAGAAAGCAATTAGCTTCAACACTGTCTGACTGAAGAAGTCACACTTCAGAGAGCATAAACTGAAAGGCAGAAGTCTGCTGTTGTATAGTAAAGTGAATCATTTTAACTGTTTACCATGACCTGGATTAGCCAGATGTAAAAAAACTAAGGTGAACGTAATGATGTTGCCATCAAAAGATGGCATGACTTGAAGGACTTGCTATATGGAGGTGCTGGGAGAGCCTGCCTCCTCTCCTGCTGTTGAATGGGATTGTGGCGGCTATGCTTAGCTCGGCCTTTGACACTGAGCTGTGTTTGTTCCCCCATTAATATAGGTGCTCTTGGCAGCAGCGGTTTGCACAAAGGCGGGGAAGGCCATTGTGTCACGGCAGTTTGTGGAGATGACTCGGACCCGCATTGAGGGGCTGCTGGCAGCTTTCCCTAAGCTGATGAACACAGGGAAGCAGCACACGTTTGTAGAAACAGAAAGTGTGCGTTACGTGTATCAGCCTATGGAAAAGCTCTACATGGTTCTAATCACCACCAAGAACAGTAACATCTTGGAAGACCTGGAAACCCTGCGACTGTTCTCCAGAGTGGTAAGTGAGGCTTGTCATTTATAGAAGGAATGGGGCTTCGGGGATTAAGCAGATGGTTCCACTGGCTGAATGTAGCATACTTTTTCATTATTGCTACCAGTGCCATGTATAGGGTAGTATCAAAGGATTAGTAATTAAAAACCAACCTTTATTCTGCATTATACAGTAGTCACATGTTCATGATCCTGTGTGTAATCCTGTTGTCTTCAGCATTTTAATGTTCAAACGTTTTTTATTGACATTATTCAACACCAACAGTCTTCAGCATTTTAAAGAAACAAATCTACTTGCTAGAGCTGTGTTCTTTGCTGTAGGGCCCAGGAGCTGGTGGTGGCTCCTGGTCCCTACATTGAACCTAAGGGCAGCAGTTTTGACTTTGTACCCCCAGGGGTACAATCTCCTCTTACTTTCTCTGGAGGCTTGCTATTGCTGCTATTTTGGGGGGGGGGGGGGCTTTCTTGGCACTAATTTTGTGGTAGAATGTGGGCTGTACCTTGAGGCTGCATGGTCCCCTCTGTTGCTTTGCATACGCAGGGTGTAGTGGAGGTTGTTGTCACCCCGTGCTCACCATCTCTCTTATGTAAGCATGGGGAGATGTCTTGGAAAAGGTGGCATCCAAAGGCACAGTAACATAACCAGAGAATGGAGATGTCTTTCCTTTGTTCTGGGAAGAAGTTTGGGGAAGGATTTAAATAAACAACATCTAGAAAGAGGGTTGTTTTTTTTTTTTTTTTTTGGCCTCCGAACTTGAGAATGCTTGCCTTATGTTCTATCCTCCTTATAGATCCCTGAATATTGCCGAGCCCTAGAGGAGAATGAGATCTCAGATCACTGCTTTGACCTGATTTTTGCCTTTGATGAGATTGTTGCCCTAGGATACCGTGAGAATGTAAACCTCGCGCAGATCAGAACATTCACAGAGATGGACTCTCATGAAGAAAAGGTGTTCAGAGCTGTGCGAGAGGTAAGAGGGCCACGCTTGCCTGCATTAGACGGAGATCATAATATGTGGTATCCTTGCAGTGCTTCTTGAGCTTTGCTGGGTTTTAATAGAACCATTACTTACTGACTGTAATTATTATTTTGGTAGTGTGATTTATTTCAGCGAGTTTACTGCCCTAGTCATGCAGCTGTACCATGCTCAATGTTTTTTGTTTGTCCTTCAGGAGTCTCAGACTAGAGGCAGTTAGTCACACCCCAGATAAACTGTGAAATTTCTTCTATGCAGATCTGCAATTACTCCTCTGTCATACCATATTATACGCGCTATCATTCTGGTACATGCAAAGAGAGAACTAAACACCTATCAATGCACCTCACTCCTAGCCTGTAACACTCCTTGCTGACCCAGTATTGAGATGCTCCACACACACACACTTCTGCCCTAAAATATCTTCTCCTATTCTAGTACTGGCAACCACTTCCACAGACACAGGCCTCATTCCTGTCTGCCTTGGAGCACCTCTTGGTATTCCAGTACTGAGACCACAACCACCACCTCTCTCCTCACACAGTTCTGCCAGTTCTGCTATTATAGCCCTTATGTCTCTTCTGATGAGGCAAATTGACGGACATGTTTTGGTGTCTATTGAAAGTGGGTATTGATAGCCTTTTAATATATAAATGGGGATGGCTAGGAGATCAGTCAGTGGAAACCTTTATAATCTTAATTTGTCCTTATGTCTGTGCGAAGAGAATCAGGTCTTGTAATGTTTGTAGTTTTCATTTATCTGAATGTCTTGAGATCTAGATGTAAAAAATAAGATCAAAATGACACTTGCTTTTTATTGAGTTCTCTTGTTCACGTTTTGGTTCATTCTTTAGACGCAGGAACGTGAGGCTAAGGCAGAGATGCGGCGTAAGGCCAAAGAGCTGCAACAGGCTCGCAGGGAGGCAGAGAGACAAGGGAAAAAAGCACCAGGCTTTGGCGGATTTGGCAGTTCTGCCGTCTCCAGTGGAAATGCAGCTGCTATAATCACAGAAACCATCATTGAAACGGAAAAGCCCAAGACAGCACTGACACCTGTCAGGTACAGGCAGTGGGAGGCTGAGGTGGGGCACAGGGCAAAAGTTGAGGCTGGTGTGGTAGCATTCAGCGGATGGATATGTACAAGGGTGGGGGTGGGGGGTTAGGATAAGGGTACAGGGCAGAAATCAAGTAAGAATAATATGGTGGACCAGCCCTTCAGAGTAAAAGTAGAAACTAGACCTTTCTTTGCTCACAATTTTTTTTTCCATGGCTGGTCCTTTTTTTTTTTTTTTTTTTTTTAATTTTTTTAGCCTGCAAGGTTTTGATTGCAGCTAATCTTCTCTCTCTTCTGGTCCTTAGGCCCTCTGGCTCCAGCAAAGCCCTGAAACTGGGAGCCAAGGGGAAAGAGGTGGATAACTTTGTGGATAAACTGAAATCTGAAGGGGAAACCATCATGACCAGTTCAGCTGGGAAGCGATCCTCGGAAACAGCGAAAGTGCTCTCGCCTCCAATTAACATGGAGAGGTGGGCATGAATCCTTTGAGCTTTTCCTAGTGGGGAGAGGGAAAGGAGAAGCCTGGTATTCTGGGGTATGGCCTCTGACCCTTGCTTCACCTCCTTTCCCCTCCATTTAGTGTGCATATGAAGATTGAAGAGAAGATCTCGCTCACCTGTGGCCGTGATGGAGGGCTGCAGAACATGGAGCTGCATGGCATGATTATGTTGAGGGTCTTGGATGAGAAATTTGGAAGGATTCATATCCACGTGGACAATGATGACAAGAAGGGGGTTCAGTTGCAGGTGAGGGCCATTCCTATGGCTGGCTATGAATATTGATGGGCTTGCGCTTCCAAGTAGAGCAGAGACTACTATGTGGAGGAATTATCTATAAATGCCAGTGGTGGCCAAATTGACTTTTTCAAGCTCATTTTCAAAGCACTTAGCCTCCCAAAGTTCCATAGAAACCTATGGAACTTAGCCTCCCAAAGTGCTTTGAAAATATGCCTCTTTGTGTTTCGGAAATGGTTGCAAATAGTTTGATTTTGTTCTCCCTTTCCTTGCCCTGCATTGCCCTCTTAGTAGAAAGGTCATTGCTTACCTGTCCCTTTGCTCTATGTTTTTCTTTTGCTTTTGTAGACACATCCAAATGTGGACAAGAAACTTTTTACTACAGAGTCCTTGATTGGCCTGAAGAACCCTGAGAAATCATTTCCTCTTAATAATGATGTTGGGGTGCTAAAGTGGAGGTTACAGACCACAGATGAGGCTTTCATTCCATTGACAAGTGAGTATGTGGCATGCTTCCATATCACAGTGCCACGACTACTGCCTACAGCAATGTCTGGGAATGATAGAAAGTCTGGTGATTCTCTACAGGTATTATCTGGTTCTCGGATCCTGTGTAGCTTTGCAGCACTAACTGGAAGACCAGGAGTAATGTTCTCTTCCTGTTCTGTAGGTGGACATCTTTCTTGGATAATTTCTTTTCCCTTACTTCCACAGTTAACTGTTGGCCTTCAGAGAGTGGCAATGGATGTGATGTTAACATTGAATATGAGCTGCAGGAGGAATCTCTGGAGCTGAATGATGTTGTCATTACAATCCCTCTGCCGTAAGTTATGTGACACATGTACTGACGTTTAGACAAATTATGTAATCAGAGTTCATTTATCTGTAGTCAGTTAATATGCAGGGATATATGTAGTGTGGATATATTTTAACCCTTGTATTAGAGCCATGTTGGACTGTTATATGACCTTTAGAGTGTGAAATGGGAGAATAGGAGCACTGGGCAAAGGAAGTACCTTTATGTTTATGCTGAGGCTGAAGACAATGTGTAGGGCATAATAAGTGTTCAAAGATTTACTATATGGAACTAACATTGTTAGTCTGCCTATTCACAACTACTAAGTTCTATAATCTCTTTTTTTTTTACCATTTTTATTCTGGCTTTTTAATGCAATGTAATCAAACTTTACATAATTGTCCAGTATTCAAAAACATAGAATTAATTATGTGTATGTTTTAAAACTATAAAGCAAACCAAAACTGTTAATATCCAGCTTAGAGGCAGTCAGCCTGTGCCAATGTGTCTGCACACATCTGTTCACCCCCCCCCCCCCCAAAATTACCGACAACTCTAGAAAAGCCAGCATAAAAGAAAGTCTGAAGCCCCTTTTAAAATGTCCTAGATGTGGTTTCATCCATTGGTTTGATGGAAGAGAATGTCACAGTGAAGGTGCTAGGGAGGAAAAAAAAATGTTGATTCCCTTGCCTGAAGTAAGGATGGAATAACCAGGTGGTTTCAATCCTGCAATCACATAATATGACCTGGAATGTAGGGGTTCAACAGGTTTGAATTCCTGTATAGAAAGCCTTATGGGTTAAGATCAAAATTTTTAAACGTCATGTGTAAACTTTGTGGCAACCAGTGAGCCTCTCTTACATAAGATGTTAACATGATCAAATCTTTGAGCCTCAACAATGTTTGATGGCAGTGTTCTGAACAGTTTGCAAGCGATTAATATTATCCTGCAAACAAGACTTGTTGGCAACTCTTGAAGACTAGGAATGAAGATCAAATGCCTTTTACTGTACCGTTCCCTCAGGTTTTTTCAGCCTAAATGCTTTAGCTGACACACTTTTTTTCGCATTAAATCTAAGCTGATACTGAAAATATTTTAAGGCTTTCAGTAACATTTGTGTTTCAGGTCTTGTGTAATTATAACTTTTGTTTCACATTCTTACAGGTACCCACTTAGATTGTATTTAGGTACAGCAAGTCCTTACCCCCAAAGAGCTTACAATCTATTGCAAAGCTCCCTGGTACAGGCCACTCTACAGACAAAGAATAGGAAAAACCATTTAAACTGCTGTAGGGTGAATGCAGACTGTTCCCAGTTCTTGCAGCCACATGTTTGTCCTGTTGGATATCTCTTCCAGGATCCTCATTTGAATAGTCTGATTTATTCTTTAAAAAAGAAAAAATCATATTTGAAGATCTGTACTGTTCAAATGCTCCACATAAATTTAAACCAATGCAGCTGAATGTTTTGTGTGTGTGAAAAGACTGAGAATTGAGCCATGGGGTCAGTCTTTGAAAAGTACTGACAATCCATCCTTCCCTGCAGGTCTGGTGTTGGTGCTCCAGTAATAGGGGATATTGATGGGGAGTATCGTCATGATGGCAGAAGGAACATCCTGGAGTGGTGTCTGCCGGTGATTGATTCCAAAAACAAGAGCGGTAGCTTGGAGTTCAGCATCGCTGGGCAGCCCAATGATTTCTTCCCTGTGCATGTCTCCTTTGTCTCAAAAAAGAATTACTGCAACATACAGGTATGGCCTTAACCAAGGACTGCAAGGAGCTTTGTCTGCGTAGTCATGTAACAGGAGGTTGACATTACAAGACCCCAAGGCAACTTTGATAGTGCTGGGTGACATCACAGTTCTAGCTTCCACTAAGATAACTGAATGAAAACTGAAAATTAAATATTACTACTTTTTATTAGGTAAGAAAAATACTGTTAATATGTGTCACAACTTGAGACCCCTCCACTGGAATAGTGGTGGACCGAGCTCTATAGCCTAAGCAGCTGAAAAGCACTGACTAGGCCTGAAAATCTGATGATGGCCTTGCAGCTGAGTGCCTGCGGAAGCAGGACCGCTTGGCAAGCCTTATTAGAATCTAGTGTGACATTCAAATACAGTGTAAGGGCCAAGATGGAGGAATTAATGGCAAAAATAGTAAGAAGTTTGGTTCATAAGATGGAGTCTGCTTTTGTAAAGATGGCATCCTGGTTCATGAGATATGAATACTAATCTCTGTATGTTAGGAAAGATGTTTACACTTCAGGAAATGACAGTTATTAAGAAACTAGTATAAAAGGCCCGTTTCTGAGAGCAATGAAACAGGCGCTAGCATGGTTTTCATTGGTAGTGTGTATGTTTGAGAGAGTGTGTGTGTGAGAGTGACAGTGTGAGAGAGACTGAGTGAATGTGCGAGTGTGTGTGACAAGTGAGGCTGTCTGTGTGAGAGTGTGTGTGTGAGAGAGAATGTGAGTGTGCGTTTGATATATATAGACTTTGTGTGTGAGTGAGTGATTGATTGATTGATTGATTGAGGGAGAGAGTGTGTGTGTGTGTGTTTCTGTGTATGTGTGAGTGTTTAAGCAGGTGTGCATTCCCTTTCCCCTTCTGTGCTCCTCTTCCTCCCCCTCTGCTCACAGTCAACTTTCCAGTCTACCGTCCCTCCTCCCTCCCTGTTCTTTGCTCCCAGGCACTGAATGCAGCATTCAGGCATTGATTGTGTGCTGTGCTGCTGCTCCTCTCTCCTCTTTCTGTCCCCGTAGGAGCGCAGGTACCAGGAAGTTGTTTTGAACTTCCTGTTCCTGCGCTCCAGGGCCAGTGAGAGGAGAGATGAGTGGCTGCAGAGCAGACAGCCATGGCTGAAGGCTGCCTGCGTTGTTGTTTTTGTTTTTTTTTCAAGATAAGCGGCGATGTTTGAGGGGGGAGGGTGGATATGGGAAGCGGCGACCTCAGGGGGTGGGGTTGAGAGGGGAAGCGGCGAACTGGGGGGGGGTGGAGTTTGAAAGAGGCCTTGGGGGGTGCATAGCATAGGTGAAGCAGCGACCTCGCTCGTGGGCGGATGGAGAGGGGAAGCGTCGAACGGGGGGGTGGAGAATGGAAGAGGCGCGACGTTGGGGGGGGGGTGGAGAGGGAAAGCGGCGACCTCGTGGGCGAGTGGAGGTCGGGGAAGCTGCGTACTTGGGGCGGGGGTGGAGAGAGGAGGTGACGAACCTCGTGGGGAGTGGAAACAGAGTTGGGCTTCCGTGATTCGTCGAGTGTATTTGCTCCGCCCTCGACGTCATCACGTTGTGACGCGAGGGCGGGGCAGACACTGAAGGCCAAACCGGATATCTCGGGCGCCTCAAGTTCCGGCTTGAGGCTTCATCGAACGTTGGAGGTGCCTTTTATATATATAGATATCAGAAAGGTGCCTTTTATATACAGTGGGGGAAATAAGTATTTGATCCCTTGCTGATTTTGTAAGTTTGCCCACTGACAAAGACATGAGCAGCCCATAATTGAAGGGTAGGTTATTGGTAACAGTGAGAGATAGCACATCACAAATTAAATCCGGAAAATCACATTGTGGAAAGTATATGAATTTATTTGCATTCTGCAGAGGGAAATAAGTATTTAATCCCTCTGGCAAACAAGACCGAATACTTGGTGGCAAAACCCTTGTTGGCAAGCACAGCGGTCAGACGTCTTCTGTAGTTGATGATGAGGTTTGCACACATGTCAGGAGGAATTTTGGTCCACTCCTCTTTGCAGATCATCTCTAAATCATTAAGAGTTCTGGGCTGTCGCTTGGCAACTCGCATCTTCAGCTCCCTCCATAAGTTTTCAATGGTATTAAGGTCTGGTGACTGGCTAGGCCACTCCATGACCCTAATGTGCTTCTTCCTGAGCCACTCCTTTGTTGCCTTGGCTGTATGTTTTGGGTCATTGTCATGCTGGAAGACCCAGCCACGACCCATTTTTAAGGCCCTGGCGGAGGGAAGGAGGTTGTCACTCAGAATTGTACGGTACATGGCCCCATCCATTCTCCCATTGATGCGGTGAAGTAGTCCTGTGCCCTTAGCAGAGAAACACCCCCAAAACATAACATTTCCACCTCCATGCTTGACAGTGGGGACGGTGTTCTTTGGGTCATAGGCAGCATTTCTCTTCCTCCAAACACGGCGAGTTGAGTTCATGCCAAAGAGCTCAATTTTTGTCTCATCTGACCACAGCACCTTCTCCCAATCACTCTCGGCATCATCCAGGTGTTCACTGGCAAACTTCAGACGGGCCGTCACATGTGCCTTCCGGAGCAGGGGGACCTTGCGGGCACTGCAGGATTGCAATCCGTTATGTCGTAATGTGTTACCAATGGTTTTCGTGGTGACAGTGGTCCCAGCTGCCTTGAGATCATTGACAAGTTCCCCCCTTGTAGTTGTAGGCTGATTTCTAACCTTCCTCATGATCAAGGATCCCCACGAGGTGAGATTTTGCGTGGAGCCCCAGATCTTTGTCGATTGACAGTCATTTTGTACTTCTTCCATTTTCTTACTATGGCACCAACAGTTGTCTCCTTCTCGCCCAGCGTCTTACTGATGGTTTTGTAGCCCATTCCAGCCTTGTGCAGGTGTATGATCTTGTCCCTGACATCCTTAGACAGCTCCTTGCTCTTGGCCATTTTGTAGAGGTTAGAGTCTGACTGATTCACTGAGTCTGTGGACAGGTGTCTTTCATACAGGTGACCATTGCCGACAGCTGTCTGTCATGCAGGTAACGAGTTGATTTGGAGCATCTACCTGGTCTGTAGGGGCCAGATCTCTTACTGGTTGGTGGGGGATCAGATACTTATTTCCCTCTGCAGAATGCAAATAAATTCATATACTTCCACAATGTGATTTTCCGGATTTAATTTGTGATGTGCTATCTCTCACTGTTACCAATAACCTACCCTTCAATTATGGGCTGCTCATGTCTTTGTCAGTGGGCAAACTTACAAAATCAGCAAGGGATCAAATACTTATTTCCACCACTGTATATAGATATCAGAAAGGAAGGGGGAAGGTGGGCACCTGATCTGCGGTTAAGCAAACTGTCAGAAAGTATGATTCACATATGAAAAAAATGCGTGCCCATTGATTGAATGGCCAGTAGATGCTATTTAAGGTCTGCAATCTAGGCGGAGTTTGGAATTTTCCCCAACTCTACCCAGAGGGCAGAACTACAGTCGGTCCACCTGAGAATCTGACTGATGAATGTGCCAGATTGAAGTTCCAATTGGTGAGAATAAAGATTATTTCTAACACTGCTCTCCTAGTCTATGTCTATATTTCTTGAATGCCTATCTGTTTCTCTGAATACCCCTACACAAATAGTGTTCACATAAGTAAGGAAGCTCTTACTCCTTAGTGCATTATGTGGGAGAATAGATGGCCTAAGATAGGCACCAGGAGTCAGAAAGCCGAGGTCCTGGGTCACAGACTTAAAATGAGCCTTCTGAAACCCACTCTTCATCTCCGTGGGCATAGGTCCCCCGGAGGTCTAGAGAAGGGTAATTAAAACAGTGGTGGACCCCGACTGCTGACCCTTTCTTCTTTCTCTGTTGCCTTTCTCTGACCCTTTGGCTTTCAGTCCTTGGCCGCAGAGGGGATATTGCTATATTCTCCACCTTATAATTGAAAGAGAAAAACGCCTAGATTTCGACCCAAATCGGGAGATAGACGTTTATCTCACAAAAAACGAATAAATCGGTATAATGGAAAGCCGATTTTGGACGTTTTCAACTGCACTCCATCGCGGAAGCGTACAAAGTTGACGGGGCGTGTCGGAGGCGTGGCAAAGGTGGAACTGGGGCGTGGTTATCGGCCGAGGAGAGATGGGTGCCTTTCGCCGATAATGGGAAAAAAAGTATGCGTTTGTAGCTAGAATTTAGGGCACTTTCCTGGACCCTGTTTTTTCACGAATAAGGCCCCAAAAAGTGCCCTAAATGACAGATTACCACCAGAGGGAATCGGGGATGACCTCCCCTGACTCCCCCAGTGGTCACTAACCCCTCCCACCATAAAAAATGATGTTTCACAACTTTTTATTTTCACCCTCAAATGTCATACCCACCTCCCTGGCAGCAGTATGCAGGTCCCTGGAGCAGTTGTTAGGGGGTGCAGTGGACTTCAGGCAGGTGGACCCAGGCCCATCCCCCCCCCCCCCACCTGTTACAATTGTGCTGCTTAATGCTTAGTCGTCCAACCCCCCCAAACCCACTGTACCCACATGTAGGTGCCCCCCTTCACCCCTTAGGGCTATAGTAATGGTGTAGACTTGTGGGCAGTGGGTTTTGAGGGGGATTTGGGGGGCTCAACACACAAGGGAAGGGTGCTATGCACCTGGGAGCTCTTTTACCTTTTTTTTTTGTTTTTGTAAAAGTGCCCCCTAGGGTGCCCGGTTGGTGTCCTGGCATGTGAGGGGGACCAGTGCACTACGACTCCTGGCCCCTCCACGAACAAATGCCTTGGATTTATTCGTTTTTGAGCTGGGCGCTTTCATTTTCCATTATCACTGAAAAACAAAAACGCCCAGCTCACAAATTGTCGAATAAAACATGGACGTCTATTTTTTTCGAAAATACGGTTCGGTCCGCCCCTTCACGGACCCGTTCTCGGAGATAAACGGCCATGGAGATAGACATTTTCGTTCAATTATGCCCCTCCACGCGTCCAAGGTCTGCACGTCATGTTCTGCGCTTGCAGTCGCTCCCTTCCCACACCTTTCTCTGCTTCTCTTTCACTCTCTTCCTTCTTCTCTCTTTCCTTGGACTTCCCTTACAGCCGCTTTCCTTGTCTCTCTCCCCCTGCTTTTTGACCTTACTCTGTTTCCTTCTTGTCCCTACGCGGACCTGTTAATCTTTCTCTTTCTATTCCCTGTAGTTGGATTTTTAAAGCACGCTGATGTGAACTCATTCTTTCCCTTTTTTGCTCTGAGGTTCGCTCTTTCCTGTGGTTTGCTCTT
The DNA here is from genome assembly GCF_901765095.1 of Microcaecilia unicolor. Lineage (NCBI taxonomy): Eukaryota > Metazoa > Chordata > Amphibia > Gymnophiona > Siphonopidae > Microcaecilia > Microcaecilia unicolor. The sequence goes on from NC_044042.1 coordinate 50,634,737, forward strand.
CAAGCCGCAGATTTTAATTGCGTCCCTGATATTTCGTTTAATCTCTGCCTTACCTCTTTTGGGTGGACGCCTACTCTCTCTCTCCTTTTACACTCTTCTATTATAGTGAGTGAATCCTACCCGTCCTGAACCCTTTAACTTACACCGGTCTCTCTTCTCTTCCATCTCTTCCTTGCATCTTCCTTGTCCTAGTCCCTCTTTCAGTGATTTGCAAGCTTCTTATACACCCTATTCTCCCCCTGCGTATCACCTGTATTACTGTCCGTGTTCTGTCTTCTTCTATGAGGACCCCTTATCCCTGCTCAACCTTTGGCTTTGCCTAGTACCCGTCCTTTCTCTCACCTGCACAACTTTTATTCTTACTATAACCTTTGTCCTTTTGTTCTTTCTTGCCACTTATGTCCTTTCTTCTCTGTTCAGTGTACTACTATCCCATTAACCATTACTTTCTGTCCCTTTTTGATTTGCATGGTTTGTGTAAGTGTATGATTGCTGCGTGACTGGAGCATTGCTGTTAGGCCACGCGAGTGCACCCTAACGCTTGCCGTCTGCTTATTCGGGTTTGAGTAACGTGCGGCAGTCTTCATACGACCACCTCTTGTCAACGCCCGCTGATCTCATGCCCTTTTCACCTGTTTTCCAAACTTTAACATGCCTACTCCCTGTGTATCTTGGTCTTGTTCCTTTTGTCTTTTATCTTTTCTGATCAGTTGATTCTTGGTTTAGTAAGATCCTGATCGTGTTCTGTGTATTCTCCGAGGACAAGCAGGCTGCTTGTTCTCACGACTGGGTTGACGTCCGCGGCAGCCCCCACCAACCGGAAGAAGCTTCGCGGGACGGTCGGCACGCAGGCCACGCCCACCGCGCATGCGCGGCCGCCTTCCCTTCCCGTGCGCGACCGCTCCCGCCAGTTACTTTTTTCCCGCGACTGAGAGAGTGGTGCGTTTGCTTCTCTCTCTGTTCAGCCGCCGGATTTCGACCGCGTTTACGCGGATCGTCGCTTGGACCGTTCGGTTCCCTCTGTTTTTGTTTGTATTGTTTAAAAAAAAAAAAAAAAAAAAAAAGAAATTTTTTTTTTTTGCGCGTGTGGAGCACGCGCTCCCCCTTTTCCCTCGCTTTCTAGCGGGGACGCCACGTTGCGGCCTAGTGGCCCGCTCGGTCGGTTGATTTTTTCGTGGTGTGATTTTAGCCACCATGCCGACTTTGACTTCGCCGACGCGATTTTTCCGTCGATGTCCTCGAAGGTCCCGAGTGGATTTAAAAAGTGGTGGTCGCTGCGGCCGGCCGATCTCGCAGACCGATACCCACGCTGGTGCCTCCAGTGCCTCGGGCCGGAGCACAATCTCAAGTCGTGCGCTTTGTGTCTCGGTCTCCGGAAACGGACTCAGGTTGCGAGGCAAGTTCTGCGGGACCGTCTTTTTGGAACTTGCGCCGGCCCCATCGACGTCGACCTCGACGGCATCGGTATCGAAGGCCGGTTCTTCGTACCGGTATCGATGCCCGAGACATCGGCACCCGATGGCAGCGACCCCAGGAGACAGGTCCCGTTGGCCCGCCGGTCCGCCGGTGAGAGTGGGTTGAGAGGCCGCGTGGGCAGTCGGCCCCGGTCACTCCCTCAACTCGTGAGCCACGGGACCCGAACCCTGTCGGACCCGGTACCTCGAGACCGAGGGGATCGACCTCCTCCTCCTCCATGCCCTCCGGCACCGGTGACGTGCACACGGAAAAAAGATAAGAAGCGCCGTCACCGGGAGCCCTCGGTGCACCCTGAAGAGGAGTCGACGCGAAGCGTCTCGCAGAGAGGAGAGATCCTCCGTCGGTGGTGGATGTACCGACGCGTCGGGGTTCCGGCACCTCGGTGCCGTCCTCCTGGCACCCAGCAGCTTCTGGCACCGACACCCTTACCGGCCCCACCGCCTTCCCGGCAGCGGGCCTGGACGAGTGCCCTCAGAGCCATCCTTCCGGGGATCCTGGAAGGGCTGATGCGCCAGGCTGTGCCGGCGTCGGGGGTGCTTGCGCCCCCGGCGCCGATGATGTGGCGCCGGCGAGCTCTAGCCCGGCGCCTGGGCTGTCGACACCGCCCGCCGCTTGCGGTGCCGGTCTCGACCGCCACGCAGGTGGAGTCCCCGTCGACGTCGATGGAGGGAGCTCCGTCCCCGCCGGCGCGGGGAGTCCACCGCTCGACGACACCGAGACCTTGGTGCCTCGACGTCGAGCCGGGCCCGGTACCGGACTCAGCTACATGAGCTAATGTCCGATACCGAGGATGAGGACTCGTGGGGGAAGAGGAGGACCCGAGATATTTCTCCTCAGAGGAGTCTACGGGCCTTCCCTCGGACCCCACGCCGTCCACCGGAGAGGAAGCTCTCACTCCTGAGAGTCTCTCCTTTGCCTCCTTTGTGCGGGATATGTCTATAAGCATTCCCTTTCCCCGTGGTCTCTGTGGAAGAGCCGAGGGCCCGAGATGCTCGAGGTCCTCGACTATCCATCACCACCTAGAGAGTCCTCCACGGTACCGCTGCACAATGTCCTGAAGGAGAACGCTGCTTCGGAACTGGGTGGCGACCACTAACTAACCCCACCATTCCCAAGAAAGCAGAGTCCCAGTACAGGATCCACTCTGACCCAGAGCTCATGCGGCCCCAGTTGCCCCATGACTCAGCGGTCGTGGATTCTGCTTCAAGAGGGCACGGAGTTCGAGGTACCGCCTCGGCGCCCCCGGGGCGGGAGTCTCGCACTCTGGACTCATTTGGGAGAAGGCTACCAATCCTCCATGCCGTGACCCGCATCCAATCTTACCTGCTCTATATAGCATCCACATGCGGACAATGTGCAACAGCTGGCGGACCTGGTGATAAGCTCCCGCCGGAGCAGTCCAGGCCTTATCAGGAGGTGGTCAGGCAGCTGAAGGCGTGCAGAAAGTTCCTGTCCAGGGGGATTTTTGACACCTGTGACGTGGCATCTCGTGCTGCGGCCCAAGGTATAGTGATGCGCAGGCTCTCATGGCTGCGTGCCTCTGACCTGGACAACCGCACCCAGCAGAGACTGGCTGACGTCCCTTGCCGGGGGGATAATATTTTTGGCGAGAAGGTCGAGCAGATGGTTGACCAACTGCATCAGCGGGAAACCGCTCTCGACAAGCTCTCCCACCGGGCGCCTTCAGCACCCGCCCCCGCGGGCGGGCGTTTTTCCCGGGCTCGGCAGGCTGCACCCTATTCTTTTGCGAAGCGTAGGTACAACCAGCCGGCCCGAAGGCCTCGTCAGGCACAGGGACAGCCCCAGCGCGCTCGTTCCCGTCAACAGCGTGCGCCTAAGCAGCCCCCTGCGCCTCCACAGCAAAAGCCGGGGACGGGCTTTTGACTGGATCCATGGGAACATAGCCGCCCTACAAGTGTCCGTACCGGACGACCTGCCGGTCGGAGGGAGGTTAAATTCTTTCACCAAAGGTGGCCTCTATAACCTCCGAACCAGTGGGGTTCTCCAAATAGTGCGGTACGGATACGCCCTGAATTTGGCCTCCCTGCCTCCAAATTGTCCCCCGGGAGCTGTCTTTCAGCTCCCATCACAAGCAGGTACTTGCAGAGGAACTCTCCGCCCTTCTCAGCGCCAATGCGGTCGAGCCCGTACCACCCGGGCAGGAAGGGCAGGGATTCTATTCCAGGTACTTCCTTGTGGAAAAGAAAACAGGGGGGATGCGTCCCATCCTAGACCTGAGAGGCCTGAACAAATTCCTGGTCAAAGAAAAGTTCAGGATGCTTTCCTTGGGCACCCTTCTGCCAATGATTCAGAAAAACGATTGGCTATGTTCCCTGGATTTAAAGGACGCATACACTCACATCCCGATACTGCCAGCTCACAGACAGTATCTCAGATTCCGCCTGGGCGCACGGCACTTTCAGTATTGTGTGCTGCCCTTTGGGCTCGCCTCTGCCCCACGAGTGTTTACAAAGTGCCTCGTGGTGGTAGCGGCCTACCTACGCAAGCTGGGAGTGCACGTGTTCCCATATCTCGACGATTGGCTGGTCAAGAACACCTCGGAGGCCGGAGCCCTCCGGTCCATGCAGTGCACTATTCAACTTCTGGAGCTGCTGGGGTTTGTGATAAATTACCCAAAGTCCCATCTCCAGCCAACTCAGTCTCTGGAATTCATAGGAGCGCTGCTGAATTCCCAGACGGCTCAGGCCTACCTTCCCGAAGCGAGGGCCACCAATCTCTTGGCCCTGGCTTCGCAGACCAGAGCGTCTCAGCAGATCACAGCTCGGCAGATGTTGAGACTTCTGGGTCATATGGCCTCCACAGTTCATGTGACTCCCATGGCTCGTCTTCACATGAGATCTGCTCAATGGACCCTAGCTTCCCAGTGGTTCCAAGCCACCGGGAATCTAGAGGATGTCATCCGCCTCTCCACCAGTTGCCGCACTTCACTGCTCTGGTGGACCATACGGACCAATTTGACCCTGGGACGTCCATTCCAAATTCCGCAGCCCACGAAAGTGCTGACGACGGATGCATCTCGCCTGGGGTGGGGAGCCCATGTCGATGGGCTTCACACCCAGGGTCTGTGGTCCCTCCAGGAAAAGGATCTGCAGATCAACCTCCTGGAGCTCCGAGCGATCTGGAACGCACTGAAGGCTTTCAGAGATCGGCTGTCCTGCCAAATTATCCAAATTCGGACAGACAATCAGGTTGCAATGTATTACGTCAACAAGCAGGGGGGCACCGGATCTCGCCCCCTGTGTCAGGAAGCCGTCGGTATGTGGCGTTGGGCGTGTCGGTTCGGCATGCTTCTCCAAGCCACGTACCTGGCAGGCGTAAACAACAGTCTGGCCGACAGACTGAGCAGAGTCATGCAACCGCACGAGTGGTCGCTCCATTCCAGAGTGGTACGCAAGATCTTCCGAGAGTGGGGCACCCCCTCGGTGGATCTTTTCGCCTCTCAGACCAACCACAAGCTGCCTCTGTTCTGTTCCAGACTTCAGACACACGGCAGGCTAGCGTCAGATGCCTTTCTCCTTCATTGGGGGACCGGCCTCCTGTATGCTTATCCTCCCATACCTTTGGTGGGGAAGACCTTACTGAAGCTCAAGCAAGACCGCGGCACCATGATTCTGATAGCGCCCTTTTGGCCCCGTCAGATTTGGTTCCCTCTTCTTCTGGAGTTGTCCTCCGAAGAACCGTGGAGATTGGAGTGTTTTCCGACTCTCATTTCGCAGAACGACGGAGCGTTGCTGCACCCCAACCTTCAATCCCTGGCTCTCACGGCCTGGATGTTGAGGGCGTAGACTTCGCTGCGTTGGGTCTGTCTGAGGGTGTCTCCCGGGTCTTGCTTGCCTCTAGGAAGGATTCCACTAAAAAGAGTTACTTTTTCAAGTGGAGGAGGTTTGTCGTTTGGTGTGAGAGCAAGGCCCTAGAACCTCGTTCTTGCCCTGCACAGAACCTGCTTGAATACCTTCTGCACTTATCAGAGTCTGGCCTCAAGACCAACTCAGTAAGGAATCACCTTAGTGCGATTAGTGCTTACCATTATCGTGTGGAAGGTAAAGCCATCTCTGGAGAGCCTTTAGTCGTTCGATTCATGAGAGGCTTGCTTTTGTCAAAGCCCCCTATCAAGCCTCCTACTGTGTCATGGGATCTCAACGTCGTCCTCACCCAGCTGATGAAACCTCCTTTTGAGCCACTGAATACCTGCCATCTGAAGTACTTGACCTGGAAGGTCATTTTCTTGGTGGCAGTTACTTCAGCTCGTAGGGTCAGTGAGCTTCAAGCCCTAGTAGCTCATGCTCCATATACTAAATTTCATCACAACAGAGTAGTGCTCCGCACTCACCCAAAGTTCCTGCCGAAGGTGGTGTCGGAGTTCCATCTTAACCAGTCAATTGTCTTGCCAACATTCTTCCCCAGGCCGCATACCCGCCCTGCTGAACGTCAGTTGCACACATTGGACTGCAAGAGAGCATTGGCCTTCTACTTGGAGCGGACACAGCCCAACAGACAGTCCGCCCAATTGTTTATTTCTTTCGACCCTAACAGGCTAGGGGTCGCTATCGGGAAACGCACCATCTCCAATTGGCTAGCAGATTGCATTTCCTTCACTTACGCCCAGGCTGGGCTGACTCTTGAGGGTCATGTCACGGCTCATAGTGTCAGAGCCATGGCAGCGTCGGTGGCGCACTTGAAGTCAGCCACTATTGAAGAGATCTGCAAGGCTGCGACGTGGTCATCTGTCCACACATTCACATCTCATTACTGCCTCCAGCAGGATACCCGACGCGACAGTCGGTTCGGGCAGTCGGTGTTGCAGAATCTGTTTGGGGTGTAAATCCAACTCCACCCTCCAGGACCCGAATTTATTCTGGTCAGGCTGCACTCTCAGTTAGTTGTTCTTCGTAGGTCAATTTCTGTTGTACCCTCGCCGTTGCGAGGTTCAATTGACCTGGGTTATTGTTTTGAGTGAGCCTGAGAGCTAGGGATACCCCAGTCGTGAGAACAAGCAGCCTGCTTGTCCTCGGAGAAAGGGTATGATACATACCTGTAGCAGTTGTTCTCCGAGGACAGCAGGCTGATTGTTCTCACCTACCCTCCCTCCTCCCCTTTGGAGTTGTGTGTTTCATATTTTATTGCTTGTCATTCAACTGGCGGGAGCGGTCGCGCACGGGCGGGAAGGCGGCCGCGCATGCGCGGTGGGCGTGGCCTGCGTGCCGACCGTCCCGCGAAGCTTCTTCCGGTTGGTGGGGGCTGCCGCGGACGTCAACCCAGTCGTGAGAACAATCAGCCTGCTGTCCTCGGAGAACAACTGCTACAGGTATGTATCATACCCTTTTCTGTTCGATCTTGGGTTTAAACGAGATCCAGAAATTTCCTATGCGCTGCTTTTCTATCCCACCCGGCCATCATTAACCTCTTTACCTGCAACCCTCCTTGTGTGTGCGGCCATGCTTGCCCTGTTAGGTTTTTGTGTGCTTGGCAGCTATCCCATGTCTCTATGCCCCTCCGTCGTACCACTTTGTCTGTTTCTGTTGAGACTGCTGGCTGTTAGTGCTGTTTATCTGTGCCCCTTCTCTCCGTCTACTATACTCTACTGCGTTACACTCTGTGGGTCTTGTGCAGGCTCTCTAAGCCATCTCTAAGTTTTAGGTTCTTTTACCCTGTGTCCTGTAATTAAAACAATACTCTAGTGTATATCTGCTCCTATGGTATTGTATGTTGGTGGGGATTTCAGATTTAATCTTTGAGTAATACAGAACTTTTTGTGCCACCCGACAGTTATCTTCTCTGAAGTACCTTTATCTGCACAAAGTAGTTGTGGAGTCTAAACTATGTGCTACAGTTTGGGTGTCATATGCCGCAAAGACCTGTATTTCTCTGCTCCAAGTTTTGAGTGCCTCATTCTATGAGGTAACTATCACGTCTCTTATTGTACAAGCAATTCCTTGGCATCTAGCTGCACCATTCTGAACAAGTGGATGTTATCCCCTCCTAGTAGCAGATGAAGGTAGAGAAAACCTAATATGTTCTAGTGAACTTCCCGGATCCTGCTGGTGCTCAGTGGAAAACTCTAGTATTTTTCTGTACCTCAAGCAGATGGTAGATTCTAGGTTTAAAAAGGGTTTGGTCAAGTTCCTGGAGGAAACGTTTGTAGTCTGCGTGCCCTGGGATTTGTAGCATGGAATCTTGTTTGGGATTCTGCCATACTTGTGACCTGGATGCTGACCACTGTTGGAAACAGGATACTGGTCTAGATGGACCATTGGTCTGACCCAGCATGGCTATTCTTATGTTCTTATGTCTCATACTCCTGGTCCCTGGCCTAGCTCCTGCTCTGCTGGCTGTGGCTGCACAGCGAGGGTGAGCCTAAGTGCGCCCCTCCTTTCCTTCCTGGGTCCTGAATATGGTCCTTCAGGTGCTCTTTTGGGTTCCTTACGCTCGAGGAGGTTTTCCTTGTAGCGATCACTTTTTGGTTGAAGGCATTGTCTTGTTGGGGCCCATACCTCTCCTTTTTGAAGGACTCTGTATCTAGCTACATGGTCCTGTCCATTTCACTTGAGTGTTTGCCTTCCCATCCAGAGGAAAATTCTGATCCTTCGGCACACACAAGTTAGACATTCGGAGGATGTTGCTCCACTACTTGGAGCAGACAAATTCACCTTTCTGATTTATCTCTTCATCCTGTTCCATGGCCATCATATGGGCCAGACAGCCTCCAGGGTCACTGTTGCACGGTGGATCAGGGCAGTTATAGTCAGCCTATGTTTTATAGAAATTGTCCAGTGCTTCTGGGTTTGAAAGCCCACTCGAGGGCTCAGGTGACCTTTTGAGCAGAGCTCCAGAAGGCCGTCCTGGAGGAGAAGAGTAGTGACATGGTCATCGCTCTGTTCTTTTGTGAAGCATTACAGGCTGTATGTGCTTGCCAGGGCCTGCTTGGGCTATGGCAGAGTTGTCTTTAGGGAGGCTATATCTTCCCCTGCCCAGTAGTTCTGCTTGGGTACATCCCACTTGTTTGTAACAGTGCAGCCAGGCGCCAAGGAAGGTGAAATTATGATGATTTCCTTTCCTTTAATCAGCTGCACTATTATGAAGCTGGCCCTCAGAAGGCTAAGGCCCAGGCCTCATGGAGTGCTCTGTCTTCCTTACAAAAAAAAAAAAAAATTCAGAGACAATCCTTGAATGTGAAGGGTAGCGAGTGCCACACTGTGGTATTGTGCTTGCTTGATGATCATTGCAGCTGCAGTGGTTGATGGGGCATCGGTGTGTATTAAAGGGACCTTCTACTGCTTTGGCAGATGCATACTGGAGTTTTCCACTGAGCACCAGCAGGATATACCGGTGAGTTCACTAGAAAAGATTAGTTTTTCTCTACTCCTACCTCTGCAGGTAGGAGGGGATAACATCCACTTGTTCAGAACAGTGCCGCTGACTAAAGGAAATCAGGTAAGACATAATTTCACCGTGCCCATAAACCAAAATATACTGATTAGAATGCTTCAAAAGCATGAAATGATGAGAGGTTACTTAACTCACTTTTGAATGAGGCTTTCATATGTTGGTATTTTGTTACATAAATGAATTGAGTGAAATGTATTTGTGCAGTTTTTGTACAGGCAATAATTGTGGTGGCTCAGAGAGAACAGCTTCCTTGTTTACACCAGCATTGGAGAAGTGTATTCTGAGTAGTCCATCACCTGTTACTGAAAGTATATTGGGTAAATCATCAAACATTAGAGTTCATAAGAGGTAAAAGGACACCCAAAGCCAGGTTTTTTTTTTTTTGTTTGTTTCAACCAAAACTGAATCTGCAGCCAAAATTTTGCTGCACAGTTTTGTTCGAAACAGAAACCTGTGTGGCATACCCCCGAGAGATGCTATTAGGGTGATCAGGTTAGCTAGCGAGGTTTGGGAATATCTTATATCCAAGCAGTGTTAATAACTAAGATGATACATTCCTGCATTGAGATTTCTGTAAGTGATTTATATCGCATTATTTATTTATTTTTATTTTGTAGCATTTGTATCCCACATTTTCCCACCTATTTGCAGGCTCAGTGTGGCTTACATTTGCCGTTATGGCGATTGCCCAATTCCGGGACTTTAGATATGCACATGAATTTGCAATCATGTGCGTACATACATGGTAGAAGAATGCATTGTGTGCTTGCGTACTTGTTAACACATGGTTAACAATTATAATTGCTATTAGCAAAATTCATATTTACTAATTTTGTTGTAAAATTCTTTATGACATTACATGTTATGGTTATTTTACAAGGATAGGATTGTTACCTCACAGAGGGAAGATCAGTTAACGCTTGAGTTTTATCAGCCCTCGACTAACTCTGTTTCTGTTTTTCTTGTCTGTGCAGGTTAGCAAAGTAACGCAGGTGGATGGGAACAGCCCCGTGAGGTTCTCCATAGAGACCGCTTTCCTTGTGGAGAAGTATGAGATCCTGTAATGCCAGCAAGCAGCAGCAGCAAGAAGCAGTTCTATTGTACAATTTTCAAATGCTGAAGAATTTCTTTCCAAACAGAATGCAGAAGACAATTTTGCTGATCCAGGAAGATGGTGTTGTGTTCTGTTCAGGAGCTGTGGTCCCTTCCTCTTATTCCATATGACAGCACCCTCCCACCAGGGATGTCTCTGGTACAGAACTGTGTACAGCATGGCTGCTACTTTCCTTGGTTCTGTTAAATTACATGAAAAAAAGACCACTCCTTGCTCTTCCTAAGCCTTCTGTACTTTTATAAGACATCTTTTTTCTTTGTCAGGATTTTGTATGTTTCTCCTGTTCTGTCTTTATCCTTAATCTTAAGAGACCTGTAAAGCATTGTTAACTCGGTGAGGGTAGGCAGGAGTAGAAGGGATTTTTCATGGAGTGTGTTTGCTGCTGTTGAGTCTGGGGATGAAATCGGCAATTTTTTCATCAAATTGATTTTTTGCTGCTGCTTTAATTCTTTTTTTTTTTCTTTTTTTGAATATTCATCTTACGAATAGACACCCTTCCCCTTCCCTCACCAGATCCCTTGTGGATGTAGCCAGTTCTAGAAAATGCTCTTCAGTGATTAGGTCTGTTGTTCCAGTGCACTGAATCAGAATTGCAGCAACAAGAGGAACTAGTCAGTGTCCCCACACTCCCATTTCATACCCCCCCCCCCAGTACAGCTCTATGAAGTATGACACATCTGGTTCCTTTGATTTGATGAGCAGCGTCTTCTCAAGACACTGCATGTAAGTGGTTTTTATGTGTTATTTTGGTTTGGCAGTAATGCATAGGTTTGCATGCTTGACAGAAAGGCAAAATGGAACTCCATCCTGGACTACATACTGTACCAGTGACACACTCTCAATTCATGATATACAAAAGTTTCCCCTCCCTCCACAAATTGCATATGGTATCTGTGGTGATAGGTTTATCTCTTATGGTCTGTAGACTGCCTTGCTTTTAAGTGGCAGATATGCCTAGGTATAAGACTACACCAGAGCCATGTGTGAATCGCATCAAAGCCCCAGGGCTACTGCTGCTGCCAACCAGTCTAGAGCAATTGCAAATACTTCAGAAAGTACATTGCCATTACAGAACTTGGTTATGTGCTTGGAGGAGTAGGGAGGCAGCCATCTGCCAAAGAACCTCGATCCCTGCCCTTGCCAGAGTGGGATATCTCTGCTTTTGAGTATTTGATATCCTTTAGAAATGTACTGAAGCCAAGAACAGTCTTCCCTGCCTCCCATCCATATGATGTTGTCATGCAGGTTGTGACTCTTTTAATATTAATCCAGTTTGGTTCATAAGTTGCCTGTTTTTATGATTTTCAGTTAATTTGATTTCAAATGTCAAGGAAAGTTCTTTGGGTGTAAATGTAGAGGGAAGGAAACAAAATTTTTGTAACCCTGTATAATACTTATGTAGGGAGTATTACACATTCCACTGTACACAAAGGCAGAAAGAATATTGAATCTTTAATCAAATAAAAGTATTATAAAATTGAATCAAACTTTAGTTGTGCCATTCTCCAACTTCCTTTGCTGAAGAGAAAAACAAATTTGCATACCTGTAGCTTGTATGTTTAAGAAGCTTTGTTATGACCTTTTTGAACTTTAGAAACTGAACCTGATCCGCTTTCATGAAATCAGGTTCACGCTATGGTGATCCTTGTAATCAAGTGGGAAAATATATCTGTACTGCGGTAGCTTCTATATCAAAAGAGCAAACATAGTTGCGAACTCTGCCCTTGACTGAAAATGTAGAATTATTCAACCATTTTCCAGCAGGCTGTAGTGTTGTCTCTGGAGGATATCTAGTTGCTGTTCCTTTTTTTGTTTTTTTTTGGGGGGGGGGCTTTCTGGTTCCCCCAACACCCTCTCTGGGGCTGGATTGGAGTGCTAGATTCCTGACTAGTACATGACCTATTGCCATCCTCTGAACATGGCACAAAAGTATTGTTTGTTTCTTTTTGATGGTTTTCCTGCCCTTTCTCACAGTCTGTGTACTTCTCTTGCTAACTTGATTTTTTTTTTTTTTTTGTTACATTTGTACCCTGTGCTTTCCCACTCATGGCAGGCTCAATGCGGTAGGCAATGGAGGGTTATGTGACTTGCCCAGAGTCACAAGGAGCTGCCTGTGCCGGGAATCGAACTCACTTCCTCAGTTCCCCAGGACCAAAGTCCACCACCCTAACCACTAGGCCACTCCTCCACTTCTACAATCTCGGTGCTAACTCTTTAAAACATTAGTTTTTCATTTCTTTTGAAAAAGATACTGGTCTGTTTCCTCTCTCTTGTTTTAGTTTCATAAGGAAACTGCCCTTACAGTGTTTTTTTGTTTGTTTTTTTTGTTCCATCCTGTTTGTTCACTCAGAACCTTGAATCCTTATCACTTAATATACATTTTTGTCTTAAAGTTGGCACCCTTAAAGCCTGGGACTGTTGCCTTGGTAATACTTTCCCTGTTCGTGAGTACTGGATCCAGTATTGCCCTCTCCTGTGAGTGCTGGTACTAGTTATGTGAGGTGTGTCTCTTGAGAAGTCCAAGATTTGTAACTAGTGCTGGACGCCATAGTCATCATTTGGCAGATTAAAGCTTCCCACCACCAGCATCTTCCCTTGGTGGTTCTGTGGATGGAGTAAATTATTCCTGTGGAGCCTAATCCTGTCTTCTCAGCTCCCAGCTACAGACATCTGGAATATCAGTTCAGTGCTGCTTCATGTAAACTTGCAGACGGATTGGGTGAATTCTTCCATGTGCATCTCACCCACCTACTCTTCCGTTTTGGAAACAGTGAGTGGTTTTTTGAAACCAGCTGCTGTGTGATCTATGCTCTTGTGTCCTTGGCTCATGCTGCTGAATTAAGGCTTGCATTTTATTATACACTCCAGATGTCAATTGTTGTTCTTGTCTCCTTGACTGTGGGAAATATTTTTTTTATTTGTTTGTTTTTTGGAGACTGAAGTTTAAAGTTTTGGAAATATTCCCTCTCACGGAAGCCTGCCTTAGGCTTGGTTTACAGATGCTAATAAAACAACTTTCTCCAGTGATTTGGTTGCAGGGTTGTGAGTAGATATTTGATTTGGATTTAGTGCTTGCCCTTTCAGTAGCAGCTCAAGGTGAGATAAATTAGGTATTTTCTTGTCCCTTGAGGACTTACAATCCTACCTGTGGCAATGGAGGGTTAAGTGACTTGCTCAAGATCACAAGAAGCAGTAGTGGGATTTGAACCGTGGCTTCACTGGTGTTCAACTTACTGTTGTAACCAGTAAGCTTAGTGTTAGGGTCTGTGGAACAGATCGCCTGTATATTTAGCTTGCTATCTGCTATTCCTTGCTAGGGGAGGGAGGAAAGAAGGGTGATGACTGCTTCTTGAGGGATACAACCGTTACTAGAGCTTGCTGGGGGGGGGGGGGGGGTAGGTTGGTCTGTCTGTTGTGAATGACTGCTTTTACAGCACTGATTGGGGGAAGGGTGGGAAGGGGTGAGTAGCATGATGTAACTGCTCTCAGGACTCTGGTAGCAGGTGCTGTATGCCATTGCTCCTCAGATACAGGCTTCTGCTTGGGACTCGGGGTGTGTGGTGGAGCTGTATACAACCACTTCTTTGTGCTGGATATTCTAGAGACGGAAAGCCAGCCTGCAGCGCTTGGAGCTTTTTGCCTGTACTACACCTCTCTGGAGCCACAATGATCTGCCCTGCTGACACGTAGGTCTGCCTGAGCCAGTTGTCATTGATTAATATTGTTTTTCTAGATTTGATTTTAATTCTTGGCCAGTGTGCAATGTTAATTACAAATAAGCAAAGTGCTTGTATGAAATATAAGGTCTTAAATTCACTATTGTAAGATCCCCTGAATGACTGGCAAGTATTTTTCACAAACAGCAGAGGGAAATTTTGTAAAGAAAGCAAGTGTATAAGTACTTTTTATTTATCTGTTATAATAGAACTGCAAATGTTTTGCTTGTTAGATTATTTATACCCTGCCTTCCTGTGCTACAGCCAAAGCACCATATTATCTATGCAGTGTTTCTTTTTTTTTTTCTAATGAACATTTTGTTAGAGAGAGAGAAAGAAACTGGTGCAAGTGTGGATTGGAGAAAGGAAGGTCATGCGTTGCTGTACTTCTATTTGTTTCAGCTGGAGCCCTGGATAGGCACAAAAGACTGAGACACCCTTTATTCAGTTCCCTAGTTATCTTTCTAAATAAGCCTGTTTATAGACAGCAGCGTGCCATAGCCAGGCTAGCATCTGCTGTGGTCTAGGATGCACCTTCTTTGTGAGACATCCCCCCCCCCGCCCCTTGTCACATTAATCTTCCCGTTCAAGTCCTGTAAATATAATCTGTTTATCTCACTGTCTGTCTTTTTTTTTTTTTAAGCTGTCTTTCTTTATGGAGCCCTGCAGCTGAGTGTCTTCCTAGGACTTTTATTTATGTTTCTTGTTTTTCTGATGATATTCATATCCCATGTTCTCTGCCGGTTATCTTAACTTTATCTTCTAGCTTTCTTCCCTTATCTTCATACATTTTACCTTCTATCTACTGTGTCCCTTTGTGGTTGCACATTTCTTATAATTATCTTCATCCTATAGAAATGAACGATTAAAGACCTTTCATTTTTAAGGCCCAATGCAGAAAGCCACACAGTAGAGCGGTGTTGATAGGTTTGCAGTAGAAACTGTGTGTTTAGCTAAGGTGAAGTTTTAGTTGCTGAGCCAGTAAGCTAATCGTATGTAAATCTGAAACGTGCAGAACTTGTGCACATGTAGCTCGTATGTTTGCACCATTTAGTGCACAAGTTTCTGCACTGAGGCAGCTAGGATTGGGCACATGTCTTCACAAATGAAACTGGCAGCATGTATCTGCTGGAATATCACTGTGCTGGTAAATAGCAGCATTACAAACATTTTGTTTGCATAACATTTATAAGATGCAGATTTTAGCATACCAATATTCTCTGTAGTCAGCAAGGGGGAAATGGCAGGTGCAGTCCAGGTGATGTCATCTGATGCCTGTGTTCCGGATTTTCTGATAGCTCAGAGAGGTTTCACATTATCTCAGGATGCATGGGAAGTCCTACGTTACCTCATTCCCATGAGCCTCCTCAGTCTTTTTTTTTCCATGCACTGGTGCTACTGGTTTTTCTGTGCCTTGGAGCCTCCATATTTTTCATCTTTCTTCACACGTTCTTTTTTGTCCGAAAAAAAAAATGGTATGTGTAGCTGTCACTGTCTTCTCCCTCTGCTCAACAGTCTCCATAGCCTTCCAGCTGCTGCTGCTCCTCAAATAGCTGCTCAGCATGCCTCTATATGTACCTTGCAACTGGGGCCTCTGGACAGTCATGCAGAATCAGGAACAGAATTCCAATCCCACCCCCCCCCGACTACTTTTCGCAACTCCTGCGGTTGGAAAAATGGTGAGTAAATGAAAAAAGCACCACCACCACCACCACCTCTGTCAGTCTCATCCTGACAGAGGGAAAATGATTAAATCTTCTACCTCCTCCCCTCTCATAAAAGACCAATGGAACCACCTTCTGCAAAGTGTCAAAAAGTTGCTCCAGTCTTCTATGCCACCTCTGTCTCCAGCAAATCCTGAAGCTTCTGACTGTCTCTCAAGGGGTGACATACAATGATTTATTAGATCTTCAGATGGTTTGTTCAGAACAATGCCAGTATTTTACAGGCAGCAGACCACCCTCAATCTTTGCAGCACCCCCCTAAGGAACCCCCTCAAATTTAAGACATTCCTCATTCATCCTTGTCTGCACCCCCAGCCTGGTTTCTGCAGCATTCTCCTGAATGTCTTGGTCCTCAGAAGAGCCTTCATTGCTCTCAGAGCTGGGATATAATCCAAATTCATTCTGATTCCCACACCCCATAGGGTTCTCACATCCCTCAGGTGCCTCAACCAGAGCAATCTTAAGAAGAATTTTCATATACAAAATTCATCCAAAAAATTACTAAACATCTGTCACTAGGAGTGCTCAATCTCTGGAAGACAGAAAAAATTTCAGGTCTGTGGTACAGAACTGCTCTGAATAAAGAGTCTTATAGCTTTCCTTATTCATATGCTGCTTCAGTAACTTCAGTTAAACACATGGAAGACACCATTTATTATTCCTTCAGCTTCCAGGGGCCTGGAACTCCACTACTCTCAGCCTCAGGCCGTAATCGTAACCAGCTTCTTTTTTGGTCTGCAGTTTCTGAGATGGCCCTGAAAGTAAATTCACAGATTTTTGGCCCACCAAAGAAAGATAATAAATTCTTGGGCTTGGGTAAGAAAGTATACCAGAGTTCTGTGCTTACACTCAAAATAGTAGCTCATCAACTTCAGATGCTTCACTTCCAGCATTCAAAACTAAAACAATTAGAGGATTCTTTTTCTTCCATGTTACTCCCATCAGAACAACTGAAACTGCTCTAGCAGCCTGTCATACTGCATGGTTGAAAGTTTCAGGCCTGAGAGAAGATTTTCATGATGCCCTTACAGATGCTCTTTGTCTAGGGGGACACCACCTTCAGAGACAAAGTGGATGATGTAGTATCCTAAGTAAAAGATGATTCTTCCACCATTAGAGCTTTCTTCCTAACCACAGGAATGCAATACACAACCTAAGAAAGAACAACTGTATCGATATAGAAGACTGTACCAATATCAGCACTTTCAACGATTTTATCCTAGAAGATGTTTTCAACCATACCAAAGGTCTTGGTTTCAGTGTGAATCCCTGCAATCAAACATACAGAAACAGAGACCAAATGACCAAACAATGCAAGCACTCCCAGCACCTCCTTCTGTAGAGCCCTCTTTGACCCCATCCCTGTAGGTGGCAGGCTTCTATATTTTTACAAGTGGTAAGTCATGATAGATGACTGGGTACTTCAAATCATATCTCAGATTGAACTTTCACAAACTTTCCCCAAATCAGCTTCCCTGTAGCAACCCACTACCTCCTGCTCTCTACTTGCAACAGCGATCACTCCCAACCCCAAGCCAGTGAACATCAAGGAAGTTCCTCAAAATCTTTATCATCAAGGATTCTACTCGAGATTCTTCCTCATCCCCAAAAAACAGGAGGCCTGACCATGATCTGAACGACTAAAAAAAGAAGTTAAAGATGCACTCCCTAGCTTCAATTTTTCCTCTCAACCAGTTTTCTTGGCTTGCTGCCCTTGACCTCAATGATGCCTCCACCCATATCCCCATCCATCCAGACTACTGGCAATAACTAAGATTCCTATTTTTACATCATCACTTCCAGTACAAAGTCCTTCCCTTCGGCCTCTCAGTACCAAGGGTATTCACAAAATGCCTCGCTGTGGTTGCTGCAGACCTCAGAAAATGAGGCACCTCTGTATTTTTCCATATCTAGATGACTGGCTGATCTCAGGATACTATCCACTCTCGCAGAGTGTTAGGATTTCTAATCAACCTTGAGAAGGCCTCTTTGACCCTATGATGTTTCTTCAGTTTATAGGGGGCTTGTCTGGACACATCTGTAGCAAGGACCTTCCTCCCAGATGAGACTTCATACTCTTCAGCCTCTCATTCTTCATATGTACAACAAACGCACTGCCTCAGCTCGTACTTTCTTCCCGGTAGAGGGACACATGGCAGCAACAGTCTGCCTAGTTCCCTTAGCCAGCCTATATATTTGTCAACTTCAGTGGCACCTGAAGACATATTGGAAGCAACACCTTCAACCTCTCCGCAAAAACATTTTAGTCACCAAAAGTATTTGTCTCTCTCCCTTAATTGGTGGCTACAATGCTCAAATCTCACTGTAGGTTGTCCACTCCAACCACCTCTTACATAACTGGTTTTAATAACAGATGCGTCCGCTGTAGGATGGGGAGTTCATCTCCTTTATTTAAGAACTCAAGGCCTTTTGAACTCTCGCACAAGCAGTCTCTTCACATAAACCTTTTAGAACTCCATGCTGTTTACAGTGCACTTAGAACTTTCAAGGCTTGGATTCATTCAAAAACTGAACAAATCAGAATGGACAATCAACTAACAAATGTTTTATATAAACAAATCAACGGGGCTCAGGTTCCCTTCCTCTCTGTAGGGAAGTTCTCCAAGTCTGGAATCTAGTATTCCAGCATAGAAGCAACTCTACAAGCTGCTTATCTAACAGAACAATAAAATCACATAGAGGACACCCTCAGCCACAAGCTTCACCTGAGTGTTACTCTCATACTTTTCAGCTCATGGGGCCTACCATCCATAGATCTCCCAGTTCTGCTCTCTTTGACCAAGCCCACTTGGACTTGTCACAAATGCATTCACTAGTCCCTGGAACCAGCATCTACTGTATACTTTCCCTCTGTTCCTTTCATTCAGAGAGTAATACTGAAAATACATACAGTCAGTAGTCAGGTCATCTTTGTAGCTCCTTGTTGGCCAAGATTGTTAATCAAACAGCCCGTACCATTGGGACACCACCATACAGGTTCTACATCCCAACCCTTCAGAAACAAAAACAATGCAACAGCACTTTCCTTATTAGCTTTGTTATAGACTGAGGAGGCTTGCAGTCATGAGGCAATGTGGGTCTTCCTGCACATGCTCAGAGAGGTCATTTGAAACTGCTCTGAACTATTAGAATATCCAGCACGCAGACATCAGATGCTGTCAGCTGGAATGTGGTTGCATTCCCTTGCTATCTACGGGGAACCTCTTACCGATAAGCAACTTCGCTTTCTAGTATGTGTGTGTGTGTATATATATGTATATATATATATATATATATATATATATATATATATATATATATATATATATATTTAATTAGCTGTTAAGCCCGTAAAAATGGGCGAGATTTCCAGCTACCCTCCTCGCCGCCGCCCCCTGCACTGACCTGACATCGCCTCTCACCTCCGTGTGAAAGTGCTACAGGCAGCAGCAGATCGCTCCGCTGCTGCCTGAAGAGCTTCCACACGGAGGTGAGAGGCACTGTCAGGTCAGTGCAGGGGGCCTGATACGGAGGGGGGCGGGAGCGGCGGCGGGGAGGAGGAGGGTGGAAGTTGTTTTGCGCGATGTACCTTTCCAGGCGGCAGCATCGTCATATGAGAATTCGACTCCATTTCCCTCTTTGTTCCGCCCTCTGATGTCATGAAGGCTTGACGTGAGGGCGGGACAGAGAGGGAAGTCTGTACTGCGCATTTGCAAGTGAGTACGGTCACTTGCCGTTTATATGTTTGATATATATATATATATATATATATATATATACATTTTTTTTTTTTTACTGTTGGGACCTGTGAATAGAACTGCCAGCTCATGTTCTGCCCTAAAAGTTGTGGATATTGTTATGTTCGGGCATTAAATTCTCACAGGTGGTTCTGCAGAAGCTCAGACTAATCTGTCTGTTCTTCCTCTGTGGTGTTAGTCTTCCACATGTTTATCTGCATTGTGGCCAAATAGCTAATACTTTTCAGTCATTTTCATTGCAATATGCTCTATGCTGGTGTCCTCTGAATGCATTTGTGCAGTTATCTTCTGCTTGAAGTACCTCTAGCAATAGCCATAAAATTGCCTACAGCCATCATGCTAACCCTGTGCAAACATCTGCACAAGCTTTCTGTATATGACCCTTAGAGGCTGATGCTCAAATGTTGGTATTAACATCTGTATACGTGGGACTTCCAGTTTGGTGCTCAACCAAAATGGCCACCTAGGGTATTTGCTCTGTACTTACTGAGAATGTAATTATCCTGCATTTCTTGCATAGCATTTTTTAAGGCTTTAATTAAAATAGCGTTTTAACTAAGAAGTCTGGTGTGAAGCAGAATTTTATTTTATTTATTTTATTGCATTTGTATCCCACATTTTCCCACCTATTTGCAGGCTCAGTGTGGCTTACAGAGTATGGTTATGACATAATCATTCCATTATACCAGATACATTTAGTGGTGTGCAAAGATTAAGTAAGGGAAGAGAGATGACAGGTGTTAGGGTGGAAGGTAAGGTAGTTTTGTAAGGCTATGGGTTCTCTTTGTAAGCCTTATGGAAAAGATGTGTTTTCAGAGATTTGCAGAAGTTATTTATTTCGTCAATAGCTTTCAGGGATGTAAATAGTGCATTCCACAGCTGCGTGCTCATGTAAGAGAAGGTGGTGGTGTGTATTAGCTTGTATTATAGTCCTTTGCAGCTGGGGAAGTGCAGATTAAGAAATTTGCGGGATGATCTTATGGCGTTTCTGGGAGGCAGGTCCACAAGGTTTAGCATGTAGCTTGGGGCATCTGCATGAATGATTTTGTGTACAATCGTGCAAATCTTGAACACGATGCGTTCCTTGAGTGGGAGCCAGTGAAGTTTCTTAGGGGTTTTGCACTTCCATATTTAGTTTTTCCAAATATGAGTCTGGCGGCGGTATTCTGGGCTGTTTGGAGTTTTTTGATGGTTTGTTCTTTGCAGCTGGCGTACAGTGCGTTACAGTAGTCCAGATGGCTTATTACCATTGATTGTACCAGAGTATGGAAGATATATCTCGGGAAGAAAGGTTTTACTCTTTTGAGTTTCCACATGGAGTGGGACATTTTTTTCGTTGTGTTCTTCATGTGAGCATCTAGTGTGAGGTTTCGGTCAATGGTGACTCTGAGAATTTTTAGATTTTGTGCGACGGGAAGAGAACAGTATGGTGTAGTTATTGTGGAGTAGTTGTTTTTGTTGTGTTGTGAGGTGAGTACAAGACATTGTGTTTTCTCTGCGTTGAGTTTCAGCTGGAATGCATCTGCCCAGGAGTGCATGATTTTGAGGCTTTGGTTTATCTCGTTGGTGATTTCGTTTATGTCATGTTTGAATGGGATGTAAATCGTGACGTCATCTGCATATATATGTAGGGATTAAGGTTTTGGTTTGCTAGAAGTTTGGCTAGAGGTATCATCATTAGGTTGAAGAGAGTTGGTGATAGGGGGAATCCTTGGGGAACTCCACATTCGGGTGTCCATGGGGGAGATACATCCGCATTCGTTGTCACTTGGTAAGATCTTGTGGTCAGGAATCCTTTGAACCATTTGAGAACTGTTCCTCCTACTCCGAAGTATTCTAGTATATACAATAGTATTCCATGATTAACCATGTCGAAGGCGCTGGACATGTCGAATTGTAGGAAGAGTATGTTGTTACTGGTTGCAATTGCTTGTTTGAATGAGTTCATTGCAGATACAAGTACTGTTTCGGTGCTGTGATTTGACCGAAATCCTGGTTGGGACTCGTGCAGAATTGAGTGTTTATTTAGGTAGTCAGATAGCTGTTTCGTCACAATGCCTTCCATGAGTTTGGTTATAAGCGGAATAGATGCTACTTGGGCGATAGTTGGTTAGGTCCATTGTGCTTTTTTTAGCTTTTGTGGCAGCGGAGTAGGTAAGATGTTTTCTTTCTCCGTGGGAAAGAGACCATTTTGAAGCCTGTGCTTAACATGATTCATAAGGTCTTTTTTTGAATTGTTTGGGGGCGGATCTTATTAGGCTAGTGGGGCAGATGTCTAGTTTGCATTGTGACTTGGAGTATTTCTGAGCCAATGTGAGGTTTCATCTGGTGATATAGTGTCAAAGTTATTCCATGACTGATCTGCTGGGCTTTCCCCAGGTTTTGGATCTAGACATTCAAGGATGCTTGTGTACTCAGTAGTGTTGGTAGGTATCATGAGTCGAAGTTTTATAATTTTTTTATTGAAGTAGTTCATAAGATTGGTGGCGGATGGGGTATCTATGCTGTTAGAGGTAACCGGTGTAGTATTTAGGAGTTTGTTTACGAGTGAGAAGAGTTTGTGTGTGTCCTTGTAGTTTGGTCCTATTTTGGTTTTGTAGTACGTTCTTTTAGTTTGTCTGATAGTGTATTTGTATTTTCTTTGAGCTGTTTCCAGTTTTTCAGTGTATGTTCGTCTTTTTTTCTTGGTCCATGCTCGTTCTAATCTTCTGACCTGTGTTTTAGTTCTTTCAATTCTTCATTAAACCATGTGTTGAGTTCTTTCTATGTGAGGTTCTGGTTCGTAATGGTGCTATATTGTCTAGTACTGTTCTGCATCTGTTGTCCCATTCTTGGAGAAATAAGGGCGAGTCTATAGGTATTGTCCATTCGTCAGTATAGAATTGTTGCCAGAATGTTGGTGGGTGTATTTTGCCTCTCGTAGTATAGGTTTTTTGCTCTTGTTTTTGTTGTGTCTTTTTTGTTCTCCATCGGAGGGAGATGTTTGCTTTGTAATGATCGGACCATGGCGTGGCTGTCCACTTAGTATCTGTAAGTGTGATATTAGGTTCTGATGAGAATTTGTGGGTGATAATGTCTAATAAAATTGAGTCTGTTATTTTCCTCCAGCATACGGTGATAAACATTCCAAATAAGGTCTTATACCCATAAAAATGGTGACACCGCGTAAGGTAAATGAATGGTTGGAACCTATAGTAGTGGAACTCACACAAAAAAAAGATTCGGGATAGTACTTTAGCAATTACAGATTTAAAGGAAGATGTAATAACATTAAAGAAAAATTAGATTTGGTGTGTGAACAAGTGTTTCTTGAGAGCTGTGTGGTACAAAATTTGCTTGCAGTTAAAGATTTACAACATCAAAAAAAACACTGAAGAGGGTGCAATTGGAGCTTGAGGAGGCTAATAATCGTAGTATTAAAAATAATGTTCGTATATTAGGATTTACTGAAGGATCAGAAGGTCAAGGCCCGGTGCGTTTTAGTGAAAAAATGCTCCCCCCCCCTCGCCTGGCCTCACTTTTCAACAGCCATTTGATGATGAGAGGGCACGTGGAGGGGATAATCGAATGGAGATGCCCATCTCTAAGGACGTCCCGGCGAAGGGGCAGGGAAACCCGTATTAGTGAAACAAGATGGGCGTCCATCTTTTGTTTCGGTAATACGGTCGGGGACGCCCAAATCTTAACATTTAGGTCAACCTTAGAGATGGTCTTCCCTGACCGTATTATCGAAACAAAAGATGGACACCCATCTCAGAAACGACCAAATCCAAGCCCTTTGGTCATGGGAGGAGCCAGAATTCATAGTGTACTGGTCCCCCTGACATGCCAGGACACCAACTGGGCACCCTAGGGGACACGGCAGTGGACTAACTGATGCACTAACTGAACGGAAAAAGCCCCTTCCCTTACCAATTCGGAAAGGAACGGGCATGCATGAAGGAAAACGCATGCAAATGAGCTGCTCGCTGTTAGCTCATTTGCACACGATTTCCTTCCGGAGGAGGGGAAGCTAGGTCAGAGCAGCCAAGCATTATGCGTGGCTGCTCTGCGCATGCCAAAGATGGCTTCATACATGCAGACAAGCTGCGTGTATAATAGCTGTCTAAACCTTAAATAAATTGCCATCTACAACTACTACTTCTCATTTCTATAGCGCTACTAGACGTACGCAGCGCTGTACACTTGAACAACAGTCCCTGCTCGACAGAGCTTACAATCTAATTAGAACAGACAAACAGGACAAACAAGTCCAGGTGAAAACGTCTAAGTGTTTGTCAGGGACGTCTTTTTTTTTTTTTTTTTTAAGTGTTGAGGACGTTCTAAATGTGATGTTTCTGTGAGAAGGACGTCCATGCCTGCTATGTCTCTGACACCCCTTTATTTGGATTTTGGATCACAAGTAGCAGCAGTGGGATTTGAACTGGCCACCTCTGGATTGCAAGACCAGTGCTCAAACCACTAGGCCACTCCTTTGAAATTTGGCCGTCTCTGTGGGGGGGAGGAGGCAGTTCAGGACATCCAAAATGTTTGAAAGAAGGACGTCCACACCTTCGCTATGCCTCCGCTGACACACACATATTTCCCCTCCCAGGGACCTGCATACTGCTGCGATGGACCTGAGTGTGACATTTCAGGCTGGCCAAAAAAATTTTTAACGTTTTTTTTCAGGTGGGAGGGGTTAGTCACCACTGGGGAGTCAGGGGAGGTCATCCCCGATTCCCTCCGGTGGTCATCTGGTCAGTTCGTGCACCTTTTTGAGGCTTGGTCGTGAAAAATAATGGACCAAGTAAAGTCGGCCAAATGCTCATCAGGGACGCCCTTCTTTTTTCCATTATCGACTGAGGACGCCCATCTCTTAAGCACGCCCCGCCTTCGGTATGCTGCCAACACGCCACTACTACTACTACTACTATTTAGCATTTCTATAGCGCTACAAGGCATACGCAGCACTGCACAAACATAGAAGAAAGACAGTCCCTGCTCAAAGAGCTTACAATCTAATAGACAAAAAATAAATAAAGTAAGCAAATCAAATCAATTAATGTGAACGGGAAGGAAGAGAGGAGGGTAGGTGGAGGCGAGTGGTTACAAGTGGTTATGAGTCAAAAGCAATGTTAAAGAGGTGGGCTTTCAGTCTAGATTTAAAGGTGGCAAGGATGGGGCAAGACGTAGGGGCTCAGGAAGTTTATTCCAGGCGTAGGGTGCAGCGAGACAGAAGGCGCGAAGTCTGGAGTTGGCAGTAGTGGAGAAGGGAACAGATAAGGATTTATCCATGGAGCGGAGTGCACGGGAAGGGGTGTAGGGAAGGATGAGTGTGGAGAGATACTGGGGAGCAGCAGAGTGAATACATTTATAGGTTAGTAGAAGAAGTTTGAACAGGATGCGAAAACGGATAGGGAGCCAGTGAAGGGTCTTGAGGAGAGGGGTAGTATGAGTAAAGCGACCCTGGCGGAAGATGAGACGGGCAGCAGAGTTTTGAACCGACTGGAGAGGGGAGAGGTGACTAAGTGGGAGGCCAGCAAGAAGCAAATTGCAGTAGTCTAAACGAGAGGTGACTAGGGTGTGGATGAGGGTTTTGGTAGAGTGCTCGGAAAGAAAGGGGCGGAAAGCAGTTGAGGACGCCTAAAATCGATTATGCCGATTTTGGGCGACCCTGACAGAAGGACACTCATCTCCCGATTTGTGTCGGAAGATGAGCGCCCTTCTCTTTCGGAAATGCCCCTGATAGGGTGCCTTCTTGATGTCTGGCATCCATGCAGGGGCTGAGCCCTTGTTAAAAATACTGAGATACCTGCAAGCCCTTTCAATACTGACTAAGGCAAAGTTAACCAGGACTGTTGCTTGGAATGGGGCAAAATTAATTATTCTACCTGATCTGGCTCCAGTGATTGCAAAGAAGCAAAAGGATCTCTTTGCCCTTCGACCGCAGCTTACAGCCCTTGGAGCTCAAGGGGATGTTTTACCTGGCTAGGCTGTGCGCTACCCTTGCAAATCATACTCGCAACTTTGAGCATCCTGAGGCTCTACAGAAATGTTTTCATGAACATGGACAATCTGCTCCATACCCCCAATTTGGTGTTTTTTTAAATTAATATGCTATTACTGTTGTACTGTGCGAGTTCTGTTAAGCAGATGCTATGGACTCAAGTTTTTTTTATTATTAATTGTTAATATATTCAGTAAAGATGCTTTACTTAATTTCTTTTGATCCACAAAGTTTCTTTGATGAGATGGGTATGATTCTAATTTGACTTGTGGATTATATATCTTGCCTAAATATTTTACTGTATATGCATGAAAATATACCTGAATATTTTTCTTAAAATGCACAGAAATGAATGATCTAGAGAGTATCTGAGGGTATGAGGTAGATCGAATTAATGATTGTATCACTAGTGGGTGATGTAGAGGCATGAATGTGTTGGAAATTTTTGATTAAATTTTATTCTGTTCTGAGGATGTAATTTCTTTTTCACTAACATGTACTATAGTAGTAATGTCATTTATCTTATAGGACTTTTCAATCTTTTTTCTTCTCTCTATTGGCCAAAAAATCTGATGTCCCCTGAAACCAATCATTGATGTACCTCATGCCACAGGCTAGTGAGAAAAGACAGATATTTAAGAATACCATACCTCCTTTGCTCTTAGGTTTAAAAAGAACAGAAAACGGGGTATGCTTACCCTCCCACAAAAACCCTGTCAGTTTTCGATGGACAGTTTGTACATACATACTCGACAACAGTATTGGGAGCATTATACTAAATACAGCCATTTGGCACAATACGTATTATATAAAGTGATACGTTCAGTTAAGGTTAGTGGGAAGTTATGCCACAACTGTAGTCTAAGCACCGTGTTTTCTAACAAGGGGACCACATTGACTGCTGCCAATATAGTTAAATCACAGGGTATCCACACCCCTAAGTATTTCAGCTTTTCCTCTGCCCACTGGAGAGCTATCATGCCCTTCCAGTTAGTTCACATAGTTTCTTTTATTGAAGCAGCAATGATTTAGACAGATTTAAGGCAAACCCTGAAAAGAAACCAAATTCTTTGAGTACACTCAGGGCCCAGGCAAGAGAGGCTTGGGGTGTCGACTGCAAGTCAAATGTCACCTGTGTAAGCCAATATTTTTAAACTAGTGGTCCCTAAAGGTAAGCCAAGGATATCAGAGTTCTTTCTTACCATGTGAAGAAGTAGCTCTAAATAAAGCACAAATAGTAGTGGAGACAAAGGACATCCCACGCTCTATTGGAAAAGAAGTATGAGTCCCATTCACCAGTAGGGCAGCTTTAGGACTTTCATGCAATAGTTAGACTGCTTGATAAAACCAGCCTGTAAAACCCATATAGAGCAGCAATGCAAATCTACATAAACACTTTCATGGTATCCAATCCTACAACCACTCCCTCAATCCTCTGATTCTGTGCAGCAGCCATTGCTAATAACACCTTACGCACTTTAACTACTGAATGCCGCCCTGTAATAAAGCCCACTTGATGGTCTCCAATTAGATCTTGCAAGACAAATGACAGCCAGGCGGCCAGTATCAGTGCCAGAAATTTGACATGCACATTCAACAATATTGGTCTTGAATTGTCACAAGTTGTGCCGGCCTTACCCAGTTTAGGAATCACTGTGGTTATAGCCATATTAAAGTGAGGAGAGAAAATTCCTTTTTCCAAACTCTTCTCATAGTAAACCAAGACTGGGGACAACATTTTATAAAATTCAGGGGGAAAACCATCTGGTCATGTGGCAATATGAGAACTGAGATTTTTTTTATGGACTATTACAATTCCTTAGGCAGCAACGGTGCATTAAGACCTTCTCTCTGACTGTCAGTATAAGCACTCCTGAATCTTCTAAATAATCTGTTAAGAATTTAGACCCATGTTACCAGGTGCTGCTGCATAGAATTGCTGAAAATGTATACAGACTGCTGAGCTATTTCCTGTGGTGTTTGCAATACCCGACCATCTGCGGTAGGAAGGCTAGAGACATAGAGTGACCATTGGTACTGTTTTGTAACCTGGGCCAACAACTTGCCTGACCGGTTTCCAAAGCAATGATACTTATACTTCCGGACCAACATTTTTTCGGGTCCGCTTATGAATCAAACTGTTTAAAGTAGCATGTGTGGCTAAATAGGCCTCACAGATTGATGGTGTAGCAAATTGTATATGTGTCTTTTTTGCCATAGCCAATTTTTCCTCTAGATGCAATATATTTTGGTAAGATAGCATCTACAGCCTGCTATAAAAGCAATAATATCCTCTCTCAAGACTGCTTTTCCTGTATCCCAAAAGAGCTGTAGAGTGTTTCTGTGCTGGGCATTAAAGTCTAAGTACTCCCTCTGCTTTTTTGCTAAGTATGCCTGGAATGAGGTATCTCCCAGTAAATATGAGGGAAATTGCCAATTCTGCACTCGTTGTGTGGGGCCTTCCAAATCCAATTGCACCCAGACAAGAGTGGTTTGACACCTCCTGAGGATCTAATTCTGTCAGGATTAGAGGTATCAACAGGTCTCTGGTCCCTAGGTGTACTGCAGCTTCAAAAAAATGTATGGTCTTAATTGTGCGCATACACAACTAAAAGATGAAATATCTGGCCACCCTATGTAATTTGCAAGGCAAATGTACCGAACCATATTATCTTTCCCAGTTTCTTGGATATCACAGGGAAGATTGTTGCAGACCAAAACCACTCCTCCCCCCTCCCCTTTTTATGCACCACCAAAGAATAATAAACTGAACTAACCCAGCCCCTCTTCAGTTTTAGATGTTTCATTTAATTTTGTTTCTTGAAGACAAGTAATGTCTGTATGATGATGCTGCAAGGCTGTTAGGATTTTTTGTACGTTTCATAGGGAAAGATATTCTTGAGACGTTCCAGGATAGTATATTCAAACTACCATCACCCAAGTCACAGAAATTAATCCTTGTAAATAGGCCCCAGCATCCCAGCCAACGCCTAGGCCATGTCCATCTATCAGATGAAACTAAGCATACATACTCCACACAGAGAAATCAAACTTGTTCTTTCTTAGTAACCTTTTGCATACAGCATACTGTCCCTTAACAAAGTACCAACTATAAAGAAAAAAACAGGTATGCAATAATATTACCTCCCATAACCCTCCTATCCCAAGCCATTACTCCTTACCCAACTCTCTACGCAGCACTCTGAAACGTTGCCCAGAGAGTTGAGGTCTGCATCCTCCAACCCCCCACATTGCATCACTAATGTCCTTTTGCAGTGAAAAATATTTCTCAGTGGTGAGCCATGTGAATGCACATTGATCTCCTAAGGCTCAGATGTATGGATCTGATAAGTCTAAACTGTCCCACAATCATACCAACATGTAGAATCAGGTTCTCGCTTCCTCAGCAGTGGCTGCTATGGTGTTGATGCAGTCTTACGCCTCTTGCACTGTCATGAATGAGCACCAGCTGCCCTCCGCATAAACTTTAAGCCTGGCCAGATACAACAACATATGTAGCCTGCAAATAGTTGATTTGCAGAGAGGTGTGAAAGCTCTCCTCCATTCGGTAAGCGCTACCAGTAGTCCTGGAAAATCCAGGTAATGTGGTTGTCATATTTCATTCCAGCTCTTTGCTGCTTATAACATTGCAAAACTGCTGTTTTTTGTTGATAGCTACGAAATTTAGCTGTGACCTGATGCAGGCGACCCTTTTCTTGCCATCTGCCCAATATACACGTTTGAGGCAGTAAGGCCGTACATCCTGCAGTACTGGAAACTGGGCTGTCAGCCACATTTCCAGCTCCACATACAATCAGTCTGGGAGAGATTTGGGAAATCCCAACAAGCGGAGATTATCTCTCTCAGATCTATTTTCAATAGATGGGGATGGGTATAAAAGGCCACAAAGCCATAATTAACCCCAAGGAAGGTAGGACATCTAATGCCTCTATAGAAGTGAATAAAAAGAGTAAAATCTGGAGAGCCTTGTATACCAATGCCCGTAGTATGGGAAACAAAACTTCTAGAACTTGAGGCTACAATGATGGAAGCGGACTTGGATTTAGTAGCAGTCACGGAGAAACATGACTGGGATGTTGCTATACCTGGCTATAATCTATTCAGGAAGGACAGAGTAGGAAAAATGGGTGGAGGTGTGGCATTATATGCTAAGAATGATATCCAAGTGACAGAACTGCAGGACATGTAGGGTATGGAAGAAGCGCTGTGGGTCAAACTGGAAACATGGAAAGGAGAATGTATATCGGAATGATACACAGACCTCCCTCACAGTCAGAGGAAATGGACAGGGACTTAATGGAAGACATCCGCAAGATAGCTAGGAAAGGGGAAGTACTACTAATAGGTGACTTCAATATGCCGGATGTTGATTGGGGTGTCCCGGCTGCGGGGTCGTCTAGAAGCAAAGAGATCTTAGATTCCCTACAGGAAGAATTGTTCCAGCAGTGGGTAATGGAACCAACGCGGGATGGAGTTGTTCTGGACCTGGTGCTTACAAATGGAGAGTACGTTTCTGATGGCAAGGTGGCGGACCATTTGGCATCTAGTGATCATCATATGGTATAGTTCAATATTAAAACAGAAGAGAGGGCTCACTCGAGATTGAAGGTCCTGGATGTCAAAGGAACTAACTTTGCTGAGATGGGGGAATTTCTCAAGGAATAGTTAGCGGGATGGGAACAGCTGAAGGATGTAGAACAGAAATGGACAAGACTGAAGGAGCTATATTAAAGGCAACTAACCTTTATGTTAGAAAATTACATAAAAGTAAGAAGAAAAGAAGGCCTCTCTTGTACTCAAATGTAGTAGCTGAAAAGGTAAGGGAAAGGAGGCTAGCCTTTGCACGTTATAAGATGACTCGGAAAGATGAAGACAGGAAAGAATACCTAAATAAGCGAAGAGAAGCTGGAAAAGCTATCAGGAAAGCGAAGCGGCAAATGGAGGAAAAGATAGCTAATATGGTAAAATTGGGGGACAAGACCTTTTTCAGATATGTAAGTGACAAGAGGGAAGTGCCATAATAGCATTTCGAGGCTCAAAGCTGAGGAAGAGAAATATGTGGAAGATAAGGATAAAGCTGAATTGCTTAACGATTATTTTAGCTCTGTGTTCACGAATGAAAGACCGGGGGTAGGGCTGCAGAAAACAAAGGCTAAAGGGGATGGATGGATGGTAGACCAAGACCCGTTTACGGAGGACTGTGTTTGTGAGGAGCTTGACAAACTAAAAGTAGTTTGGGATACACCTGAGGGTGCTTAAGGAACTCTGACAAGTTCTGTTGGCTCCGCTGTCAGACCTCTTCAATGTTTCCTTAGAAATTGGAGTGGTCCCGGTGGACTGGAGAAGAGCGGATGTGGTTCCTTTGCATATGAAAGTAAGGAAGAGGTTGGGAATTTATAGACCTGTCAGTCCGACGTTGGTGGTGAGTAAGCTAATAGAAACGCTTCTAAAAAGGAGGATTGTGACATTTCTTGAACTACATGGAATGTGAGACCCGAGGCAGCTTGGCTTCACTAGTGGCAGGTCGTGTCAGACAATTCTGACTGTCTTCTTCAACTGGTTGACCAAACAGTTGGATGTGAGAGGGGCACTTGATGTGGTATACTTGGATTTCAGCAAAGCCTTTGACACGGTTCCGCACAGGCGACTGATAAATTGAGTGCCCTTGGTGTGGGACCTAGAGTAACTGATTGGGTAAAAAATTGGTTGAATGGTAGGAGACAGAGGGTGGTGGTAAGTGGAACTTGCTCTGAAGAAAAGGAGTTCGTCAGTGGAGTACTGCAGGTATCGGTCCTAGGGCCGGCTCTTTTTAACATCTTTGTGAGCGATATTACGGAAGGGCTGTCTGGTAAGGTTTGTCTCTTTGCGGATGATACTAAACTCTGCAACAGAGTGGACACCCTGGAGGGTGTGAATGACATGAGGAAGGACCTAGTGAAGCTAGAGGAATGGACCGATATTTGGCAACTAAGGTTTAATCCCAAAGAATGCAGGGTCATGCACTTGGGTCGCAAAAATCCGAGGGAACGGTACAGTATAGGGGGTGTAGTGCTTCAGTGTGCAAAGGAAGAGCGGGACTTGGGGGTGATTGTGTCTGACGACCTTAAAGCTTTCAAACAAGTAGAAAAAGTGACGGCCAAAGCCAGGAGGATGCTTGGGTGCATAAAGAGAGGCATGACCAACAGGAAAAAGGAGGTGATAGTGCCGTTGTATAAGTCTCTGGTGAGGCCTCATTTGGAGTACTGCGTGCAGTTCTGGAGACCATACCTACAGAAAGATATAAACAGAATGGAGTCGGTCCAGAGGGCGGCTATGAAATTAGTAAGCCGTCTTGAATGCAAAAATTATAGGGACAGGCTTATGAACCTCAACATGTATATGCTGGAAGAGAGGAGGGAGAGAGGAGACATGATAGAAACATTTAAATATCTCAAGGGCATTTATGTACAGGAAGAGAGCCTTTTTCAAATGAAGGAGAGCTCTGGAATGAGGGGGCATATGACAAAGTTAAGAGGGAATAGGCTTAGGAGTAACCTAAGGAAGTATTATTTCACAGAAAGGGTGGTGGAGTCGAGGACTGTTCCAGAATTTAAAAAGGCATGGGATAAGCATGTGGGATCACTTAGGAACAGGAAGAATTAGGGGTTACAGAGGATGGGCAGACTGGATGGGTCATATGGCCTTTATCTGCCGTCATGTTTCTAATATCATCTATTTTTGCCACTTGTTCTTTAAGCAAACGTTGCAGCACTTCTAGATCATGATGACCGCTTTGTGTACTGTCCTCCTTATCCGATACCCGCACCTCCAGCTCTCCCGTTTGCCTGGATAGATCTGACAACAGATGCTGAACTGAGGTAAGTTGCTCCAATAGTGGTAAACGCGGATCCAGTGCTTTTACTACTGCTGCAGTAATATCATCTCTCAGGTCTGCAGAGGCTGGTGAAGGTGAGGTACGGGTGGGATTTGCCATTTTGGCCTCTGCCACTTTTGTTTTGCCACTGTCTCATTTTTGCCCCTTGCCTGATATCTGCTCACCGTGGTTGATCAGAAACTTGTCCATGAAGGTTCCACCACCACTAGTTAGATTTCTGGGGTTAGATGAGCAGTAAGATAATAGATTAAGACAGATTCTGAGGGTGATCCAGAGCCACTCCAGACGCCCATGTCTGTTCAGGCTCACTGCATCATGTGACTTATCCAAGATATCTTAGGAAATTGGAAGTCAATGAATAAGCCCAATATTGATTAGGTGGTGGGCTTCAGTGTTTCTTAATATAAATATAAATCCCTTTCATATGAAAAATTAGGGAGTTATCAGAAATTTAAGAACACATGGTTACTTTTATAGAATCTCATAAAGTTTTGCTTGCATAGTTGTATATTTTGTTTGAAATGTGCCCTTTTGTGCTATAGTTAGACTCTTATCTCATCCTGCATCCTTGGAACAATTTCTTTATTTGTTATGATGTTGTTTCTTCTTATGACTGAGGTTGTTACTCTTTTGTATTGATACACCATCAATATAATATTTGACTATATGGCTATAATATTTATAGATTCTTTGATTAGTTTGCCTTTTTTGGTTTTACTGATTATATGTGTTCGCTTTTCTTTTTCTATTTTGTATTATTTTATAAATCAATAAAAATATTGAACTTAAAAAAAAAATCTGTGTACGTATATAGCCACCACTGAACTTACCAAACGTGGAACAGTGATTAATGCTCAAAGGAAATTGCATGCAACTGCTACATGCGGTTTGTACGAGAAAAATGCCATTGCTAGGCATTCATGAAGGATTGTTTGTTCATTCCAGAATACATTTTTTTACACTGTTACAGGTGGACCACATATAATACACCCACCTGGCACATTTCCTACACAGGAAGCTATTATTAAAAAAATGCAAGCAGATTGCTTTCCCTTTTCGCTATAGGTGGAACACACCAGGGGCGTAGCTAGGTGGGGCCCCATGCCCCCACGGATTTAGCCCTGGCCCCCTCTACTTTCAACCCCCCCGCTGCCGTTGACCCTCCCCTGCTGCCGCTAGGTACCAGGAGTCAGGACTGACAGAAACAGATCAGCGAAGGCGCCGGAGACCGGCGCTGAAGAAGACCAGCTGGTGGGAGTTGGGGACCCCCACCAGCAAAGGTACCTGTCGGCGGGGGGGGGGGGGGGGTGGTGGGCTAAACTGTGGACCCCTACCTCGGGCTCTGGACCCCCCTCCTGCCGGGGTCTGGCTACACCCCTGGAACTCACACACATAAATATAATGCACATGGCACATTTCTAATACCCATGAAAGATACTATTAAAAAAATGCTAGCAGACTGCTCCACAGAAAAGTTGCCCTCATGCAAGTACACCTTCAGAGCTGCTGGCAAATTTTAAACATTACATGTAGGTGCTCCTTTCTGTGCATTGCTTGTTTTCATACATTTGCACAGCATTTTTGGTCGCTGCTTCTGTGCATTGTAAAAGCAGTGCTGAGAAAACCAGTATAAATGAAACATTGTAAGCCTGGTTTGCTTTTAGCATTGGGGCCATAGAGGGGCATAATTGAAAGAAAACGCCTATCTCCATGGGCGTTTATCTCCAAGAACGGGTCCGTGAAGGGGCGGACCGAACCGTATTTTCGGAAAAAATAGACGCCCATGTTTTATTCAACAATGTGTGAGCTGGGCGTTTTTGTTTTTCAGCGATAACGGAAAATGAAAGCGCCCAGCTCAAAAACGAATAAATCCAAGGCATTTGTTCGTGGGAGGGGCCAGGATTCCTAGTGCACTGGTCCCCCTCACATGCCAGGACACCAACCGGGCACCCTAGGGGGCACTTTTACAAAAACAAAAAAAAAGGTAAAAGAGCTCCCAGGTGCATAGCACCCTTCCCTTGTGTGTTGAGCCCCCCAAATCCCCCTCAAAACCCCACTGCCCACAAGTCTACACCATTACTATAGCCCTGAGGGGTTGAGGGGGGCACCTACATGTGGGTACAGTGGGTTTGGGGGGGGTTGGACGACTAATAAGCATTAAGCAGCACAATTGTAACAGGTAGGGGGGATGGGCCTGGGTCCACCTGCCTGAAGTCCACTGCACCCCCTAACAACTCCTCCAGTGACCTGCATACTGCTGTCAGGGAGGTGGGTATGACATTTGAGGGTGAAAATAAAAAGTTGAGAAACTTCATTTTTGTGGTGGGAGGGGGTTAGTGACCACTGGGGGAGTCAGGGGAGGTCATCCCCCGATTCCCTCCAGTGGTCATCTGGTCATTTAGGGCACTTTTTGGGGCCTTATTCGTGAAAAAACAGGGTCCAGGAAAAGTGTCCTAAATTCTAGCTAAAAACGCATACTTTTTTCCCATTATCGGTGAAATGTGCCCATCTCTGTTCGGTAGATAACCACGCCCCAGTTCCACCTTCGCCACACCTCTGACACGCCCCCATCAACTTTGTCCGCATCCGCGACGGATTGCAGTTGAAAACGTCCAAAAATCGGCTTTCGATTATACCGCTTTATTCGTTTTTGTGAGATAAACGTCCATCTCCCGATTTAGGTCGGAACTTGGGCGTTTTTCTCATTCGATTATAAGCAGGATAGTGTCTTAAATTTTTTTTTTTTTAAATCAGATACTAGAAGCTGTTTCATAACACTGGCCGGGGTTAGGAGGGTTAAAATGCCTTCTGTGTTTACTTAGCTGTTTTTTGGAATCTGCCGTCCTGCATCCATCTGTTAGAAAGCCAGGAAGTGGATTTTGTGCTGGAAAATGAGGGTTTTCCATAGTCCTCTGAGCTGTGACAGGAAAATTAAGAATGATGTATTCTTGACATTTTCAAGGGTGTGAACTAAATTATTTCTGTAATGGAAAGTTAGTGGGGTGGTTCATAGGAAGAAACTTTTCAAACTTGAGTGGGGGTGCTAAACTCAAAACAAATTGCCCATCATTGGCCATAGTGAATGAATTTGAGCAGTAGTGTGTGTGTGTTGTGTGTGTGGTGGGGGTTCCTATGAGGTGGTTGCAATTTTAGGCCACTTAACTTAGATACCTAAAACTAAAGGTCCTGCCCCTTTTTTCTCAGTCACCCATTGGTTCTGTCCCTGTCAGCTTGGTATGTTTGAGTTGTCTACTTCTCCCCTTCTCTCCTATTTGACATTGTCGTGCCTTTTCCAGTTTGTTTAAGTTCTACTATGTAAATTTCTGCGCGACAGCTTAAGAGGTATAATAAGTGTGTAGTGTACAAAATATTAAGTATAACAAACACGTTATTGGTCTCATTCAGTGTTTTTAAGTTAGACTAATAGTGAAGAAGTGGCCTAAGAATCAGGGCAGCCTAGCTCAAATTCCACAACTGCGTCTTAAAATCTTGGCCAAGTTACCTCATCTTCCATTGTTACAAATTTAGATGACCCCTTAGCTACATGAACATGCCTACTGCATGCTACTCAGTACTCAATAGGCGTGGGCAAAATCCAGAGCAGTAAAGAAAGCAACAGTGTTGTGGTTGGGGGAGGGGGTCACAGGGTGCAGGCTGGCGCGATGACCAAAAGCTCTACCAGAAGGACAAGAGATAGATGCCCCCTTTCCTAGCTTGAATCCCCTAACTCTGCTCCTATTATCTTTTTCCTCCCCTCTCGGGGCCCACTTTGACTCATTCTCTGTCCCCCTACGTTCCTGCGATCGGAAAAGGGTATTTTCCGAGTCTGCAATGCACAAGAGACCACGGGCAGGGCTGCGTCCAACTCGGCCCGCCCACACCCAGCCCACGGGGCGGACCCAAAACTCACTCGGGACAGGGAGGGAACTAGGGAAGGAAGGCGAGCCTCAGACCAAAGCAGAGCTTTCGACTGCTGCATTAACTGGAGCAGGATCTGTGGTAATCTGAGTCGGACTATAATCGTGCTCTGCTTCTGGGACTAAACGGAGTAGGATCTAGAGTAATCGCGTTATGTTCCTGGGATCAGCTGGAGTTGCGCCAAAAGAAAAAAAAAGCGAAATTCCAAACAATACCATTACCTGCAGGTGAGTGACCTGGAGGGAAAGCTGTATTTCAGTAGCATCGAATGTACTGAGGGGGTCCCTTGAACCTCTACTCCGGTCTAGGTGAATGGTGCCCCCGAGGAGCTTTGGTGAAGGTACTGTTCATTTGGCAAGGGTAAAAGGGACCTATCATGTGGTCTATTTCCATTAAGATCCGGATTATAAAAGTCATTATATAACCTTTAAAAAAAAAATCTTGCTGTCACCAAAGCATTATAGCTCTAGAATTCCAGGCTGTCTTCTTGTGGGGAGCTAGAGGCAGTGTTTGGGCAGTGACTGGGGGGCAGCTGAGGGAAAGATTGTTCTTCCTTTTTATCCTGAGGTCTTCATGGCATATTCCTTGGTCTTTCTGGCTAGAGCCCTACTGCTATAACCTTTTGCTTTTCTTTACTCCCCCCCCCCCCACCAGCCCCCCTTTTTTTAATGGAAGTATTTCCTGCAGACTGTCTCATGTGCCTCAGCTATCTTTCAAGAGTGGTGATTCCACAGGACGGTGACTGCTCAACTGCTGAATTTTCTTTGTCCCATTTCCCCTCTCCTAGGGTGACCCTTGAATCCAGAGAGAGCACATACCTAGTTACAGAGCTAATTAGACTAAGATTATTGTGGGCAGCTGCATTCTGACCAGGGCTGACCCTAGGAGGATGTAAAGCCAAGGATGAATATCCCAGTCGGCCCCCCACTCCTGTTTAAGTTTGAAATATGGGAACAGGGTCTGCTTTTGGGCTGTCTACCAGTGCTTCTAAGGTCTCTGTCACTACTGCTTGAACGCTCCTAAGCGACTGGTACTCAGAAACAGGAAGTGATAGTGGTGGGGGTGGGGGGTCAGGGCTACTAGGGTAGCTGCCCTGATCACACCGGTAAGGAGGGTCCTGCTTCTGGGTCAAAGAGAAGGAGAACCCCCCACTGTGTAACTATAGCCAAGTCAGCACCACTTAAGTTCAAACTAGACTCGACTGTCTCTCTTCTATGTTTGTGCAGCGCTGCGTACGCCTTGTAGCGCTATAGAAATGCTAAATAGTAGTAGTAGTAGCACCACTTAAGTTCAAACTAGACTCGACTATAAAGAGCAGATAAACTGTGGTGTGTGTGTTGTTTCCACTCGGATACAAAGACTTTCATGTTAAGCCAGGACTGACACTGCCCTTTTGTGTTCTGGTGTGGGTGGGGGCATGCTATTTGTCCTTCAAAACTACTTTACCTATAACAGTTCCTGGAGGAGGTTTGCCTT
The DNA here is from genome assembly GCF_901765095.1 of Microcaecilia unicolor. Lineage (NCBI taxonomy): Eukaryota > Metazoa > Chordata > Amphibia > Gymnophiona > Siphonopidae > Microcaecilia > Microcaecilia unicolor. The sequence continues at coordinate 50,672,210 of NC_044042.1, forward strand.
TTAGACTGAGGAATTGACTGGTTTAGCTTATAAGAAATGCAAGAGAGAGTGAGAGAAAATGTAGCACAGAGCCTGATTTACTAAGGCTGCTATTGCACCCCCCTTCTATGTCTATAGAGAAAGTTTAATAACTCAGGCACAGAATAATGTGTATTGTGGCTTTTCAAGGGTGAGGCTAATGTAGACAGAAAGGCATTTGTATGACTTTGGAGTCAAGTGGGGACAGAAGGATGCTGCTGCATGGAAAGAAAATGTACCACGGAGTTCATATTCCCTTCATCTTGTTTCTTTTGACATTTTGCTATTCAGCCTGTATTGCTTGGAACTTCTTAATATCTGATTGTGATGTCACAAACAAGTGCTTTGAATAAGAGACCTGCAATTCTAAAGCACAAGTTTCTCTTTCTTTGCATATGGCTCAGTTGATAATAAACAACACAACTTGTGGCAATTAAGAGCCTTTTCAAAGCATTTGTTAATAAGTGCCATGCTGAGTTTGACCAATGGTCTGTCAAGCCCAGCATCCTGTCTCTGATAGCAGCTAATCTGGGTCGCTTGAAGTACCAAGCAGATCTTATTTCTGAAAGTGAGCAACACAGGTGGAATTCCCAAGGTTTTCAGATTAATAATTGCTAATGGACCAGCCATACTATGAGCCTTGACTACAATCTCCAGCAGATTTATTTATTTGTTACATTTGTATCCCACATTTTCCCACCTATTTGCAGGCTCAATGTGGCTTACATAGTACCGTAAAGGCGTTCGCCAACTCTGGTAGAGAAACAAATACAAAGAGATGTTATGTTCGAATAAGGTTTATGTGATTACAGTCACGTTGGGGAATCGTAGAGAGGTAGAGTTATGTAGTGTCCATTACGAGCTTTGGTTTCGTTGTGTTGCAGGATTCAGGCATTTAAGTTGGGTTGGTAGGGTATATCTTTTTGAACAGGTTGTTTTTTAGTGATTTCTGGAAATTTAGGTGGTAGTACATTGTTTTCACGGCTTTTGGTAGTACGTTCCACAGTTGTGTGCTTATGTAGGAGAAGCTGGATGCATAAGTTGATTTGTATTTGAGTCCTTTGCAGCTTGGGTAGTGGAGATTTAAGTTTCCTTAGTGTCCCTCCGGACCGGACCAGGATTGGACTGATGGGTTGTGCTCGCCTACCAGCAGGTGGAGACTGAGAAAATACTAAGAGATTTAAGTATGTTTGTGTTGATCCGATTGTGTTTCTGGTTGGTAGGTCTGTGAGGTCTGTCATGTATCCCAGGGCTTCGCCGTAGATAATTTTATGAACCAGGGTGCAGATTTTGAAAGCAATACGTTCTTTGATTGGGAGCCAGTGCAGTTTTTCTCTGAGGGGTTTGGCGCTTTCGAATTGCGTTTTTCCAAATATTTTTTTTTTATTTTTGTTACATTTGTACCCTGCACTTTCATGGCAGGCTCAATGCGGCTTACATGGGGCAATGGAGGGTTAAGTGACTTACCCAGAGTCACAAGGAGCTGCCTGTACCTGAAGTGGGAATCAAACTCAGTTCCCCAGGACCAAAGTCCACCACCCTAACCACTAGGCCACTCCTCCACTCCATATAAGCCTGGCTGCCATGTTTTGAGCAGTCTGAAGTTTCTTTATGATTTGTTCTTTGCATCCTGCATTCACAGATTCACAGTGACTAAAAATAAATACCCTGTTTTATGTCTGTGACTAGTTTGTTTCATGGCATGTTCCTTAGTGCTACTACCATTTGAAACTTGTTCTACACTGTTCATGATCTGATAAACCTTTATCATATTCCCTCTGTCATCTTTTCAAGATCAAAAACCTTAACTGGCTAAGCCTTTTTTCCTAAGGACTTGAAGCATCTACTGTAGCTTCTGTCAGCATGTTTTAATAATCCCTGGAGCTTGGACTCTCCTTCTGCTCTTCCATTCTGTAAATTGGACAGGGATTGAATCTGTGGCTTATTTCGTAGAGGCAGACCCAAGATCTGTCCTTCTGTTTGAGGCAGGACTTACACTGCTCTGTAGAAAAATATTTGGCAGAATTCTTCATATCTCTAACGTTTTCTGATTTAATCTTGCCAGCAAAAATGTCTGCCATCAAGCTGCAGAATGACATTCACACTTATGGATAGACACAGAGATTCACACTCTTTCTGTCACTAATCTACACATGCAGACCTTGTCAAGCTCACACATCCATAGACGCAACCAACAGCTTACAGTGACACATTAGTACATGCATATGTCAAATGGCTCTTCAAAATAGATTGAGATATACACTCCATACACAAGGTTTATGCTTCAGCTTCTTTGGGTGCTCTCCAATCCCTGTTAAATTTCTTGGGGACACCCGAGATCTGTTTTCCCCCCCTCCCCTACCTTTCAAGCACCTTATGGCCAATTTGTAATAACGTATGTAGATGCAAAGTACATTCCCACTTTTGATATGAATATTTTTGGAAATTATTTTTAACAGGGAATTTGCCCAGGTAGCTTGTCTTGAAAATTAGCATAAAGTATGCACGCTAAAAGGATTTTGTAAATTACACCTGCTAGTTGTGTGGGAGGGTGAAGCATTCATTTGAAAATGGAATGTGCATGTTTTATTTTCTTCCCCTGACTCTTCCCCCCCCCCCCCCCCCACCATGAATGCCTGCCTGTTTTTCCCCCTTATGTTTAAATCATGTTTATTGATGACAAACAACAACAGGAAGAACAAACTGGATAATAGCTATCATCAAATTTTCAAAAGATAACCCCCTCCCATCCACAACCCACCCTATAGGAGATCAGCAACAACAGTATTCAGAGGGTCTGGGTTCTTGTGACCCTCTGAAAGAGAAATCCAGGCGTGCACTGGAGAAAAAAAAAACACAACCAAATGCACACCACCTGCCTGTTTTAACTTGCTAAAAGAATGCATGTTTAGAAAACCATACTGTGCCACAGTCGGCAGCTAGACATTATCAGTCGGGCCCATTTTACCCAAGTAAGCACCTGTTTTATCCAAATAAAGGGCTATTATTTTAGAGTGGGGAGTCTCCCCCTCCACTGTCAGGTTATAGCCAAGCTCTTGAGATATCTCACTGGGAGCCAGGAAACCTCAGCATGAACGGCTTCTATCTGCTCTTTATCCCCACTCCACAGGGGTTGTTACTTAGGCCCAGATGCACTAAACAAAACGAGCCTTTAACGACCAAGTTTTAAACCGTGGCATGCACTAAAGGCTATTTTCCGATGGCAGTAGCAGCTAACGAAAACGGAATGCAGATGAGCAAATTGTGCAGAAACCCTATCGTAATGAGATGCACTAACCTTTTCCGATTGTCTTAACGGTGGAAATCGCCGGAAAATTTAACGAGAGGTTGTACCTCTCGTTGGGGCTGTGCTAGATCGAAAAATTGTCAAAAACGTATGTCATATACGCTGCCCGAAGACGCCGTGCCGCTCACCTCCCCGTTTTTCAATCAGCTGATATCGGAGAGTGCAGTTGAAAGCGTCCATCAGAAAAATAGCGTTCCATTTTGGGTTTTGAATCAGCTGATATCGGAGAGTGCAGTTGAAAGCGTCCATCAGAAAAATAGCTAAACGCGCTGTGATTGGCTCAGAGACTTCCAGATCTCTTAGCTGACTGTGAAGCACGGCCAAAAAAGACGTTTTTATTATTTGGGTATGAATAATGGCCAAAATGGAAGGCTATTTTTGTGATGCACGCTTTCAACTGCACTCTCCGATATCAGCTGATTGATGAGAAACTGGGGTGAGTGGCGCTGCGTCTTCGGGCAAGTCATAGGTTTGGCGATTGTGCGCATGCATTTCCTATACCGCTGGCGGAGATTACACCAGATTAATGATACTTTAATGCATCTGACGTTTGAATACCGCACCGGTAATGACTTTTACGTTTTCGGTTGTTTTACGTTTTGTTGATGCATCTTGCCCTTAGTTTCAAACTTTGGATCTAGAATTTGTAGCCTGGGAAAGAAATTTGTGACATTAGCTAGGCCTGTGGTCCCTTAATTTTTGGTCTGAAATGTTCTATTTTTTCCAGTTTGCCTGGGTTAGATGAGGTTTGAAAAACCAATATTAGCACAAAAATCAAACGATCACTTTATTAAAACCCAAGGTGGCCACATTTTGCCCTCGGGCTGTGTCAGGGGTATAGTTATATTCAGTGCATTTTGTCTAGCAAAAAAGGTGCCGGTACTCAAATGCCAGGCCACTCTTCAGGGGTGGAGTGATCATTGAGGGACCCACCCTACAATAGCCAGGACCCCTGCAACCAGTCATAGAATATGTGACAAGCCAGAATTTGTATGTAGAACCTGAGCTCTTTCATTAAAATAAGAGAACCATGGGTCAAGTTTAGCAGACAGTGGAAAAGGTGCCGGTACTCAGTACCCCCTCAAAAAAAGCCCTGGTTATATTGCAGATTTGGGGTGAAATATAAATAACAGCAGCAATTTTAAAAACAGTGATTTCACATGTGCACACATTCACACCGCATTAGCTCACAGCTCTGCTTTTTAATTCACAAGAAGTTTGGTCAGTCTCTAGTTTACTGGCGAAAAAAGTGAGGATCTGTGGGAAGAGGCAGAAATCTGTGGATGGAAGAAAGTTTGAAGGAAGATTTAGGTGAGATGCTTGTTGTTTAAAGTTGGTAGGACACAGTGACATAGAGGGGGATGCTCAAAGGTTACCGTGCTTTCAGCTTTTCATTTAGACTGGTTTTAGCCAGTCTAATGAAATGTTATTGCATGGCTAATGCACAGAGGCTTTTGGCCACTGCTTTACCGTGCATGGAAACAGTGAACAAAAGTCCCATGCTAATGAGCTCACTAGTATTAAAATAAGCTCATTAGCAATTCCATGCAATGCACAGAGAAACAGTGCATGGAAAACCCCTCTCTAACGAGCTGTCGGTAGGTTTTAGTTATTAGGTCAAGGTGACTTTTACAGCCCTATCTGCCCAGGATTTCTGCTGGAGCATGAAAAATGAGGACACAAAAGCAGAAGGCTGTGCCACTGCACCTGTCGGAGCCACCTCAAGCGACTGCTGGAGGGAAGACGAGAGTTCTTTAAGAAGATACAAAAAAGAAGCAGCTAGATTAGGCACCGGCTTAGCATTGTGATGGGTCTGGTAGAGGAGGCCACTGATTCCCTGCTTCTGGAGAGCAAAAAGTAATTTTAAAATCCATCAGGAGCCCCCCCCCCCCCCCCCCCCCGTTTACTGGACATGTGCACAAGAGGTGTGCCTACCGCACAGCTCTTGTGGGCATGTGCCAGGAACGTTCTGACCCTTTACCAAGCAATGCTGAATACTAACATATAATTTGCATGCTGTTAGTGTTGAGCATCGGTCACTATTTGTTTCTCGTTGTGAGAGCCAGTATTTTGTGGCGCAGTAGGGAACCATGCTAGAGTTCTGTGCATCTCCCCCTCAGAGTCTTCCCTGGCTAAGGCACTGTATAAGGAGCTCCACATTTGGATGCTGTACAGCAGCCTATTGTGTATTTTCCATACACAACAGGCTCTCTGCATCTGGTGGAGATTGGGGTACTGTTAAGAGGATCAGGGCCAGCCCTGCCACTAGATGGAGTAGTCATCTAGGGTGGCAGAATTTGAAGGTTTTGCCATTGCAGTGCTTTAATACTGCTTCAGTACAGTGGTGGCCTTTCAGTACAGGTCTACACTCCCAAGTGCTGCCATGTCCTGCCACCTCTGAAGGAAGTCTACACTGGAGGAGGTGGGGCATGACAGCGTTTGAGCATGGACTGATGCTGCCTGGAAGGAGGTAAGGTTGTGGTGGTGGCGGTAGCAGGCCCAGTATGGGGGAGGGAAGAGATGGGAGGTGCTGGATACCAGGGTGGGGATGGGGCGGGGTAGAGGTGGGAGATGCTGGACATGGAGAGGGAGCACAGCCTTGAGCTGGGGGCATATGACTGAAGGTTTGTCAGGAGGTGGGAGATGCTGGACGTGGAGGGGAGGCACAGCCTTCAGCTGGGGGTGTATGACTGAAGGTTTGTCAGGGCCTTGGATGCCCCGGGCCAGCCCTAAAGAGGATTCTGCCTTCAAATGTGTATATGTGTAGGGATGTGTGTGTGTATATATGTATGTATGTATATATGAATTTATATGGATATAGATAGATATCTATACCAGATCAGCAGCTACCTATCACATTGGGGGTTAATTATTAGTCTGAAAATAGCAGGAAAGGAACACAGGATCTTCTGGAAGCAGGGAGGTTCTGCCTGCCTTTGTACACGTGTCTCTACCAATAAGTTCCAGGATAAGTCAGACAGCATCTGCTTCTTATTGGAACTGGTTCTTGACATTTTCCGACATGTTGTCATTCTACAGACTACAGCAGGACTCCGCTGCAACCACAAAAGATACACCCACCCAAAGGAGAGCAAATTTGTAGTGGCATTAGCTACTGAAGCTGAAGGGTTACTGGAAAGGAATTTGGCAGTCAGGCTGTGTTCTGCTCTTCTCTTCTGTTTTTTTCATCATCTGTCAATGTGTTTATCCATCCCTCACCTTCTTCCCCATTCTACAAAAGTTGTAACTGAAGAAAATCCCTGTGTGGTCTACAAAACTTAGTAACAACAACGAGTTTGTCTAATTCCTATCTTCATCCAGTATCACAGCCTACCAAAAATCCAGAGGAGGTGGCAAATTCCTCACACCAAGTATTTCGGTGTTTAGCAGCATCTTTCAGCACAGAAATAGGGAGTCTGTAGATAAGGGGAGATGGCACTGCAGGGGTAAAGGTACCATCTCCCACTGCTTTATTTCTAATGCATTTCTGTGCTCTGTGTGATGGGTTTGTCTGTTATGATCCCTTCACACTGGAGGGAGACTACCAATTCCCAAGTATCATCAGCTTGGAGGAGAATGGGGAAGAAGAATACGCAAATTTGGACACATCAGGAACTAGCATGTTGAAACAGTAAATTGCATACAGAGAGGGGGAAAAAACACATTCAGACTTCCATATGTTGCTTGTAAACATTACGCCTCGTCAGCTATAGAGGACAGCTCATTGGCACAATGCAAGTTTTAAGAAAAGCACTACCAGTGAATTGGAAAGACTGAGACCATATCCAACATACCCTGGCTTATAAGTGAGTTTCATTCCTGCCAAGGTATACGTAAAACAAACCCATTTGGAGACACAGAACTGGTCAAAACAGAGATAAAACACATTGAGCTGGATTACTGTAATGCCTTATTCTTAGGATTACATTAAAAAAAAAAGCTTAATAGCTGTCTAAAATTCAGCCACTTGTGTTTTAAAGAGGTTATTTGTACGATCATATTTAACCAGCTTTGAAATGCATTCAGGAGATGCTTGTAGCTGTAAGGATGTCATTTAAGGCTCTTTCATTGATTTATAAAGCATTATTTGGTTCTGCCCCATGTTATTTGAGGGACAGATTATAACTTTAGAAGAATGCAAAACCTGCATAGCAACAGATTTCCTTCTCTCATCCACTACAACCCTGTTCCTGCTTTTTGGAAATACTGTTAATATGTTCTTTGAAGTTTTTATCTATCCACATTTGCTTAGATGCTACATTCAGCAAATAGTATAAACACCTTCTGAATAAGTGGTGGGTTTGCTATTATGATTGATACATTGGCCTAGATTTGGATGGGAGACCCTCATATAGCCCTTGAGGTAGGCATCTCACCAAAAACATGACAGGCTTACTATAAGGCTCAATGACTATATTGGACCGTTAATGAGCGTGTTGTTATTTGTGACATGTATGGACTTATGTGGTTTGCTATGTATGTTTTTAGCTTTATTTATTAAATGTTGATTGTTTTTGATTGCTGATTGTCTGATTTTTTTTGTTCTCAGTTGCTTTATTTTGGTTCTAGAGTAAAGAGTGAGAAAACAAGGCAATATGCTTTTTCATGTTCAGACCCTACTCTTTGAAAGGCTTTGACAAAAGATGATGTGGGGTTATCTACATATTAAGAAAAAGTACAAAGCTTGGTGGTGTATTACTGCTTTTAATAATTTGTTTCTGGGTTTTATGCTTTGTTTTCTTGGTATTTTTTAATATCTTTTATCATTTGAGAGTAGATGTAAACAAGGTAGTGTTGCATTTTCATTTGTGTAATGTCTTTTGTACGTTGGCTGGATTTCCCTTTGAAAGATAGGAGATTTGTAAATGTTAGTAAATAAATATGGAAATATACAACATTGCATAAAAAAGGTAACCCAACATAGACACCAAGAAAAAAAACAAATGACATTACCAACTACCGTCCAGTAGCATCCATCCCACTGATAGTCAAACTAATGGAAGGCCTGGTAACCAAACAACGTAATTTGACATGTCCAGTGCTTTTGACATGGTCAATCATAACATATTACTAAGACTCCTAGACTATTTCAGAATCAGCGGAACACACTCAAATGGATCAAGGGCTTCCTAACCACAAGAACATATCAAGTGAAAGCTAGCGCAAACATATCATCACCTTGGAAACCAAACTGCGGAGTACTGCAAGGATCACCACTATTACTGATCCTTTTCAACTTCACGATGACCCCACTAGCCAAGTCCTTATCCATTCAAGGCCTCAACCCATTCATATACTCAGATGACATCACAATATATATCCCCTACAAACACGATCTGGCTGAAATCAACAATGAAATCGAGCTCAGTCTGAACATCATGAACTCATGGGCAAGCACATTCCAATTAAAACTCAACACAGAAAAAAACACATTGTCTTATCATCTCATCCCAATACAACACATACAAACCCACAAATATAAACATCCCAGGTTACACCCTCCCTATCGCAAACACCCTGAAAATTCTCAGAGTAATAATCGACCGGAACCTCTCACTAGAGAACCAAGCAAAATCTACCATAAAGAAAATGTTCCACTCAATGTGGAAACTTAAACGAGTGAAACCATTCTTCCTGAGGGAAATATTCCGCGGCTTGATACAATCAATGGTACTGAGCCATGCAGACTACTGCAACGGAATCTATGTGGGCTGCAAAGAACAAATCATAAAGAAACTTCAGACCGCTCAAAACACAGCAGCCAGGCTTATATTTGGCAAAACACGTTTTGAAAGCGCCAAACCACTCCGACAAAAACTGCACTGGCTCCCAATCAAAGAACGTATTGCTTTCAAAATCTGCACCCTGGTTCATAAAATCATCTACGGTGAAGCTCCGAGATACATTACTGACCTCATAGACCTCCCAACCAGAAACACAATAAGATCAGCACGATCATACCTAAATCTTCACTACCCAAGCAGCAAAGGACTCAAATACAAAACAACGTATGCATCCAACTTTTCCTATCTAAGTGCACAACTATGGAACGCATTGCCAAAAATATTAAAAACAACGTATGACCACCTAAATTTCCGGAAAGGACTAAAAACAAACCTGTTCAGAAAGGCATATCCAACCGACCGAACATAAAAGCCTGAACACCTGCAACACAACTAAACAAAGATCTGAATTGACACACCCTACTTCCCTCGTACTCCCTAAACACCCCATCATACCTACCTTACATGAACTTTATTCCACCACAATAACACCTTGTATTTGTTCATACCAGAAATGGCGAACACCACTACAGTAAAATGTAAGCCACATTGAGCCTGCAAATGGGTGGGAAAATGTGGGATACAAATGTAATAAATAAATAAATACACACACACATGCAAACCAGAGAGAGAGAGTCAATGGTACATATTTCTTCTTGTGGGGCAGATGAGAGCTGGTGTTTGTAGCATGGAAAACATTGTGGAAAAGGAATTCTTTACTGTTTTTGTCATGGCAACTTGCAAACATTTCTGGAGCCTTATCTGGAGACTAGAGGGGAAGGGAAGTTGGGCGGGGGAGCTTTGCATCCTCTGGGTGTTTATAGCACCTGATGCTGGCGTTGGGGAGAGGGAAGGAGGTGCAGTGGTTAATGAAACAGGTCTCTTGAAGTTGCCTTTGGATTTGATAAGCTGCTAAGATCTTTCATGAGAAAGGGTTTTGGATTTAGGTTATGCCTTTTGCAGTGGCAGCTCAAGGTGAGTTATATTCAGGTGCAGTGTGTATCTTCCCATCCCCAGAAAGCTCACAATCTAAGTTTGTACCTGAGGTGACGGAGGGTTAAGTGATTTGCCCAAGGTCACAGAGCCACAGTGGGAATTGAACCCTGGCTTCACTGGAACTCAGCCTACTGCTCTATTAGACTAAAAAGGTGGAAAAGGAAGGAGCTGCAGAAAGACAGTTGTTCTTGTAGATAAGGATAAAAACAAGCTGAGGGAGACAAATTTTGTAACCGTATTACTTCAGTATAAATAGTAAATCTGATTCTGATGTGGCTACATTGGGCTCTCGTTAGGGGGTCTCAAGTCTAGGCTTGCTTGCTTCCAGTTATGCCCATTACTTTGTTGTGGCTTTGCAGGACACAGGTCACATGCAAGCTTTTGCCTGAGGGAGAGATCCTGACAGAATCAGTCATTACATGTGATTCTTACAATGGCACCTAAGGGGCAGCCAAGGAGCAGCACTGAGCATGGTATCCTGTTCTCAATCAAAAGGAGCAGGTAGTGTTTGGTCAAGATCTGAAAACAGAGGTCAGAGACTGTACAAGCTGGGTCATAAGAAGCAGATGGAACATGGAATGGAAAAGCTAGTAATGTGTGTGTGGAATGGGGTGGGGGGAGGGGATTTATCCAAAAAGGCAAGATTAGTATTAACTTTTTTTTTGTGCCCTCCTTGTGGCATGCGCTTCCACAATACTTAAGATGGAACCAAATCTTGTCTGTTTTAAAAAGGGTCCCGACTCATTTCTTTGCACATCCAGACAGTTGCTGATATGAGAGTGTGGTAGGGTTGTGACTCAGGTGTCTCAAGGGTATTGATGGGGTTTAGTTGTAATTTTTATTTTTTTATTGTTATTTTTCAGGGATTTGAATGATGTATGTTGAGATTAGATTTGTGTTGCATTTCTGACCATTTTTGGTAAATCTGCTAGAAGAGTGGTATATCAAATTGTGTAAAATATTTATGGCATAAGTTTGACTTTCCCTAATGTTGAGCAGACTCTTTTACTGTGTCCAGAGAGGGTCAATTTGCACTGAGTTTAGCACCTCCAAGTACTGGGAAAAATTAATTCCTGCTCTAAGAAAACAGGGAGTAAGTAACAAATTTAATATTTGCGGATGGGGGGGGTGGTGGTGGTAGGAATTAGTAAAGGGGCTTCATGTGTGGGATGAGAGGCTTCACTTTGTAAGCTCATTTCTGGTCGGTGCTTCTATTCAGTGCTAGCACTGGCTGACCTCTGGCATTTCAGCACTACATGGCTTTTCCCTGCTGGAACAAATGAAGCATTTTCTGACTGTGAGGAGAATAATGGCAGCCTTGTGCCCAGTGGAGAGGTGGAGCACTGTCAGGGCAGGATGCCGTAGGGTGGGAGGGGGTGTAGGCCTTTCACAGTTCCAGCACTCTATGAACAGGCTCCTTGTCAGAAGACATATAAGGCTCCTTCTCCTTTCCCAGTAATTGGGAAGATGTGGTATCTCTTCAGCAAGTCTGAGCAGTCCCTTGGAATTCCAGACACATCTCACTTTTATAAGAGAGATGTCTGCAAAGACCTGGTCCCCAGCTTAAGGAATCAGGAATGTTTGAGCCAGACTCGTATTTTCACTGCATAGTTCCAAGTAGCTGACGCTTATTGGCGTGTCTTTTCTATTGCAATCTTAGAGGCTATGAAGGGACAGTAGTTTAAAAGCTAGAACTGGCTCAAGGGGCCTTGGATGGGTCCAGGCTGCTGCTGCTGCTGGTATGAGGGACCTGCTTCTCCAAGCTCTGAAGGTTTTAATACTTCATGGGTCTAATAATGGAATTGCCTCCACCCTAATGCTGTTGGTTTCCTGTTGTTCTTGTTATTGCAGAGGGCTTTTTTTTTTTTTTTTTTTTTTGCCTACTGGCAGTTGCATAAAACCAAGGAGCAACATGCAGGCCAGTGATGTGAACGTGTGATGCTGCTAGTTCCAAGGGTTATAGAAATGGCAAGGAGACAGATACATTGTCAAACTAATTTCCGCAAACTATTGAACACCCATCTCTTTAATAAGGCATACCACAAAGACCAACAAATATGAACTCCTCCACATATACCCAGAATTGTCTTTACTATTTGCTTATTATATTAATATCATGCTTTTCACTATCATGTTACCCAAGAGCCTTCTGTAATACTAAATGTTCAATTCTCATGTATCTCTACTATTCATGATGTATTGTAAGCCACATTGAGCCTGCAAAGAGGTGGGAAAAATGTGGGATACAAATGCAACAAATAAATAAGGAAGAAGCCCGAAAACAGCCAGTTTCAAATGTCCTAGTGAACCCAGACCAGAACTTTATGAAAGATATAGAAAGAGTTGGGAGAGGAAGAGAAATGGTCTCTCAAGTCAGAGCATCTGGAGCTCCTTGTGGCTTACATCTACCTGTGTTCTGTTTAAATGATTTTTGGGGAGAATGCAGGGCCTGGCTGGAATGCTATATAGCAAGTAGCAGACAGGGGCACTGAATGCCAGCTGTTTAGTGAAGGGTCAGTCTTGCACTAGTTTCAGTGACTTATCCATCTTTGGAGAGAAAAGCGTAGAATTCAGGTATTAAAAATGGGCCTTTTGATTCATCTAGTCCTTGAAAAACTTCATCCAGTCCAATATAATTCATGTTCTAACAGGTGTCAATGGAAGAGGGATTTCTGCTGCAGGCTGTGAGCTCCAGGAGAAGGTTTAACAGCTCTGTTGGTCCTGCAGTAGGTGTGCCAATCAAGTCACACTGATGAATTGGTCAGCCCCTCCAGCCTTCAAACCTTGTGTTCCCCGCTAGCCCAATCCACCATAGATTTCATCTTTCCCAAAAGATAGAAAAGCTGCTGGGCTAGTTCTGTGTTTACAGGGCTCTGAGCGAAGGGGTGTAAGCTAGGGTACACTCAGAGGAGCTAGCGGCCACTGCAGGACCAGTGAGTGCATTCTGATTCACAGTCCCTGCATTAGCTGGTGGTTGCTGCCATCCAGGAACTGACTCCAGCAGCCTCCATGCATTTTGGGACAGATGTGGTTTTATTTAGAATTTAGCTCATACCTTTCCAGTGGTAGTTCAAGGCAAGTTACATTCAGGTACAGTTGGTCCCCTGTCCTTGGAGGGCTTACAATTAAGTTAGTACCTGAGGCAATGGAGGGTTAGGTGACTTGCCTAATGCCACAAGGAGTGTTGTTGAGATTTGAATTGGGTGTTCTAACCATTAGGCTACTCCTCCACTCCAGAGGGAGAGAGAAGCATTAATGTGGAGTGGGGGTGGGAGAGAGGGAGGGAGAGGTGTCTGCTGCTCAATAGGCAGAGGATCAAAAGATATTGCTGGTTTAAAGGTCCTGCCAGCTGCTAACATCCCTTTCCAGCAATGTAGAAAAGTACAAAATACAGTGGAACATACAGGAAACCAGAAACATAAGATAGTGTTATCAAACTTTTATACATTTTATCCGCTCCTCTTTTCCCATATGTAGAATCCACCTATATCATGATTCTTTTATTGCAACCAGGGATTCCCAGCTAAGGCGGAAGGAGCTCTGATTCTTATGGTTGCCCTCCACCTAGAATCACAGTCAAGACCAAAAGTCTTGAAATAATTCCATGACCCATCTCCCCTCAGATTCCATCTTCCCCTCCCCAAATATTACAAACTTAAAAGGAATGTCTAGCAATCTAACCAAAATCAAAGGTGCATTTTGTTAAGAATCGTATTATGTACTTGTGGAGAAAGATCGAATATATAGTTTGCTAACATCCCTTAATAAAAGTTGGTTGCATTGACCAAATACAGCCCTAGAGAAAACTGTGCAATTTTCCAAAGCTCAGGTATACAGCAATATCTAATAATTCATGCCCTGGTGTAGTAAATTATTCAGTATTGCCCTTCCTGTCTCTTGGCCTCTCCTCATCCTTCCGTTCCTGAGCCTGCCCTAGAGGAAGCGTGTCTCAGGCTATTTAGCATCCTGAAGTTGGAATGATTTAAGTTTAAACCAAGGATTTCGCCCAAGGCCCCCTTGGTAATCAGCGCATCTGTGGCTGCTGTCTCAGCTCACAGTTTTGCAGGTGTGGAGTGGGCAGGGTGTGAAAAACTGGTACTTTCAGATCAGGGAGATGGAAGGTGAAATCATTAAACACATGGAATGGCAGCTTCAAGCCCTGAAATTCCTGCCTTCTCTCTGGAGTTAGAGTATTTTTAAACTCTCTTTCAAAGGTCTTATTTATCTTCCCAGAGAGTCATTTGCTGGGATTATCCCTCTACTTGGGGCTGTGCCCTGGTCTGTATAACTCCTGGTGGTAATGTACAGCCTTGAAGTAATAGGAGCTAATACTGAGCAAGCTCCTTCACTGTATCCAGGTAGAGGTAATTTGTATTGTGTTTAGCACCCTAATTATTTTGAAATATTGTCGCCTATGCCTGATGCTCCAAAGAACTAGGGAGAAGCTGATGTAGTTCAAGACTAAGAGAGGAGGCAGTAGTTGGTACAACTCTGATGCCATGGCTTGGGAGTGAAGTTCATTACTGTAATGACCTGTGCAAAACTAACCCTTTGGAAACATTGCTCCAGAGAAGAGCTCATGACACAAGAGAGGGGAAATAAAGAAAGGTATAGAGAAATGAAAGCAGGGAGGAGAAGGCGGATAGGATCCTGAGGGAGGCGAGAAGGATGTTGTGAAACTATGAAGGATCAAGATTTAGAGGGCATATAGATGATACATGGATGTGAGAGATGGAGGGGGTTTGGGGGGGGGGGGGGAATAGCAGAGCACCATCCCTGGACAGAGCAGACAGACTTGCTGGCCCTGCAATAAAATCAGCAGTTGCCTGGCGCCCAAAAGAGGAAGATGAGGAACATGTTCTCCTTGGCTCCTGAGGGGGATGGGAACCCTAGTGATGACCAGATTAATAGATGTACTCTGGAGAGACAGAACAGGCCCAAACTGAGGCATAGTAATGCTGTCCTGGACAAGGAGAGGAATTATACACACCTCTTGAGGCACATGAGAGGTGTGTGGATGAAGCAATGGTGGTAGTAGGCAGGGCTGTAGCAAGCTACTGTCTGTACAGGGCACAAGAGAATCCATCCATTGGCTTCCCTTGCGCTGATGTCACCAAAGTGGGGGGGGGGGGGGGGCAGGAGTGCACCGTGTCCGTGTGTGTGTGTGTGTTGGGGGGGGGGGGGGGTCGTATAGGATACATTTGATGCTTGTGATGCTCGTGATAGGGCAGGATTAGAAAAAGCCAATGGGTGAATTATATAGACACGAACACCTATCAGGACCTCTAAACAACTAAAGAACAAAATAACCTCTTTTTCAGCACAAAAGGTTGGGGGTATGTTTGTGTGTATATATATTGGGGCAGGGGCGTAGCCAGACTTCGGCGGGAGGGGGGTCCAGAGCCTGAGGTGAGGGGGCACAATGTAGCCCTCCCCAGTGCCGCCAACCCCCCGCCATTTTTAACCCGCCACCACCACCACCTTTGACCCCCTCGTCCCGCCACCACCAACCCTCCCCCACCACCGCCATCGGGTACCTTTGCTGGCAGGGGTCCCCAACCCCCGACAGCTGAAGTCCTCTTCTCAGGCGTCCAGTCCCTCCCCTCCCTTGTCCAGCGAATTCTTCAGGGCAGGTAGTCTTTTTTCTGCCCGCTGCCGGCGCTGACTTTCCCCCGCTGCCGGATTGCTCTTCAAAATGGCCGCCGAGACTTACAAGGGCGGCCTCCAAGACTTCAACAGAAGTCTTGCGAGGCCGCCGCTGGAAGTCTCAGCGGCCATTTTTAAAGAGCTGGACAAGGGAGGGGAGGGACCCGGACCCTGTAGCTGGGAGGGAGGGAGGAAGGAGAGCCGGCTCGCCCTCAAGAACAACCGGCTCACAAGTTGGTAAAAAAATTTAACAACCGGCTCCAGCACACCACTGGTTATGGTGTGTGTGTATAGGTGTGTATGTGTATATATATATATGTTGGGGGTATGTGTGTGTGTATATATATATATATATATATATATAGATAGAGAGATATATGTGTGTGTGTATGTACATACGGTTTGGAGGAGGGTGCTTCTTTCAGTCCCACTTACCCAAAAATCCTTACTCCAGCTATGGTAGAGATATACAAAATCCTATGATTTCTGTTCACAGCCAGAGAAGATATTATGTTTTGTAATTAATCTTTGCATTTCTTAATTTAATGTGCTCAGAGATGGATCCTACTTTCTATGAAGCTTTGTTAGAAAAAGAAGCTTAAATTTCTGTGGGACTGGTACCCTGGCTTTCTGTATAGCCTGTGACCACTAGAGTGCATCATTCACTGATCATGTAGTGACAGCCATTAGTTGTGCCTGGGAAATGTGTATCAGGGGGTCATACATGTTTGGAGAAAGGATGTTGTGGTCTGAATATGCAGGGGGTACACTGTAGGGATACATGCTGGATGTGTAGATCCAGAGGCAGATGGAAAGACAAAAAAGATAAATGCAGTCACTCATTTCTTTTGTTCATTCATTGTTTCTGTGATTCACATCAGCTCCGGGATTACAGGGAAGCTCTGCTTAGATGAAATCTGTATTGAGGAAAACCCAGCCGGGGGCTGACCTTAGGAATGCATGACCTATGGACACTTGAGGTGGCTTTAGAGCAGGGATTCTCAACCCAGTCCTCTGTACACACACAGCCAGTCAGGCTTTGATCCTGGCAACCTGGGTGTAGTGAGTGGAGGAGTAGCCTAATGGTCAGTGCAGTGGGCTTTGATCCTGGCAACCTGGGTTTGATTCCCACTGCAGCTTCTTGTGACCTTGGGCAAGTCACTTAACAAAAGAAAACTTAAGATTGTGAGCCCCCTAGGGGCAGAGAAAGTACCTGTATATAATGTGTACAGCGCTGTGTATGTCTAGTAGCGCTATAGAAATGATTAGTAGTAGTAGTAGCAGCTTTCAGGTTACACACGATGATTATGCATGAGAGAAATATTTGGGTACTACCTCCATTGTATGCAAATCTATCTCATGCGTGTTCATTGTGGATATCCTGAAAACTAGAAAGCCACACAGGAATGAGGATTGTGGGATTCCAGTGGAACCCACGGGAATCCTGTGGGTCTCACTTCTGGGTTTGTGGGATTGCTTGTGGCGGGGGGGGGGGGGGGGTGTAGTCAAAATCTCTGACGATTGTAGAGTGAAGCTTGGAACACAGAGGGGCTAACGGAGTGCCAGAATGAGGCTTAGAATACTCATTGGTTGGCAAACTGAACTCTGCCCCCCCTCAAACAGGGGAATTCATTTCTAGGAAGTAAGTGGTAGGCTGTTGTGGGCAGGAGGAAACAGAGCAGTGGAATATTTGGGATACAGATGGAAGTTTCTACGGGTACAGGTGGGGATGAAGGAGATTAATCACAGGGATAGGTGGGGATGGAATGGATCTTAGCGGGCATGGGTGGGTGTGGGTTAGATTCCAGTGGGGACAAGCAGGGATGGTTGAATTTCTGTCCCTTTGCAACTTTCTACTGAAAACCTGACTGGCTAGGTATGCCCCGAGGACTGGGTTGGGGAACCCTTGCTTTAGAGGCACCATCACAACACTCCCAGAAGCAAACTCAACCCTGGACAGGGGAAGTAGGATGGTGCTGGTTCAGGGGCACAACCCTACTGCTCTGTTGGCCACAGAGGATGGTGATCCTGCTGTTTTCAGTTCTGCGCTGCTGGTAAAGAAGTTGCCCCTGTCCACAGCTTAAAGACGTCTGCAGAATTCTGAGAGATGTGCAACATCTTTCTGAGCCCTAATTGAACATGACACCAACAGACGAATGGTTATTTCTGTCTCTGCTTATTGATGTAAAACTGATTCCTATGTGTGCCCATTTGTGTGTGTATAATGTGCTAAGGAATAGTGTCTGTTTATAAGCGGTGACCTGTGTACATGTGTCCTCATACGGCTCCTCAGGCAGTTGATGGGCACAGAACCAGACTGCTGAGACCAGTTGCATGAACTAAAAGGAGGGCCTGTGGAGCTAATGGGAAATATTTCACTGGGTAACAGTTGGTGTCTACCTAAGGCACTATAAAAAGAGGGGATGTACTGCATATGTGGCCAGAGCTTGTGTGAGTGCATGCATTCAGATTTAGATTTCATGCATGTGTGTGTGCAGCTCTTTCAGAGTGAGATACTGACAGTAATTGTAGGCTTTGACAGCCCAGCTTCCTGTCTTTAATTAGCAGGTAATAAGAGAGAAGGACTGAGGCCAGGGTAGGAGCACGGAGCACTGCCAGCCAGAGAACAGAAATAGTCTGCAGCGTTCTCTCTTCTGCAGGGCTCCGTTCTTCCTCCATTACTATTCAACCTTCTTCTGACTCCTTTGGCAACTTTAGTGCAAGACCATGGAATCAGTGCTCACTGCTGTGCTGACGACATCTTGCTCATTCATTACACTGACAGTGATAATCCCTCTCTGCACCCTGTGCAAACCTGCTTAGATTCGGTTTCTTCTTGGCGTCAGTCACACCATCTCCTACCAAATCTTGATAAAACAGTAGCATGCTAGGCTCGCCATCCTACTCTGCTTCCCACCCTGATGAGTTCTTTCATATGGCTCATACAGTCTTTTAGACACAGGGATTATAATAGATTACGAGCTATCATTTACCCAGTAAATAGTTGCTATCATTACAGCAGGTTTCTTTACCTTGGGAAACTAAGATCAGTTTGTTACTATTTTGATAACTTCAAATCACTTTCTTTTTTTTTTTTTCATGCTTTTTCT
The DNA here is from genome assembly GCF_901765095.1 of Microcaecilia unicolor. Classification (NCBI taxonomy): domain Eukaryota; kingdom Metazoa; phylum Chordata; class Amphibia; order Gymnophiona; family Siphonopidae; genus Microcaecilia; species Microcaecilia unicolor. Next base: position 50,691,070 of record NC_044042.1, read on the forward strand.
TTCTTTGCTTGATTACTGTAACATGATGTATGATGGTTTACCCAGTTACTATAATACTATACTGTCCTAGAATGCTTCTAGCCTGCCCTATCCCCACCATAGTAGGTTCAAGGCGGATAACAAGTATTGCAGATACATAAAGAGAAACCCCCAAGAATTATCATTCTACAACTTCATAACATTTATTAAACATAATGTTTCAATAACTTCCAAAAACTAATATAGGTAGAAGCAAGACAAATATTTAATGGTATTCCAAATTTTCACTGCGTAAGAATATAAGAATAGCCATACTGTGTCAGACCAATGGTCCATCTAGCCCAGTATCCTGTTTCCAACAGTGGTCAATCCAAGTCACAAGTACCTGGCAGAAACCCAAATGTCTAGCTCAATAGCAGACTATGGACGTTTCCTCCAGTAACTTGTCCAAACCTTTTTTAAAACCCAGATATGCTAACCACTGATAACACATCTTCTGGCAATGAGTTCCAGAGCTTAACCATTCATTGAGTGATAAAATATTTCCTCCTATTTGTTTTAAAAGTATTTCCATGTAATTTCATTGAGTGTTAGAAACATAGAAACATGACGGCAGATAGAGGGCAAATGGCCCACCCAGTCTGCCCATCCTTTGTGTGTTCCCTAGGCTTTGTATTTTTTGAAAGACTAAACAATTGATTAATCTTTTACCCATTCTACACCACTCAGGATTTTGTAGACTTCAGTCATATCTCCTCTCAGCTGTCTCTTTTCTAAGCTGAAGAGCCCCAACCTCTTTAGCCTTTCCTCATATGAGAGGAGTTCCATTCCTTTCATTTTTTTGTCACTTTACTTTGAACCTTTTCTAATTCCGTTATATCTTCTTTGAGATATGGTGACCAGAATTGAACAAAATACTCAAGGTGAGGTCACACCATGGCGCGATACAGAGGCATTATAATATTCTTGGTCTTATTTTGCATCCCTTTCCTAATAATTCCTAGTTACCTGTTAGCTTTTTTGGCTGCCGCCACACACTGGGCAGAGGATTTCAGCATACTATCTACAATGACACCTAAATCTTTTTCTTGGGTGCTGACTCCCAAGGTGGACCCTAGCATCAGGTAACTGTGATTTGGATTATTCTTCCCAATGCATTTGTTAACATTTAAATTTCATCTGCCATTTGGATACCCAGTCTTCCAATTTCTAAAGGTCTTCCTGCAGTTTTTCACAGTTTGCATGTGTTTGAACAACTTTGAATAGTTTTGTGCCATTTGCAAATTTAACCACCTCCCTTGTTCCGATTTCCTGACCATTTATAAATGTTAAATAGGACTGGTCCCAGTACAGATCCCTGTGGCACTCCATTATTCACCTTCCTGCATTGAGAGAAATGGACATTTAACCCTACCCTCTGTTTTCTGTTCAATAACCAATTCTTAATCCACAACAGAACATTGCCTCCTATCCCATGACTGTTTAATTTTCGCAGGTGTCTCTCATGAGGAACTTTGTCAAAAACTTTCTGAAAATCTAGATATACTACATCAACTGGCTCACCTTTATCTACATATTTATTCATGCCTTCAATGAAATGAAGAAAATTGGTGAGAAATCCATGCAGATTCTGGCCCATTAAACCATGATTGTCTGTGTTCCATAATTTTATTCTTTATAATAGTTTCCACTATTTTGTCTGGCCCTGAAGTCAGGCTTACCAGGCTGTAATTTCCTGTATCACCCCTGAACCCTTTTAAAAAATCAACATTACATTGGCCACCCTCCAAACTTCAGGTACTACGAACGATTTTAATGACAGGTTACAGATCACTAATAGCAGATCAGCAATTCCATGTTTGAGTTCTTTCAGTACCCTAGGGTGCATCATCTTCCATAAAGACCGAAGCAAAAAATTAATTCAGTCTCTCCGCTATGGCCTTGTCCTCCCTGAGTGCCTCTTTTGCTCCTTCACAATCTAACGGTCCTACAGTTTCCCTCACAGACTTTCTGCTTCTGATATACCTGAAAAAGTTGTTAGTTTTTGCTTCTGTGGCAAGTTTCTCTTCATATTCTCTTTTAGCCTTCTTTATTAGTGCTTTGCATCTAGCTTGCCCATGCTTGTTGCTTCTTATTTTCTTCATTTGTGTCCTTTTTCTATTCTCTAAAGGATGTTCTTTTCGCTGTAATAGCCTCTTTCACTTCACCTTTTAACCATGCTGGCTGTTATTTGCTCTTCTTTCCACCTTTGTAAATAAATGGAATAAATATGTGGTCTGTGCTTCCAAGATGGTATTTTTAAACAATGCCCATTCCTGATTTAAAGTCCTAACCTCTGCAGCCGATCCTTTTAGCTTCTTTTTAACCATTTTCCTCAATTTATTATAGTCACCCTTTTGAAAATTAAATGCTTCTACAGTAGATTTCCTTTGTGATTTCACTCCAGATATTCGCTCAGACTTGATCATGTTATGATCATTGTTCCCCAGCAGAACCAACACTGTTACCTTTCGTACTATTACCTGTATGTTTGACCTTTAATAGTAGGAAAAGTCAAAAGGAACCACTACTAAATGGACTTGGAAAAAATCCACAATTCCGAGAATAACATGTATAGAATGTTTGTACGTTTGGGAAGCTTGCCAGGTGCCCTCGGCCTGGATTGGCCGCTGTCGTGGACAGGATGCTGGGCTCAATGGACCCTTGGTCTTTTCCCATTGTGGCGTTACTTATGTACTTATCTAGCCCAGTATCCTGCTTCGAACAGTGGCCAATCCAGGTCACAAGTACCTGGCAGAAACCTAACTAGTAGCAACTTTCCTTGTTAGTAATATGTAATTTATCCTTAAAATCGAGCATGGTACCGGAAGATTGGAGGGTGGCCAATGTAACACCGATTTAAAAAAAAAGGTTCCAGAGGAGATCTGGGAAATTATAGACCGGTGAGTCTGACGTTGGTGCTGGGCAAAATGGTAGAGACTTTTTTTTTTTTTTTTTACATTTGTACCCTGCGCTTTCCCACTCATGGCAGGCTCAATGCAGCTTACATGGGGCAGTGGAGGGTTAAGTGACTTGCCCAGAGTCACAAGGAGCTGCCTGTGCCTGAAGTGGGATTTGAACTCAGTTCCTCAGGACCAAAGTCCACCACCCTAACCACTAGGCCACTCCTCCACTCCTATAAAGACCAAAATTAAAGACAGTATTCAAAAGCATGGATTAATGAGACAAAGTCAACATGGATTTAGTGAAGGGAAATCTGCCTCACTAATCTACTACATTTCATTGAAGGGGTGAACAAAACATGTAGACAAAGGTGAGCGAGTCGATATTGTGTGTGTGGATTTTCAAAAGGCATTTGACAAAGTACTTCATGAGACTCCAGAGGAAATTGTAGAGTCATGGGATAGGAGGTAGTGTTCTATTGTGAATTAAAATCTGGTTAAAAGATAAAAAACAGAGAGTAGGGTTAAATGATCAGTATTCTCAATCGAGAAGGGTAGTTATTGGGGTTCCCCAGGGGTCTGTGCTGGGACCGCTGCTTTTTAACATATTTATAAATGAGCTACAGATTGGAGTAACTAGTGAGGTAATTAAATTTGCCAATGACACAAAAAAGTCGTTAAATTGCGGGAGGATTGTGAAAAATTACAAGAGGACCTTACGAGACTGGGCGTCTGAATGGCAGATGACGATTAATGTGAGCAAGTGCAAAGTGATGCATGTGGGAAAGAGGAACCTGAGTTATAGCTACGTCATGCAAGGTTCCACGTTAGGAGTCACAGACCAAGAAAGGGATCTAGGTGGTGGTGTTGATGATACATTGAAACCTTCTGCTCAGTGTGCTGCTGCGGCTAAGAAAGCAAATAGAATGTTAGGTATTACTAGGAAAGGAAAGGAAAACAAAAATGAGGATGTTATAATGCCCTTGTATCGCTCCATGGCGCGACCGCACCTCAAATATTGTGTTCAATTCTGGTCACCGTATCTCAAAAAAGATATAGTGGAATTTGAAAAGGTGCAGAGAAGGGCGACGAAAATGATAAAGGGGATGGGACGACTTCCCTATGAGGAAAGGCTAAAGCGGCTAGGGCTCTTCAGCTTGGAGAAAAGGCGGTTGAGGGGAGATATGATAGAGGTCTATAAAATAATGAGTGGAGTGGAACGGGTAGATGTGAAGCATCTGTGTACGCTTTCCAAAAATACTAGGACTAGGGGGCATGCGATGAAGCTACAATGTAGTAAATTTAAAACGAATCGGAGAAAATATTTCTTCACTCAACGTGTAATTAAACTCTGGAATTTTTGTTACCAGAGAATGTGGTAAGGGTGGTTAGCTTAGTGGAGTTTAAAAAAGGTTTGGACGGCTTCCTAAAGAAAAAGTCCATAGACCATCATTAAAGGGACTTGGGGAGAATCCACTGTTTCAGGGATTAGCAGTATAGAATGTTTTGTACTTTTTTGGGATCTGGCCAGGTATTTGTGACCTGGATTGGCCACTATTGGAAACAGGATGCTGGGCATGATGGACCTTTGGTCTTTCCCAGTATGACAATACTTATGTACTTATGTACTTGTAGAAACCTAAGGTATAGCAACATTCCATTCAGAATCTCAAGATTCCATGCTACCAATCCCAGGGCAAGTAGTGGCTTCCCCATGTCTATCTCAATAACAAACTATGGACTTTTCCTCCAGGAACTTGACCAAAGCTTTTTGAAACCCAGATACGCTAACCACTGTTACCACATCCTCCAGCAGCGAGTTCTAGAGCTTAACTATTCTTAGAGTTAATCCATTTTGACTTGCTTGTTCAAATAAAGCAGAATAGAAAATGTGAATAAACGTATAAATGCATAAATAAAATAAATACGGTCACTCTATACTAGGAACTTATAGTTGGCAAATTGCTACTCCTGCTAGAGGCTGACTGAAAGTGGAGGTTTTGATTTCAACCAAACCGAATCCGTGGGCGAAATCTGTGGCTTTGTTTTGGCAAGAACCAAAAACGTAGCCATGCCCTCGTTGCCGTCATTGTTGCCACAAAACTGTCCCCCCCCCCTCACACCACCACAGGCTGCTCACTATTTCCAATTCCAAATTTATGGCCGCAGTACTCTTACAAAGCTGGTGCGGGATGTCACAGGTGCCATTTTGAACATACAGCCACCGGGGGCTGGAGCAACACGGGATGCTCCTGCCCTGAAGAAGTCCCTAAACCACCAGGGCTTTTAGGTGATAAGCCCAGGGAGGGCAGGTAGAGTTGGTGGGTGGGCTGGGTTTTCTCTTGGGGGAGGGTCTTGTGGTAGAGGCGGAGCCACATTTTTGGTTCCAACCAAAAATGCTCAGGCGTTTTCGGCCAAAACCCAAATTTCAAGTTGGTTTTGGTGCTGAATTTGAAACTGAAATTTGGTTGGCCTCTAACTCCTGCTTCCCTTCCTGGAAGACTGGCACTGTGAGCATGGTAGTACTTGGATGAAATCTTGGCCTGGTCTTCAATGAGATAGAACAGCCATATTAATCCATATGTGTGTGTGGTGGGGCAGGGTGGGGGACGGGGGAGCCAGAAGTCTAGGGAGTAGGTGGAGAATAAGGTACTATGTAATCAAAAATGTTTGCTTTTTGCTCTTTGTATGTGAGACTTTCCTAAATTCATTCTCAAAGCTGTGGCACAATAAGCAGAAGTTTATGGACTGAAGTCTGGGAAACTTCACTGGCCATTCGTTCCCTTGGTACAACTGTACGGTGTTAACATTTGAAACTTCAGTGCCTCTTCAAGCATTACTAATGGCAGTCCCCACCCAGGGGCACACATCACAGTGGGAGTTGCAAGACAGGAGTAGCTTTGCCAGAACTGAGCTTCAGGAAATATTTGGGTTTAGTGACCAGCATCCTCTTCAAGTTTACTTTAGGAGAAAGGAAGCTTTGTCCTTCCTGCTTGAAGAATTAAATTTGGAACCATGGATTCCAGTGACACTGTATCTCTGCAGAGGGTGGCTTGTATACACTGGTCACATTGTCTGTGTCTAATGGAACTGCATGTGCAAGTTACATTGTCACACAACCTCCATGGAGCTCTCACTGTGTTGTTAGTGGGATCACGGCCACTAGTCATGCACTCTGTGTAGCTAACTGAGCAGCAGGGTTAGAGGGATGGCTTACCAGTCTCTTTGGTGGGGGCGTTGCATATACCAGTTATATGGTCTCTGTAGTAGCCTTGTTGTCATGTTGCCTCTGTTTCAAAGAACTGCCTATAGGGCTAGAGGGACCCTGTATGGCAGTCACACTACCTGTAGGGTTAGAGGGACCTTGTATGGCAGTCATTCTGTCCTTCTGCAGTTGCATGGCTCTGGTTTCTGTTCTTTCTGACAATATTGTGCACCTGTGTTTTGTTTAACCTGAGCAAACATGTAGGTGCCAAAGCAATCTTTTCTTTACGTAGGGTGAACTCCGGGGGACATGTGAGATTGTGAGTGTCTAGTGCTGGACTTTGATCTACGGTGATGTCGTGGTCAGGTACCACACATATCCGTCCTGCAGTTGGCAAAGTAAATTATCTTTACTTAATCCCAGTTTTCAGAAAGGAGACATTCTTATGGGATCCCCTTGTTCTCTGCATGCTCCACTCAATTGGCTTCTGTTCACTGAACAGCAGCATACCCTGCTATTTCCAGTAGATAGCTCTGCCAATGCACCTCACTCTTTCCTTTCCTTTCCTTTCTGATGTCTCTTCATTGAAAGTTTTGTAAGGCTGGGAGATAAGCCTGAGGTGTTTAGTGCTAGATCCTACCCCACTGAATGGGGTTAGTAGTTAATTTTTTGAGTGTTGACAGGAGATGTTGCAATATGTGATTAACACGTAAGAAGCACAAAAAGGAAAATGAGAATGGTACACGAGGAGTCACTGCTGTACTGGCTGCATTTTGTTTGCCCTTTGCACGCTATGCATTTTACTTGTTTAGATGTCTGCTGTTAGCTGGTTTGATATATTCGCTGTGTGCACCATTCTTCAATAAAGATATATAAAAAAAAAAAAGAAGCATAGAGATGGAGAGTACCTCTTGCTCAAGGCAGAATGATTCCTGGGAGGAGCATAGAATTTGCAAAATGCTGATATTCTTAGCATTTCTGTAAAAAAAAAAAAATTGCAAAATTAATTATGTTTTGTGATTCTCAGTGACTAAATTACTTGAACACTCCGTGACCTGTTACAGAGAAAATATCAGGTTTACCCTTATTAAAGGGAACATCACTGCTATTATTGTAGGGTTCTTTAACCTTTGCCTCCTTCTTTTCATCAGGATCTTGCAGTATGTGAAGTGAATGAATGAGGTCACCATGGAGACTTTGAAAAGGAGCATGGCCGGTCCAGCCCGGAAAACACATACTGTTATCCAGGTCAGTTCATACTGATAGTGAAGAAAACTTGCTTCATGATCCTTGTCATGATGGCAGGGGCTGATGGTTGAGGAATCAACTTGAGGGAGATGGGTGGGAGAAAGGAGGTGAGACACTATGGGCTCATTTTCAAAACAAAAAAATATCCAAAAAATGTCATAAGGTGGCAGAAGGACATTTTTTCTCTCAAAAACATCCAAGCTGTGACTTTTGACATCCCAATTTTAGACAATTTGCTCCACAGTTCATCTAAATTTCAAGGAGGTGTGCTGGGGCGTGTTTTGGGTGGGGCATGGGCTGCACCAAAAGATAGACATTTTTCTGCAATAATGGAACAAAATGAAAATGTCTAGGGCCAAAATTAAGATGTTTTTAGCTTGATCTGTTTCAACAAAAGGTGCCCTAAATGACCATTGGAGGGATTAAGGTATAACCACCCCTTAGTCCGCCAGTGGTCACTGACCCCCCCCCCTCCCAGTCCCCTAAGATGTGACATTGACAGTACATACCAGGCTTTACGACTGCTTCAGATATGATGGCCATTCCTGTTAGAGCAGCAAGCAGGTCCCATGAGTAGCCCAAGAATTAGAGAACGGGACCCAGGCCCATATCCTACCCAGGCCCTTATCCCACCCTAACTGGTACACTTGTGGTGTTACATGCAAGTACTCCAGAACACGAAATACCTACTGAACCTACATATAGGTGGCACCTTCAAGCTTGAGGGCTATTTTAGTGGTGTTAAGTGAGGTAGAGCTGGTATTTTTCTTCTCATGGAGGGCTCACCACATTATATAAGGGGGTTATAGCGAGATGTGTACCTGGGACCTTTTATGTGAAGTCCACTGCGGTGCCCCTTAAGGTGGCCACTGCTCTGCTGGGATGTCTGTGTGGCCAGTCTACTAAGAATGATGGCCCCCAGACATCCTAATGGCTGGTTTTTGGGTGTTTTTCTTTTGGATGTTTTATTTTCCAAAATGGTCCCAAAAGAAAAAGACACTGAGCACATGATGCCTAGCAAAAAGGTGATGCAAACAGAGGTTCGAAAATGGTTATGCTCACCACTTGATTTTTGGACATTTCTAGCTAAACGTCCAAAATTGGACTCGGACGTTTTATCAAAAATGCCCTTCCACATATTGTGAAAAAATAAAAGGGTTTCTAACTCTCTTAGTAATGACGTAGGTATAGATGGCACCTCGGGCATACCGTGGAACTCAGTTTCTCATGATATACTAATAGGCTGGTGGCATCTGTCTTCACGTTATCTGCCAATATGTTAGAGATATCAGAAGTATACTGACATGAGGGTAGTTCTGTAAAATTAGGCACCCAAAATCTGTTCGCATCCTCTGTTCTAGAATAGAGCCTAAGTTGGCATTTGAACACCAATGCTTACACCGTATAAAAGGCAGATGTAAATGTTGGCGCCTAGTGCACAACTTACAGTATTCTATAAGTTTGACACCTAAGTGTGTGACCGAGGGCCGTAGCCAGACCTTGCGGTGGGAGGGGGGCCAGAGCCCGAAGTGGGGGGCACATTTTGGTCTGCCGCCCTGCCACTGCCCACCCTGCCGCCTCACTGCCCTGCCACTTCCCACCCATTGCCGCAGCAAATACCTTGTCTGGCGGGGGTCCCCAACCCCTGCCAGCTGAAGCATTGTTCAGCCCCAGTCTCTGGCGCCACTGCGCTGCCTGCCCTGCTCTGTCTTCCCCTCACTTTCTGCATGCTCCTTCTGGTGAAATTGAGCATGCTCAGTTTCACTAAAAGGAGCGTGCCAGATGTGAGAGGGGAAGACAGAGCAGGGCGGGCAGGCAATACGGCGCGTGCCAGAGACTGGCGCTGGACAACACTTCAGCTGGTGGGGGTTGGGGACCCCCGCCAGCAAAATCGGGGGCTCAGAGGAAATTTAGGGGGACCCAGGTCCCCGTGGCCCCACATAGCTACGCTACTGGTGTGACCTGCCCACATCTCACCCATGTCCTGCCAACATGCTCGCCCCCTTTGCAGTTATGCGCTAAAGTGTCTAGGCACTAACATCTGGAATAGCACCTAACTACCATTTACCCTGTTAGGTGCCTATGTTGTGGTACACCATATCAGATTACAAGAATTATGTCCTGTTTTGTGGCACAGGTAGTGTATATCCGGCCACAGACAGTGGTGTTCAAAGTACTAGGTCAAAGTAAAAGTAAAAATGAATGTATATTTGAATATTTAAGTAAAAGTAAAAAGTACAGTGAAGAACACACACAAAAAATTTGCCTAAGTAAAAAAAAGTTATTGCCAAATATAATACTTTTTGAGTAAAATGTAAAAATACCACAATTACAACAAATGCAACTGTTGTTAATGTTTTTATCCCAACAACTTTATTGCTCTACAGTTCAATCCACTTTGCTTATAGTAAAAGTAAATTTTTGAAAATGACTTGACACTCATTCGAGTGTGCTTGTGAGCCATTAATCCAGTACAGCTAAAAAGACTCAACAACAGCACTAGTGGATTGTTCAGTCTGATAAAACGTTCCTTCAAATCAGATCAGGTTGCAATATTACTGGGTCTGCAGGTTATGATCAAGGGTGTGATACCCCAGGTGAGGGTTATGGGGGGTAGCCCTGTGAATAACTTAACCAGACAAGGTGTATAAATGTGAAAGTACATGTTTTTATTCACCTGAGCCCTGAGACCCGTTGATTCACAGGCCAGGAACACCAGATGCAGCAGTTTCTGTTATTTAGTAACAAGTCTTGAGTAGCCCTCTGGCTAGCAGGCCAAGCAGTCTGTAGCTGGTGGGGCCGTCCTGCAAGCTCTCAGGTCTTCTGAGACTCAGGTGGTCTGGCTCCAGCCAGACCTCAACAAGGCTTGCAAGTCTTAACCAGAAACAAAGTTGGCTTATCTCAGCCAGGTCACAGTAGCTAAATGTATTCAGTGAAGGCATAGACTTGGGCTTCAGTTCTTCCTTCCCTAGGCCTCCTTAACCTCTGCCTGGCTCTGTCTTTTAATCTCTCAGGCATTGACTCCACCCATCGCAGCTCACTTCCCCCCGGGGTGGGACCAGAATTCTTAAGGTGGCCCAGGCTATCAGAGGGACTTTTCTTAAGGGTGAGGGGCAGTGTTCTATAAACCCTTTCACAAAGAGAATCTCTGAAATATTTGACTTTTATTTAGCAAAGAATATTGTATCATCATTATCATCAGCATTAGAAGTAGTCATCCCTTGCATCCTCATCTTAATCTTCATCATCATTGTCATGCTGTCCAATTACAAAGAAGGCTTTCACAAAGTTGGAATCATTGTCTGTTATTGTTCTAATAATTTTTCACCTGATGGCAAAATCTGGTTGAATATTTTTGAGAATTGATGCAAGAATCTCAAATGTGTGGGAACTCTTCAGTCTTAAGGCCAGACTAGCAGACTTCCTCCCTAAAGACTCTTATCAATCCAGTGGAAAATTACTCCATTGTAAAATTTCCTTTGGGATGATGAGCTTTCAGTTGTGGTAGAGACATATTTCCAGTGCATTTTTTCTAGCAAAAAAGGTGCCAATACTCAAATGCTAGGCCATCCTTTAGGGGTGGGGTGATCACCCACCCCACAATAGCCAGGACCCTGCAACCAGTCAAAGAATCTATGGCAAGGCAGAATTTGTGTGTAGAGCCTGAGCTCTTTCATTAAAACTTGGGGTCCATGGGTCAATTTTAGCAGACAATGGAAAAGGTGCCAGCACTCAGTACCCCCAAGTACCCACCTCAAAAAACCCCTGCATATTTCTGTTCACCTAGAACTGCTACCAGCTACAGCTTCATCTCCACCTCCACTTTAAAGTGACCCAACTCATCACTGTTCTATTTGGCTAGAGGCCAGTAACCAGTAACCAGTTTAACAAACACAGGCAACTCCATTGTTCTTATAGGTTATACTCACTGAACTGCAGCATTTAAGGTGACATGATCCACTGTTTGCGTGACGAGGTTTGCAATAGCAAAATCCTGTTCCCAGTTTTGCTGTTTCATTTGGTTTACTGAGGAATCGTCATGTACATTGCCCTTCCCTTCCGTTTTTACTTTTAACTGCAAGCATCAGATATAACTGAGTAAAAGTAGTAAATACTGGCAAAATTGTTACTCCAGTAAAAGTAACAAATGTTATCCTGTACTTCTTTACAGGTAAAAGTAACAAAACTTTTACTTAAGTACAGTAACTGGTTACATTTACTTAGTTACTATACAGCACTGGACACAGATGAAACCACAAGGCGGAGTCAAAAGTCAGAGAAAGCTACGTTTGTTCAAAAACCTGACACGGCGCAAGTTTCGGCTATCGCCTGCACCAGGGGTCAGTCAGTGGTACAACTTAAGACGTTGATCTGTAAAGTTCTTCCCAACAACAGCAAAATAATCTTCTGGTTACAGAGTGTTCTCTTATATTGCGCTTGCTGGGAAGAACTTTATAGATCAATATCTTATGCTGTACCACTGACTGATCCCTGATGCAGGCGATAGCTGAAACACGGGACCGTCTTGAGTGTTTTTAAATAAACATAGCTTCCTCTGACTTTTGACTCCGCCTTGAGGTTTCATCTGTGGACGGATACACTCTCTCTTTCTACCTGACAATATTTTGTGTTATTGCTCTCTCTGATTTACCTGCTTTGTGGGACACCAGGTAAGCTGGAGAGAGCTGACAGGACATTCACCAGTGGACATAGCAGAACTGGAGATCTCTGTCCATGGTGGATCTGCCTTTTTCAGTGTCCCATTCGTATTATAGGAATGCCATAAATGTGTTGGATAGGCTTACAGGAAAGTGAGGGACCGGGACAGCTGGAGACACTATTACTGTTTCCCTCTCTTTCATCTCTACCCCACTCTGTCCTCAGGAGCTCATTATAAGATTGACTTTAAATCCAATTGAGACCATGTATTAATCTTCTATCAATCCTATCAGAAAGAGCCATGGCAGCTTAGTAGCTCTCTCCTTCCCCTCATTCTCACATTCAGATTCAACACTTTGTGGCAATTTGTTTGTGTGTTACTAAAGCAATTCATAAAGCGGTAAAAAGAAAGAATGAAGAATTTCAAAAGGGAAATTCTAGAGTTTGGTGATAGTCAGTATTGTTTCTGGTCTGGTCACAGAACACAAAACATTTTGCTGTCATAGCCTGCTGTTTCCATCAGGTTCATAAAGGGTATTCCCTGCTTTATTCTTTTGTGAGAATGTTTGTATTTTCTCTGTCAGTTCTGGGAAATAGGCATCTTTTATCCTTGTGTTTTGCACAGTGCAGGGGGAAAATTTTGTTTTCTAGTTGTTGCACTGTACACACAAGGTCCCAGTGCTCAAAGCTAACTGGGGCTTTGCAATGTTTCGTGCACCTAATGCACAAAAGGTTTTGGTGCTGCTTTTAAAATTCACAGAAGCAGTGACTGAAGATTCTATGCAAACTAGCTTGTTAGTATCAAAATGTAATGTAAATGAGTCCATTAGTGATTCCCTCCAATGCCCAGAGAAACGGCATACAAAACCTCCTGTCCTAATGACTAAAACCTACTGACAGCTCCAAGCAGACGTTAGGGTGAGTGCAGAGGAGAGCCCCTTGGGAGTAGAGGAAGGGATGGGGGCAGTTGGTAGTAACATAATGTGGAGGGGCATAATCGAACGGGGCCAGCCATCTACATGGCCGGCCATCTCTAAGGCCGGCCCCGCAAAGCGGCAGACCCGACCGTATTATTGAAACAAGGTGGCCGGCCATCTTTCGTTTCGATAATACGGTTGGGGCTGGCCAAATCTCAACATTTGGGCCGCCCTTAGAGATCGCCGCCATTGGTTTCCGCCGCTAATGGAAACTAATGGCGGCCATCTCAAACCCGGCCAAATCCAAGCCCTTTGGTCGTGGGAGGAGCCAGCATTTATAGTGCACTGGTCCCCCTGACATGCCAGGACACCAACTGGGCACTCTAGGGGGCACTGCAGTGGACTTCACAAATTGCTCCCAGGTGCATAGCTCCCTTACCTTGGGTGCTGAGCCCCCCAAAACCCCCCAAACCCACTACCCACAACTGTACACTACCATAGCCCTTATGGGTGAGGGGGGGCACCTACATGTGGGTACAGTGGGTTTCGGGTGAGTTTTGGAGGGCTCACATTTACCACCACAAGTGTAACAGGTAGGGGGGATAGGCCTGGGTCTGCCTGCCTGAAGTCTACTGCAGTACCCACTAAAAACTGCTCCAGGAACCTGCATAGTGCTGTGATGGAGCTGGGTATGAGATTTGAGGCTGGCATACAGGCTGGCACAAAAATGTTAAAAAAAATTTTTTTGGATGGGAGGGGTTGGTGACCACTGGGGGAGTAAGGGGAGGTGATTCCCAATCCCCCCCGGTGGTTATCTGGTCAGTTGGGGCACTTTTTTGAGGCTTGGTCCTAAAAATAAATGGACCAAGTAAAGCCGGCCAAGTGCTCGTCAGAGCCGGCCTTCTTTTTTCCATTATCGGCCGAAGCCTGCCGTCTCTTAACCTCGCCCCGTCACGTCTTCGGTACCCTGCCGACATGCCCCCTTGAACTTTGGCCGGCCCTGCGACAGAAAGCAGTTGAAGCCGGCCAAAATCGGCTTTCGATTATACCGATTTGGCCGGGTTTAGGAGATGGACGGCCGTCTCCCAATTTGTATCGGAAGATGGCTGGCCTTCTCATTCGAAAATAAGCAGGATAGTAACATAGTAAATGATGGCAGATAAAGACCTGAACAGTCTATCCAGTCTGCCCAACAAGATAAACTCATTTTACATGGTATGCAATGCTTTATATGTATACCGGAGTTTGATTTGTCCTTTCCATTCTCAGGTGTAGATCGTAGAAGTCTGCCCAGCACTGGTTTTGCTTCCCAATTACTGGCATTGTCACCCAATCTCCTCTAAGATTCCATAGATCCATTCCTTCTAAACAGGATTCCTTTATGTTGATCCCACGCATGCTTGAATTCCATTACCGTTTTCATCTCCACCACCTCCCAAGGGAGGGCATTCTATGTATCCACCACCCTCTCCATGAAAAAATACTTCCTGACATTATTCCTGAGTCTGCCCCCCCCACTTCAACCTCAATTCATATCCTCTAGTTCTGCCGCCTTCCCGTCTCCAGAAAAGGTTTGTTTGAGGATTAATACCTTTCAAATATTTGAACGTCTGTATCATGTCACCCCCTGTTTCTCCTTTCCTCCAAGGAAAGGATCTTTGCTAATCAGTTGTTGATGCGGAAGGTTTTTGTGCTTCACCTATTAGCCTCGGCTGTGCCTGTCTAGCCGAAGCACAGAACAGTTTCTTCAGTTCTCCTCATCCACCCCCACTACTTTTTGGCCAGGGTTTCCACAGCCGTTCCCTCTTGACTGGGCATGTGCACAAGATCTGTGCCTCCCGCATAGCTCTTGTGGGCATGCGCCAGGCACCTTCCTCCCCCTTTAACGTCCAATGCTCAGCGTTAACAGCATGCATATAATTTGCATGTTAGTGTTGAGCGTTGTGTGGTAATTTTGTTTTGGTGTTCGGGTCGGTGCTTTCCGGCGCTGTTTCCTACAGCACCAGCATCTGAGCCAGTCTGGATTCATGAGATTTTCAGTTCAGTTGTTTATCTTCATGTTTGTGTTTCTAATTAACAGTCATTTATTTATTTATTTGTCACATTTGTATCCTACATTTTCCCACCTATTTGCAGGCTCAATGTGGCTTACATAGTACCGGAGGTGCGTTTACAGTCTCCGGTGTGAACAAATACAGAGTGATGTTGTGGTAATATTTGATGATGATGATGCCTTTGTTTTAATTGACCAAATTGAGGTATTCTGCTAGAGCAGTGATTCTCAACCTCTCTTCTGTTGTGACACGCCTGACAGACAATATTCATGTATGTGACGCGCTGAACACCAAGATCAACAGCTGAACAAAAAACCTAAATATTTCATTGTTTACCTACCATTCAATCCTATATAAAAAAAAACAAAACTGGATGCAACACATTAGTCCCAAATTTCTCACTTGTTATACAAAACAAATATATATTCAAATTCTGGTGTTACTCGGTAACGGCAACACAAAATCCTTCTACTGCCAGACACTGTGAAGCAACACCAAACCCCGCAAAGTTATGTGTTACCACACTTTGATTATTGTAACGCCATGTTGTGTGGATTACTGCGTGGAGTGTTGTGAGCTCTGCAGGTGGCGCACAATGCTGCAGCTCGACTGCTTACTAGAGCGAGTCTGAGCATATTACTCCACATTTGAAAAAAGATGCATTGGTTTCTCATTGCCTGTGGATAATTGGTTTTTAAGACACTGTATGATGAGGCTCCTTGTGCTGTGGTTCAAAAGTTGCAGAAGTATTATCCTACAAGATCCTTGCGATGGCAGGATCAAGAATTGTTGACTGTTCTCTCTGTAGGTGGTATTCGACTGCAAACTGTTCATATGCAGATTTTTCCATTGTTGGACTTCAATTGTGGAATGCTTTTTTCCGCTTTCTGTATAGCAGTTGACTTCTTTGGTGGTATTTAAGAAACAGAAAAAGGCTTTGCTATTTCAGAGAGCATTTTCTGAAGCATAGTTGGTGGGGGATTTGGGCTCCAAGGTTAAGGTTCTGTTTATGTTTATTGAGTGTATTGATGGTGTTTTATGTGGTTTGATTATGTTTGTTTTATTGTACTCCGCCCAGATTTTTGGATGGGCGGACTATGAATTTTTGTAAATAAAATGAATGAATGAATAAATTAATTAATAAATATGCTATTCAGAAACTATGTAACCAACAGAAGTGGACAGAACACTTGCAACATTTCCAGTTGGGGCTGGTAACAGCAGTTATCATTGGGTGTGGTGGGGAAGCAGAAAAGCTTTCAGGAACCCTGGTCTCCCCAGCTTTGCAAGCACAGATGGTTCTAAGGAAAGCACAGGCTTACTGTTTACAGTATGCCAAACTTGGTGACACACCTCCCAACTCTGTGTCCCGACACACTGGTTGGGAACCACTGTGCTAGAGTGTAGGTTCTGTGTTGCAGGTCCTGGTGTAATATTTGCAGCACTGCCTGTTCATAGTAGGGTTGTTGCTGTTTTGTGTTCTGGGAGCTGACGCTTTTTATTTTCAGGATTTTGCATTAGTCATGGAAGTGCTTGGTAGTGGAGGGAGCTTGAGTCGCTGTGAGGTGATAACTAGAAAGTGTAACTTCCTTTTCTCTTTCTCTATCATTACAAAGAAAGAGTTGAGAGAATTCTGGTGTCCATTGGCCAGTTGTCATGCAGCAGCACGCTTGTTCCCTTGACAAATGACCATCTCTCAATACCTCATCACATGATGGAGGAAGAAAACTCACAGAAACATACGATATGAAAAATATATAGTCGGAGAGCTAGAGTCCATGGACAATGTTTCCAGCTCCCTCTCATTTTTGTGTGGACGGTTTTGGCCCAGTGCTTTGCTTCTGCTCCTGTAGACCTGAAGCTCAATTGGAAGGAGCCTTTCTTGAGGCTGTAGCTTGACAAAACATTTATTTTTTTCTCTTTTTACCCCATTTCTAGTCCAGTAATTGTCAAAGGACCCTCACAAAAGGAATATCCCTCATTATCAAATCACCTACAGGGTACAAATTCCATATAATTTAATCATTCATCCATAATTTTAAAATTCTATAGAACGTGCACTCTGTAGGTGATTTGCTAATGAACATGGTCCTTCCATTTATATATTGGAACTATATTTTGGATTGCAGTAATTTGAATACATTAGTTTTGGGAACTGAGAATTCTTGATTTCTGTGCCTTTGTAAAATAGGCATAAATATGCTTTTTTGGACTTTTCCCATAAGTGATATTGTATGATGGGGTGAGATTTTTAAATCCAGGGCCTGTGAATGCTGAAACTAATGACAAGGTCTTATTTTATGGCATCTCTCTCCCTAGAAGCTGTGTGTGTATGGGTGGGGGGTGGGGGGGGGGGGGAGGTGCCCCTCTCTCCTATGTGCTTCCCCTCTCTTTCTTATATGCCTGTTTATTTTAGATGCTGGAGTATACATATGACTGGGACTGCAGGATTAGGAGACTGCATTTTGCAGTGTATTCCAGGAAAGTGTCAGCAAAAAAATTGTTTTAATTCCTCTTTTCATATCTTTATCAGGAGCTAGAAATGTCTAGCTTTGTTTAGAGGACTGGAGTGCACTGAGTGAAAAATCCTGCAGTAAATTATCAGATGCCTTAAATATTACTAAGGAACTAAATCTGTGCTCTTTGGCAGGAAACTTGGAACAAGAGCATATCTGGAAACAATGCCAGTGTCTGCATTCCTAAAAAAAAAAAATGTCTGCTGTTTGTACTGTGTTTTCTCAAAAATGATCTCTTTCACACATACATTGACCCACTGCAGAACAGGTACGGCATGGATGGCAGTAAGTGAGGTTCCTACTTACTAGAACCCTGATGTTGCTTGGGTGACTGCTTGAGATGAAATAAGGAAGACAGTAGAGAATGACACAGGGACGGGGACCTGCAGTAACCGTGGGGATAGGGACGGAGACAGAGCCCACGGGGACGGGGTGGGGACAGGGACAGATCCCACGGGGATGTGGCGGGGATGGGGTCAGAGCCCATGAGGATGGGGACAAACTTTGTCCCTTTGTCACTTTCTATTTTGAAGCCTGTTAATGAACTGGACTGTTATTTATGTTTGATGCAGACAAGATTTTTATTTTTTGGAAAAACAAACAAACATGCTGGCCACAGCTAGCAAAATTTGCATGAGGGATCCTGTACATCCTGCTACCAGCACATCTTCTGAGAAGACATCTTCTATTGCAGGAGGGACTGTGGAAGACAGGAGAGCTAGACTCAATCCTGAGATTGTTGATGGCTTATTCATCCACAGATTAAAAAAATCATAACAGTGCTTCATAGGGCATAGTTCTCCCCTCTAAGGCATACAGAACTGGTTGTATTTTGTACCCCTGGACAATTTAACAGGGTGGATTAGGATTCCTTGGGGTAGTAGAAGTCAGCTATTGTTGGGGTTGGAAAGGTAGAGGGTAGTGGTGGTGGGAGGGTTTATTATTGCTGTTCATTGGTATTATTGTTTTCTATGTGTAATTTATACACAACAGTTGCACAGCATATTGTTCCTTTTTATACTTTTAAGAAAAAGATTTAAATACAGTATAAAATCATAAGTGTTCGAGGCTTCTGCAGATGAGAATAGAGCCCACGTGGGACGGGGCGGGGACAGGGACAGAACCTGTGGGAACAGGGCGGGGACCTAGATGGGGCCTGCAGGGATGGGACTGAGACATCCCACGGGGATGGGAACAAATTTTATCCCCGTGTCATTCTCTAGAAAATCTAGAAGAAAATCATCGGAGAATTTTTTTGGTGCTAGTGACAATTTCTTTTTTTTTGGCAGAGGATTGTAGCATTACTTGTGCATTAAAGGAAGGTCGATGATTGATTATTGTGGGTTAGTGGCAGATCATTTGGAAGATAATGTTGCATACTGATATACTTGACTACAAGTCACTGTCATGTATAAGTCAAAGGTAGTTTTAGAACTGCAAATAGACAAAAATGCTGTGACCCACGTATAAGTCGAGGCTCCTCTCTAGCCTGGGTCATCACCTCTTTCTCACTCTCCCTCCTTTCCATCTCTGGGGTCCAGAATTACTCCCTCTCTCTCCTTCCCCTCCCTCCACCAGTCCGCAGGTTTAGGGTCTCAATTCTCCCTCCTTGCTGTATACCTTCAAAAGTATCTTCCATAGAGCCACGGCAGTGCAGTGATCCTCCTAGTTTGCCTGCAGTCTGCTTCGGAGTACTCTATCTGATTTGTCCTACCCCCAATGACTCAATTTCCTGTTTCTGCAGGGGCAGGATGAAGTGCTTCAGAGAGAGTGCTCCGGAGTAGGCCACATTAAGCCTAGGAGAATCACTGCATTGCTGTGGCTCTATAGAAGCTATTTTTAACGGTACATAGAGAGGGGGGGTGGGGATTGAAACACTGAATCTGTGGACTGGCAGGGAAGAGATGCAGGATTGTGCTACTGATGGGATTGGTGGGTGCTTAATTTTTTCAACCCTCTTTATTTTTTAAGGAATAGTTTTGTCAAAATTTCTCAACTTATAGTCGAGTATATATGGTAATTGAAAGGCTACTGTAATGCCATTGGAGGATTATTGGAGAGATGGTGGTTCATCATTGGAAGTTATTGGTGGCTTACTGAGGGGGTCTTTTATAAAGGTGCACTAGCGTTTTTAGCGCACATTAAATGCTAGAGATGCCCATAGGAATATATGGGCATCATTAGTGTTTTTAGTGCATGCTTAATTTTAGCTTGCGCTAAAAATGCAAGTGCGCCTTTGTAAAAGGACCCTGAAAGATTTATTGTGGTTCATAGTACAATTTATCACAGTGTTGTTGCAAATCTTCAGAGGGCTTCTGGAGCATCACTGGAAGATTGATCATTGGGCTTATTGGTAAATCACCCAAGAAACTTTATAGATGGCCAATAACTGGAAGGTTATGGTAACATTACTGGAAGATCAGCAAAGGACTAACAGTTGATCACTGAGAGTTGTAATTCATGATAGGACTTAATATTGAATCCTTGGAAGGTTCTGGACAATTGTAATGTAATCGGAGAGTAGAGAGCAATGGTAGGCCTATTTGCAAATCATTGGAAGGATGATATTGTGTCCTTGGGGGATCATTGGAGGATTTCTATAGTATTTATTGATGAGCCAGTGAGCAAAAACCAAGGAGGATGACAGAAAAATCTTTACTGAGGATATTAAAAATGACCTGACATGGCCGTGTTTTGGCCCAAAGGCCTGCCTTAGGGGTCTTGGTAAATTTACATGAAAAACAGACATAAATATATATTGTGTATAATTTTAAAAATACATAAGTGAATAAAAGAGAGAGTTATATGAAATTATGAATTTTTTAAATTATACACAATATATATTTATGTCTGTTTTTCATGTAGATTTACCAAGACCCCTGAGGCAGGCCTTCGGGCTGAAACACAGCCGTGCCGGGTCATTTTTAATATCCTCAATAAAGATTTTTCTGTCAATCTTCTTGGTTTTTCCTCACTGGTGTTTCTGGCACCCGGTTAAAAGAAACCAGACAAAAAATCTCCCAGACAAAAAAGCTCCAAACAAAAAAAGTTCCCGACATAAAAGTCCCTGATAAAATAGACTCCCGACAAAAGGGCCTGATGAAATAGATTTATTTTTGAATGATATGAATTTGAAGGGTACAAAGAAGGGGAGGAGCCATAAATTACTGAGAAAGTCCACGGCTTGTGACTTGAAAGTCCTGGCACCTGCCTATGGCTTGACTTCACTTTCCACACTTGGTATCTAGTGAGAACCATAAATCTGCTTGAAAACATAATCCAGCTTGATTAAGGAGGTTTCCCTGCCCCTTAATTTGGACGTTTTGCATGGATGTCCAAATTTAAACTTGGACGTCCCTTTCGAAAATGCCCCTCCACATCAGTGAAGATTTCAGTTGTAGTTTATTATATTTTTTTGTGATGTTATTTTTTTTCTTAGGGGGTTGTTTTGTTAAGGGGTCTGTTTTGTGTAGAGTCTGTTTTGTCTTGGGTTGTTTTGTTGTGGGTTTTTTTGTATAGGTTTTTTTGGGGAGGGTTTTTATTGTCATGGTCTGTTTTGGTTTTAGTCTGTTTTGTTGGGTTTTTTTGTCGTTTTTTTTTTTGTATGGTCTATTATGTCGGGGTGCCGGTTTTTCTTTTTCACATCTCACAACATCGTAAGGTTTTTCCCCTCCTTTTTGGTTGGTATTTATTGATGAATCATTGAAGAGATTTTGGAGAGTAATGGTAGGACTGTTCAAAGCTTATTTGAAGGTTATATTAGTGCCAGTGACTCACTGGAAAATTATTAGTGTCCTCCATGAATCATTGGAAAGTTAATAATAATGTTGAATGGTTGGGATAATCAATGGCTGGATACTGGAGAGTAATTGGTGCATCATATATGGAAGAATTAATGGCAGGCCAATGGAAAGTTTTTGATGAATCACTGGAAGGTCCCTGGAATGGTCAGGCCAGTTGTTTTGTTCCTTTAAAACTGTAATGTTAACAAACTGGTGCTCTCTTTTAGTGCAAAAGTATGTAACATATTTTTCACTTATGAGACCAGATGGTCTGGCAGCCAAATCTTATGCTCTTACATAAGAAATGCCATGAATAGTATATTTCATTATAAGGTGCATATATAACATTTTATATTTATTGATGGCTTATATAACATGGAGGTGCATAATCAAACGGGGCCGGCCATCTCTAATGACGGCCCCATTAAGCGGCGTACCCAACTGTATTATCGAAACAAGATGGCCGTCCATCTTTTGTTTTGATAATACGGTCGGGGCCGGCCAAATCTCAACATTTGGGCCGCCCTTAGAGATCGCTGGGGTTAGAGATGGCCGCCATTGGAAACTAATGGCGGCCATCTCAAACCCGGCCAAATCCAAGCCATTTGGTCATGGGAGGAGCCAGCATTTGTAGTGCTGGTCCCCCTCACATGCCAGGACACCAACCGGGCACCCTAGGGGGCACTGCAGTGGACTTCACAAATGATCCCAGGTGCATAGCTCCCTTACTTTGGGAGCTGAGCCCCCCAAACCCCACTCCCCATAATTGTACACCATTACCATAGCCCTTAGGGATGAAGGGGGCACCTACATGTGGGTACATTGGGTTTTGGGTGGGTTTTGGAGGGCTCCCATTTACCACCACAAGTGTAACAGGTAGGGGGGATGGGCCTGGGTCCGCCTGCCTGAAGTGCACTGCACCCACTAAAAACTGCTCCAGGGACCTGCATAGTGCTGTGATGGAGCTGGGTATGACATTTCAGGCTGGAATAGAGGCTGGCAAAAAAATGTGTTTAAAGGTTTTTTTTTTTTGGGTGGGAGGGGGTTGGTGACCACTGGGGGAGTAAGGGGAGATGATCCCCGATTCCCTCCGGTGGTCATCTGGTCAGTTTGGGTACCTTTTTCAAGGCTTGGTCGTGAACAAAAAGAGACCAAGGAGGGCCGGCCAAATGCTCGTCAGGGCCGGCCTTCTTTTTCCATTGTCGGCCGAGGCCGGCCATCTCTTAACCACGCCCCCGTCCCACCTTTGCTACCCTGCCAACACGCCCCCTTGAACTTAGGCCAGCCCTGCGACGGAAAGCAGTTGAAGCCGGCCAAAATCGGCTTTCGATTATACCGATTTGGCTGGCTTTAGGAGAAGGCCGGCCATCTCCCGATTTGTGTCGGAAGATGGTTGCCCTTCTCCTTCAAAAATAAGCAGGATGGTAACATAATAAATGATGACAGATAAAGACCTGAACGGTCCATCCAGTCTGCCCAACAAGATAAACTCGTTTTACATGGTATGTGATTATTATATGTATACCCGAGTTTGATTTGTCCTTGCTCAGTACTGCTCTGATAATAAAAGTTCTGAAGCTAACATCAAAACCCCTTAAAATTTACACTCCAGCCCATCCATTTCTATTCAGTTATGATCAGGGTGTAGACCGTAGAAGTCTGCCCAGCACTGGTTTTGCTTCCTAATTACCGGCGCTGCCACCAATCTCCACTAAGATTCCGTAGATCCATTCCTTCTAAACAGGATTCCTTTGTGTTTGTCCCATGCATGCATAAAGACCTACAGAGGCTATTCTAAAGACTTCAAACTCTGATGGGGCACACATTTAAGGGTGTCCATTGTTACCATTGTTGTTTGCCGTGATTATAGGGCATTTAGCACACATCAGGAAGAATGTACAAGTGACAGGGATGAGATGGTCAGATATGCTATTTACAATTGCAGAACCAGAGGTGTCATTGCATTGTTAATACAGGACCCGTAAACCTATGGTAAAGTCTCTGGCTTCTGAGTAAATATGACAACATCAGCAATACTCAACATTAACGGTCCAGAATCTAGAGCAGTGAAGCTGCAGAAACGATTCCTGTTTAAGTGGGTATCCCCATCTGTTAGGGATACTTCTTGCAGCAGATGGAGACTTTTTATGTTTTGAACTATATTCCTATAATCTCAAACTTGCTCCACGAGTTGGATAGATGGGCAAAGTTGAATCTCTCATGGATTGGAAGGACAGAGGCAATGATGATTCTTCCAAAAATTTTATACCTTTTCAAAACACTTCCAATTGAGGTACCAACTGAAACTTTCAGAGCTCTACATGTAAAGCTATTTTGTTTCGTTTGGAATGGATATCGTTCAGTAGTCTTGACAGCAGGGCTGTAGTGAGGTATGTGTGCCCATACGAGGCACAGGGGAGGTTGGGGTTGCAAAATTGTACCCTGTTCATTGCCTCCTCTGTTTGACCAACATCTCTCCTTCTTCTGCTTAGGCCTCCCCTGGGTCTACCTGAAGGATGCCCTGGTGGTCTAGGTTAGGGCAAACAGCAGCAATCCCCACTCACTGCTGCCCATCCTGGCTTGGAGTTCAAAATGGCAGCCACAACCTCTAGCACCACCAGAGCATCCTTCAGGAAGACCTACGGGTAGGTGGGGGATCTTCAGGGTAGGGTGCTTTTTGGGAAGAGGGCTGCTTCTGGGGAGACCAGGGAGGGTTTCTTCCAGGGGGACTTTCG
This sequence comes from Microcaecilia unicolor, assembly GCF_901765095.1. Lineage (NCBI taxonomy): Eukaryota > Metazoa > Chordata > Amphibia > Gymnophiona > Siphonopidae > Microcaecilia > Microcaecilia unicolor. Next base: position 50,715,107 of record NC_044042.1, read on the forward strand.
GGAGGAGTATGGATATGCTTGGGAGAGGTGCATTGGCGGGCCAGTTGCACAGGGTACAATCTGAGCTTGCTATGGCCCTGCTTGAGAGAAATTGTTTTTTGTTGAGACAAGAAGGGGACTAGAGGTGCTCAACCTAGAAAAATATTATCAAGCAACCCAGTTTAAGGCAATCCTGGAGTGGCGATGGGTGACGCTAGAACAGGATAACTAGCTTCAGATCTCTTTTATTGCAACTTTTCTAGGTAAATGTAGGAAGAAAACAAAGAGAATAATCCCTACCTAGTGCTAACCAGGAATATATGGCATGCATTTCAAAAGATCCTGCCAGGGGTGGGGGGTATGATAGGGGTACAAGCCGATTACAAGATACAATAATGCGAGAGAAAGAGAGGATCAGATCTTTATGCACTATCCCCTTAATTCTTTAAACTTGTATGCAAAGTTATGCACTATAACTTGTTAAAATGAGCTGCCAATTGTGTTAAAAACCAATAATTAGTATTAATAAGTACTAATTCGCAATTAACAGGTATGACTGCCCTCTGTCTGTATTCTACAGAATCCATAGTGCGTTACTGCAAGGGGGTGTGGACCTGGAAGGGGCATGGGGCACTTTTGCGCGCAGGTATTAGAATAGTATCAATTATGCACCTTACTGACAGAAGACAGGCGTGAGTATTTACACCAGGCTATGAGCTGGTGTAAATGCTTGTGCCTAAAGTTAGGCATGTAACTATAGCCTTATGTTAGTAATCTATACCGGCAATTAGAATACATCATGCCAGGTGACCTGTAGAGAATTATCCCCTGTAAGGGCTTGGGGCTAAGCTTCATAAGGCAATTTTTCAATCAGGATAAGAATGCTTAAATTTGTAGAACTATAGACTAAGTATCAACTGATGCTTGGGGATATCATCACATATCTACAGGCTAAGCATTATTCCCCTGATTCTACAGAGGTTGCCCTGAGTTGGGCGCCAGAATTTGTATGCGGATCTGAGAACTGCATTCAAATGGTTTTAATTGGTGCTAACAATCAATGCTGTTAGGGGCAGGGGCGTAGCCAGACAGCAGATTTTGGGTGGGCCTAGACAAGAAGTGGGTGGGCACAACTGTTCTCCCCCCTCCCCCACCAACTTGAAAAAAATATCTCAGCTGGCAGGAAAACACTGCTTTCTACCTTGGCAGCCTGAAGCAGGCATTCGCTGAAAACTGAGCATGCGCAGTTGCCAGTATCGGCAGCTTAGGAAGCTCAAACTTCTGAAGTGGAGAGCAATGTTTTCAGCACCATCAGGAGGAGGTCTTCAGCTGGCGGAGCTTGGGATCCCCACCAACTACCACTAAATGTGTGCTGCTGTTGGGTGGGCCTGAGCCCTAAGTGGGTGGGCCCTGGCCCACCTAGGCCCACCTGTGGCTACGCCACTGGTTAGGGGTTGTCTATTAGATTGTAAGCTCTTTGAGCAGGGACTGTTTTTCTTCTATGTGCGTACGCCTTGTAGCGCTATAGAAATGCTAAATAGTAGTAGTAGTAGTAGGGTTGTATGCGGATCTCGCACACACTTCTTTAACAGCCATGCCCAACAGTTTTGTAAAAAGTGGGCATGCTAATGGGCAGGTCAGGGTGGTCCAAGAAGTTGGGTTTGGCGTTCGGCCATCCATGCCTAACTTTGGGTATGGGAATTACACTAGCTTCTATGAGGCGTCAGTCCTGCACCCACAGTTAGGCGCGACTTGCACACTGAGCCTCTATGTTGAACGCCCTTTATAGAATAATGGCTCAGTGCAGATCCTTTTGGTGCCTGACTTTTGATGCTATATATAGAATTTCCTCCTACGTAACATGCTCATGGGTTTTACAGGACATACGAGTGGAGAAATCACCATTTAAGGTTGTTATGTGGATCCAGCCTAAGGAAGGGGTCATCTCAAAACTTTATGCAATGTTGAACTCTAAAGGGAAGAAGGAATTAAAGTATGCCCAGAAATGGGAGGGAAGCTGGGAAGGGAACTGGAAAGAGATGAATGGATTGATGTCTTTTGAAAGAACTTCAAAACTGGCTGTAGCCAGAAAGATCATAGAAAAGGGATATAAGATCAGGATGGGAAGATAAAATTTCTCTTCTTTCTCGCTGGGGTGTAGTAAGTCAGGAGATGAGAATTGTTGGAGAGGATGTGTGTTTCAAGGCACCCTTTTGCACATTTGGGACTCTATATATAGCACTGAAAAAACTTCCACCTAGGCGTATTCTGTAAACCATGCCTAGATTTAGGTGTGGTTTATAGAATACGCCTAGTAGGTTTATAGAATAGACCTTGTGGCCATGCCTGCACCTCACTCAAGATGTATCCATTTACAGCAAGTAAAACTAGGTGTAAATACCGGCACCTAAGTTAGGCACGGAGAAGGTGTATTCTATAACCCTGCATGTAAATTTTTTGTAACACCCACAACCCGCCCATGACCACACACCTCTTTTGGCAGTATGCATTAGAATTTATGCGCACCGCTTTACAGAATACACTTAGCAAGTTGCACATGTAAATTCTAATTAATGCCAATGTCAATTAAGTGGCAATTATCAGAACTGATTGGCTTTTTAAGTAATTAAATTTTGCATGCAAATCCAGAATATGACCGTATTTGTATGCACAATTTCGGTCATGCTATATAGAATCCAGGGGGATGGTGGGACTGTTCAGTCATACAAGAATTCTGGAACAATGTCTTTGACCTCTTCGCTAATCAGACCAAAAATGAGATCCCCAAAACCATGCAGGTTATATTATTAAACGCTACAGTCCTGAGGGAAGAGGGACCAAGAGATAAGCTTTGGCTGGCTGATACAGCTGCCAGATTGGTATTGGTGGCAAACTGGAGACAACCATAAGCACCCCTCCTCCACCTCCTGTTAAGAGTGTGCAAGAAAAACTCCATTAATAAAAAAGATTTTAAAATAAAATAAATAAAACTCTATCATACGTGTGACATATATAGATGAACAGCCCTACACACAAAGAAGCTTAAGTAATTCCAAGAGATATCACAGTTCTAGGATTGAAGTGACTGAGTGATGCGATCGAAATGGAAGGAGAGGTGGGGGAGAGGGGAAGACTAAGAAAATTATTACAAGAATATACTTTGACATTGTTAGAACCTCAAACAGTTGGCTTTATATGTGATTTTGTATATGGATTACAAAGTCCCGTTCCAATAAAAATTACAATTAAAAAAAAAAAAGTCGCTTTTATTAACAGGTAGCAATGTTTTCCAGTTTGCTGAACCTTTGCAGCCTCTTATGTAAACTCTAAATAATTTTATAGTTTTCACACTGGAAACCAATTTTTTGTCCTCACACAGACCTATCTTTGCAGCAGGTAAGGATGTACTCTCAATGTGTCTTCAGACTCTCAAAAACTGTTTTTCTACTCTCTTAATTAGGGCTGTATAAATGTCACGTTCCTCTTTTGCCTGCCCGAATACATATAGATTGGAGTTCCTGTTAAACATAAACATTCATTGCATGCCGGGACATCTAGACCTTCTTTTCGGAAGAAATTGGAAATTCAGTGCAATAGGAGTGAACCTGCAACCAGTTCAGTGTTTCCCTACAAACCCTATTGCCAAATGGCCTGCTTTAAACCTTCCATGGGCTTTTCAGAAGAGACAGGATTACCTGTTCCAACTCATTCCAGTCTGAGATCAAAGAAACATTTATAAAGAACAAAATAACTCAAAATATAGATGATAATGGCTTTTTGGGACAGAGCCAATATAGATTTATCCGAGGGAAGTCTTGTTTCACAAATCTGCTACAGTTTTTTGAAGGCTTGAATAAATATGTGGATAAACGTGATATTGAGGCGTATTTTCAAAGCACTTAGACCTACAAAGTTACACAGAGGGGCATTTTTTAAAGAAACATCCAAGTTGCAATTTGGACATCCTTGCAAAACGTCCAAATCCATGGGTGGGGAAACCTGTATTTTCGAAAAAAGATGGATGTCCATCTTTCGTTTCAAAAATACCATCAGAGATGTCCAAATCCTTAAATTTGGACGTCCCTAGATTTAAACACCCCTAGATTTGAATGTCCTTAGACATGGACGTTTCTGACTTTTGGCGATTTTCGAAACCAAAGACGTCCATGTCAAAAACGTCCAAATGCAAGCCATTTGGAGGTGGGAGGAGCCAGCATTTGTAATGCACTGGTCCCCTTGACATGACAGGGCAGCAACCAGACACCCTAGGGGGCATTGCAGTGGACTTCATAAAATGCTCCCATGAACATAACTCCCTTACCTTGTTTGCTGAGCCCCCAAAACCCTCCCCAAACCCACTACCCATAACTATACACCACTACCATAGCCCTTATGGGTGAAGGGGGGCACCTATATTATGGGTACAGTGGGTTTGTGGTGGGTTTTGGAGAGCTCGCTGTTTCCTCCACAAATGTAACAGGTAGGGGGGGTATAGGCCTGGGTCCGCCTGTCTGAAGTGCACTGTAGTGACCACTAAAACTGCTCCTGGGACCTGCAAGCGCTGTCATGGACCTGAGTATGACATCTGAGGCTGGCATGACATATTTTTAAAGATGTTTTTTTGAGGGTGGGAGGGAGTTAGTGACCACTGGGGGAGTAACGGGAGGTCATCCCCGATTCTCTCTGGTGGTCATCTGGTCATTTCGGGCACCCTTTTGTGCCTTATTCGTAATAAAAACATGTCCGGGTGAAAATGTCCAAGTGTTCGTCAGGGACATCCTTGTTTTTTTCGATTATGGGTCAAAGATGTCCAACTGTTAGTCATGCCTAAGTCCCGCCTTTGCTATGCTGCTGACACGCCCCCTTCAAATTTGGACATCCTTGCGACGGACTGCAGTTGGAGACGTCCAAAATCGGGTTTCGATATACCGATTTGGGTGTCTCTGGAAGAAGGACATCCTTCTCTTTCGAAAATGAGCCCAACAGTAACCTATGGAACTTTGTAAGTCTAAGTGCTTTGAAAATGAGCCCCATAGTGTATCTGGACTTTCAGAGTGTGTGACAAAAGTGCCTTAGGAGAGACTCCTGAGGAAATTAAAAAGTCATATGATAGGAGGCAATTTCCTATTGTAGATTGGGGACTGGTTAAAAGATAGAAATAGAAAGTAAGCCTAATTGGTCAATATTATCAGCTGAAGCTACAGTGTGGTAAATTTAAAACGAATCGGAGAAACGTTTTCTTCACCCAACGTGTAATTAGACTCTGGAATTCGTTGCCGGAGAACGTGGTACGGGCGGTTAGCTTGACGGAGTTTAAAAAGGGGTTAGATAGATTCCTAAAGGACAAGTCCATAGACCGCTATTAAATGGACTTGGAAAAATTCCGCATTTTTAGGTATAACTTGTCTGGAATGTTTTTACGTTTGGGGAGCGTGCCAGGTGCCCTTGACCTGGATTGGCCACTGTCGGTGACAGGATGCTGGGCTAGATGGACCTTTGGTCTTTCCCAGTATGGCACTACTTATGTACTTATGTACTTATGATAGATATGAATGGTGGAGTACCTCAGGGATCTGTACTACTACTACTACTATAAATCACTTCTATAGCGCTACTAGTGGTACGCAGCGCTTTACAATTGAACATGAAGAAAGACAGTCCCTGCTCAAAAGAGCTTACAATCTAAATCAGGACAAACAGACAGGATCAATAAGGATAAGGGAAGGACAGACAGAAGGACACAAGGATAAGATAAAAGTGACAAGTCAGGAGTCGAAAGCAGCATCAAACAGGTAGGCCTTAGCCTGGATTTGAAGGCAGCCAGGGATGGAGCTAGACGTAATGGCTCAGGATACCTGAATGATTTATAGTTCTGCTCCCCCCCACCAACTTGACATTCCAAAACTATTTCCGATCTGACGAAGAAGGGCAACCTTCGAAAGCTAATCAAGAAATGTATTAAGTTATGTCCAATAAAAAAAGGTATCATCTTATTTTCTTTTCCATGTTTTATTTTGTTTGATTTCTATTGATAACCAAAACTACTTTAAAATCATTCCTTCTGACATAGGCTGATGTGAAGAGCTGATCCGTGTCAAAGGCCAGACCATTATCAAGAAAGAAGAGGCAGACATTAATTTTCTATGCATGCGTGTCTGTCTGAACCTGGCTCAATACTTGTGCCTGGAGTTTGCTCCCTAAGACTGGGGAGGCCACAAAGATTGTGTTTGCTGCCCCAGGCAGAAACGGGATGAGGTCCTAGCCACTATGCAGCAATAACAGTTATTAGATGAATTTGGGATACATGCATGCCAGGTTCTGGAGGTATCGTCTGTGGGCCCTGGCATAAGACACTTGGTGCAAGGATTGAACATGGGGCTAGAGGGGCTGTAAACTGTTAGGCCAAAAGGAGGAAAAAAAATGAAATGAATCTGGACACAAAAGGGTGGCTAGTGGACCTTTAGAAGCGTATTATCAAAGCACTTAGACTTAAAAAGTTCCATAGTAACCTATGGAACTTTGTAAGTCTAAGCTTGTACTGGTATGTTTCTAACATATTTATAAATGACCCGGAAACAGGAATAAAGAGTGAGGTGATCAAATTGCCTGATGTCACAAGTTATTAAATCATAAGGAGATTATGAGAAACTGCAGGAGGACCTTGGGAGACTGGGAATCTGATGGCCAGTCCAGTTGCTCATGGGTGGTTGTTGTTGGTTTTTTTTTCCTTATTCTTGGGGGTGATGGATTTGGTATGTCATCCACAGAACACACCTCTGGATCTGATTGATACAGGCAAGGGACTGAAAGTTCAAGCGGAGAAGCCACATCTGGTGAGCCTCGGCAGTGGCCGCCTCAGCACTGCCATCACTCTGTTGCCCCTGGAGGAAGGTATGTGAGATTCTCCCAACTCATCTCCCCTTACCCACCATGATGTTTTAACCACCCTATTCATCTCTAGTTCAATCCCACCATCATTCTGCTGTCCTTGGAGGAAAATGCATGGGAGCTATCGCCCCCTCCTCCCCACCCTAGGCTGTCACTCACCTAAACATTGACAGTTCACTGCTATTATCCTGCTGCCTGTGGAAGAAACTGAGGCCTCCACAGCCTTCACCACCTTGACCATCCAGAAATCCAAATGTAGAGGACAAGATCTCAACTCCTTCCTCCTCATCTTTTGCTATCCTAAACAACTCTCACCTCTATACCCAAATGACTCTGGAGATAGATATGTGACCCACACCTCCTGTCAGCCCTCTGCATCTTGTCTGTACCATGCTGGCCACAAAACAGTTACATGACATCCATTCTTTGGAACATTCACCATAAGCTCAGACTCATAGTTCAAGAGACATTATTTGAAGGACAGGTTGTACATGTCTGCTGTTTCCCTGGGCCTGGTGTAGTCTCTGAAACTTTTCCCTGTGCCCCAAGATATAATACTAGAAAACTTTGTCGAGACTTCAGACTGAGTAGCCTCTTGAACAAGATTGGAATATTTTTAGGACTGTATTGACCTGTAGAAGTGTAGCATTGGGGTGCTTTCTGCATTACTTATAACATTACACAGCGGCTCTGATTGGGCTTTGAGATTCATGTGCCTATTAATCTTAGCCAGTTAGCCTTTCATGTAGCCTGGCTTGGCCGTAGCTTGAGAGTGGTGGCAAGACCTGAACCATAACAGTCACAGCAAAGTAAGGAACAGGAAAACTTTTGAGTCGTAATGCCAGGGACAGGAGTCCACCAGACTGACTGTCACACTCTACAAAGTAGCTTGAAATCAGAACAGGAAATAGAATTAGGGTGAGGAGGAAACGATGGGAGAATGTGAACAGGGAGATAAGGCCCACCCACTTTGGACTCAGTCCCACCCAAAATTGTGACATTCTTACTGTGGCTCGTGGGGGGTCCCCAAACCTTGCCAGCTGAAGATTTTCTCATCTTGGGCAGCCAGCGCTCTTCCAAATATCAGCCAGCAGCACGTGCCTTGAGCTGACGCTGAGACCAGCCCTTCTGCACATGCTCAGTTTTTGCACATGCAAAAGCACTGAGCATACATGGCCTGCCGGCAACAGCATTAGTTTGAGGCAAGTGCTGCCGGCTGATGTTTGGAAGAGTGCTGGCTGCTCAAGGAGGAGGAGAAAATCTTCAGTTGGCAGGGTTTGGGGATCCCCACCAGCTCAAGCACTTAATATTTGGGGTTTGTGGGCAGGGAGGGGTAGAGAGAGGAGCAAATCGGAGGGGGGCCAGAGGGGCGAATTCCACGCCCACCCATCTTGGGCTCAGGCCCACCCAAAATTGGCCATCTGGCTATGCCCCTGGTTGGATGATGTGAAGATGATGAGAAGAAGACTGAGTGGGTGGATGGAAAGGATAAGGAGTGTATGGAGAGTAGGGACAGACAGTATATAGAGAGAGGGGAATGGAAAAAGAGAAAGGAGGGATGATAAAAAGTATAGAGTGAGATGGGAAAACGTGGAGGAGTGTATGCAGGGAGGGGATGAAAAGGGAGGGAAGCGGTACAGAAGGTGCAGGAGAGGACCTGTGTAGCATTATCCATAAACTGATGTCTCTCTGTTTTTGGCCTTTTTTTCTATTCTAGGAAGAACTACATTTGGTTGTACAGCTCAGGATGTACTTATTGAGGGGCCTGGCATAGTCCCTGCACACTGCTACATTGAGAACTTGCGAGGGACCATCACTCTGTACCCTTGTGGAAATCTATGTGCCATAGATGGGCTACAGATCGCAAAGCCTACACGTCTGACTCAGGGTAAGAACCTCCCAGTATTGACACAACTCTACCACTGTCTAGAAAGGGCTCATTTCTGTTGCATTTAACATCTCCAATCACTTTGAAAAGTGTTTTTTTTTTTTTGTTAAGAGCCACATCTGAGTCTGCTGAAGGGAAAGGACTGATGGGCAGAACTCAGCGCGCTGATGCACTGAGAAATCCTCAGCCGTAGCATCTGCTCTGGCAGAGAGAAAGCAAGGGTTCTGTGATGCGTGAGAAATGATTCTATCAATAAACTGAGTGTTTGAGATACCCAACGTACCCTGGCTTAAGGGTGAGGTTCATTATCGTAATGGTATGCATAATATAAATCCTGTTGGAGACATTGCCCTAGTGGCGTTCCTAGGGGGGCTGACACCCGGGGCGGATCGCCGATGAGCCCCACCCCTCGGGTGCAGCACCCCCCCCCCCGGCGAAAGGACACCCCCTGCGAAGGACCCCCCCCCCCCCCCCCCGGTGCATGTGCATGTGCCTGTCCTCCGTTGTTCCATGCTTCTTCTCTGCCCCGGAACAGGAAGTAACCTGTTCCGGGGCAGAGAAGAAGCATGGAACAACGGAGGATAGGCGCGCACGGCACCCCCCCAGCGGTGTGCACCCGGGGCGGACCGCACCCACCGTCCCCCCCTAGGAACGCCACTGCATTGCCCTCACATCAGACTCTGTGGAGGGACATAGCAGTGATACACTGAGACCCCTAAGAGGCAGCATATAGTCAGGCTGACGATTTTTGTCCTGTGGTGGAAGTTCGAGAGAGAATGGGTTAAGGCGTAGGCAAACCAGGCACTTGCCTAGGGCCCAAGTGTTTAGTAGGGACCTTCTCAAATATGCTAATTTAGTGGCTCCCAAGGCTGAGTTTTGCACTGGTGAATCAGCTGTTGGGTAAAACAAGGAAGGGGAAGGGGTTCTCAGAGTCAGCCATGTCAGCAGTGTCTCTCTCTGTTCTTCCCACCCACTATTCATTGTACTCAAATTGGCAGGAGGAGATTTTCACTGCTGCTTCCTCCTCTGCTGGTTTTCCTCCATAGTCGGAACCATGCGGGGCCACTTTATAGGAGTTTTAAAATGTATGTATGTAGCAATGGGGGCCCAATGTGCTTGTTTGGCCAGAGCCCACCAAAGGGTTAATCCTTTCCTGACTGTCTTATGATCTTAAGTTTAGTCTTCTGGGAAATCACATTTCACTTTAGGCCGTGAAAATGTTCCCTTACAGCAGGCTCTGGGATTGACTGTTTCTCTCGCTCTCTTTTAATGATAATTCCTAATATATCTGCAATTGTCAGTCCTAATGCACATAAAGTATATTTAAGGTAAAGAAAGGACATCAAACTAAGAGATAGACAGAGGCTGGATGAAAAACAAACAAGCCCTAGCCAGCAACAAAAGAGACAATAGGAAAGGAAACTGGGAGGAAACCAGCCTCTTTATTCTAAGCTGGGGCAATTGTAGGGATGGGAGGGAAAGGGGGAGCGGCTGTGAGGTCAGCTCCCCGCCCCTTCCTTTCCAAGGCAGCTGATTGGTGATTTATTCTTCACTACTGAACAGACCTGCCCCTTGAATAGTAGCCAACAGCTGTGACAGCCTGAGGAGAGAGAGAGAGAGAGACAGAGGAGGAGGAGGGTCACATACAGAAAGAGAGAGCGAGAGCGCTTTTCCCTTCTCCCGTCATCTCTTGCTAAACAAGCACCGGCCTCTGGCTCTGCTGAAAATAACACTGGAAAAAAAAAAGCAGCCCTGAAATTAGTAACAGGAGCATATGTGGCAGAGGGAGCTGGCCAGTGGGGGTGGGGGGTGCAGAGGAGAAAGAAGGAAGGCGGCAGAAGCTGAGCAAGTGAGCTGGGAAGCTGAACCTGGTTGGGAAGTGCTTTGCTTTGGAAGTGCTATTGTGGTGAGGCTGGTGGCCGCCGGAGCCCGGCAAGGAGGAGGCTGGATGTGGCCAGTGAGGGGGGGTCCCTGACTGCAGCAGCTGAGAGACAGCCTGGCACAGGGTGAGTGACATGAATAACGGGGCCAGGCAGAGAGAGTCAGCAGCATCAAGGCCAGATTCCTCTGGCATCAAAGTATAATATGCCCAGACAGAGAGAGAAGCCAATAATTGTATGTAGTGAGATAACTAAGATTGATTTGGGGGGGGGGGGGGGGGGGGGGGGGGAGAGGAAACAATTTGCTCCCCTACTGCCCTGAGCGCCCTAGTTGATTGGGTTGTATGGGGCAAAAATAGTTGGGCTATAGCCCTGGTGGCCTACCTTATTCTGCCCCCATCTCAGAGAGGGCCCCAAATTTAGCCAAAGCTGAGGTAGGTACAGCCTGCTGGCAGGCTCTGGGACTCCTCCTTAAATGTCTGCTCTGGGCTCCAAGATGTCTAATGCTGGCCTAGCATGGGAGAGTGAACCAACCATTAACAGGTAACCTGGGACCTTTTCGTCCTGCCACAGCAGAGGATCAGGTGTGGGAAGAGAGGTCAGTGTTTAGTCTGATGTCCTGCTCTCTCTTCTCTCCAACTTCAGGAGTTGTGACACCACACAGCACAGGATACATGTCCTCTTTCTCTGCCTGGTACAGAAGAATAAAAGGGATGATGCTGTGAGATAGGAGAATTGGATTATACAACATATCTTTCTATAATCTTAGATTCAAAGCAAATGGGGAAAGCTTGGGGGAGGGGAGTGAGACAGTATACACGTACAGAAGTACACAATGCTTTACACAAACTCAAAAAGATGCACGTAGGTCATACGTGTGGACAGACAGTGCATGTACACACAGGCATGTATTGTCTGTAGAGAGGCACTCCAATACATACACCAGAAAGCACATGGATGTGTATATCAGCACACGCTGTGAGTGTATTTTTGCAGGTAAACCTGTGTTTAGCACATTAGTATGTTTGTAAATGTGTGTAGAGGAATAGATGGTTGTGCTCTAATCTTCACGTTTTGGCTGTACTTCAGTTTGCACGCGTGTGTGTATGAGCGTGATCGTGTTCATGTGTGTTTCTCTGATCATGTGTATCCAGGCCTGGCTGTGCTTTAGCTTGTATGTATGCCACGTTAGAGCCAAGGCATGTTGAATGCATGAAAGGAAGATGATTCATCCAAGCTGCCATAGAAACCTAACAACGGAAAAACTCAAACTCCAGAGAACTGAGTCATTAAACAAAATACACATCTAGGGGTCTGGGGTGAGCGACTGAGGGAGGAGGGGGTGTGGGGGGGGGGGGGAGATATGGCAATGCTTTTCTCCTGTGTAGATTAGATAAACTTTTAAATGGGAAATACATCCGCTTGAAGGCTTCATTTCACTGCAGCTTTTAAAATGGGAGTCAAGCTGACAACTGGACTAGAACACTACAGTCTACAAGCTGTGTGTGTGAACAGCATTGTTTACAGGTTGTGCTCTGTGTGTGGCACACTATAGTACAGTATTCCTAAAATAACACTTAGTAAGTGGCATATTCCAGAGAGATAAGTGGATGTGGCACAATGTAGTGTGGTATCACTGTAGAAGTGCCCTTGGTGTGACCCACCTAGTTCTCCTAAGGAAGTGCTCTTTGTGTATCGCACTATGAGTGGTGGGTTGTTAATATCATCGGCTGAATTTAGCACTGTATAGCACAGAATTCATAGGGTAATGATCTGGATTTAGCACCCACTGTGTGCACGCGTTGGATTTGATACCCTCTCAACTCTCAGAATTCAGATGTCATTTAAAGAGAATCTTTGCAAATGAGCATTAAACTGGTTTTGTAAATTCCTGTGTGTCTGGTTTCTGCTCAGATGAGTGGGTACATTCGGACACCAGCCTGGGGTACTGTACCTTTAGGTATCTTGCCCATTCAAACCACTTTCTCATCTAACTACTACTAAAGGAGGAAATAGGAGAGGGACTAGGTGAAAAGTCTTGCAGTAGTTCCTCTCTCCAGACCACCTCTCCTTTAAAATTATAGGCTATGTAATGAAATTTGTCTGTGTGCATTATGCCCCAATCTAGGTCCCACTGGCTCAGTCGGACAGCAAGTCTTAAACAGTTGTGAATTCCAGCTAGACTGTGCCTCACTGTCTCCCCAAGATGCTGACATTCTGCTTTGCCCTCTTTCCCAATTACTGAAATTGAATTTCCAGTGAAGGGGAGAGGCCTATACCTATTAACATTTATGTAGAGACAAAGGGAGCCTGCAGAGGCTGCAGAAAGGCAGGAGTAAGTCAACTCCATTGGCCTGAGGCAGAACATAAATGCTTGGTTCACTCCTACAACTTTATCCATAAAACTCTTACCTCCACCCTCCAGGGTAGTATGGAGTCCCCCTCATTGCCTTAGAGATAGGTAGGAGAGGATGGGAGTTAAGGGAGTGACTACCTGCATTCCTTGCAATGTCCAAGTAGCATTTCAAACTGACAGCTGAGGAGGAGAGTGCCCCTAGGGCAGCCATCTCTAGGTTTGAATGGACTTTCCTAGTCCAGAGCTGCTGAGCATCACTGATTCAACCTGGCAGTCATATTGCTCTCTTCTGCTTGCTGCTGCCAGGTAAGAGATGTTGAGGGAGGAGTGGCCTAATGGTTAGTGCAGCGAGCTTTGATCCTGGCAACCTGGGTTCAGTTCCCACTGCTGCTCCTTGTGACCTTGGGCAAGTCACTTAACCCTCCATTGCCTCAGGTACAAAAACTTAGATTGTGAGCCCTCTAGGGACAGAGAAAGTACCTTCATATAGAACAGCGCTGTATACATCTAGTAGCACTATAGAAATGATTAGTAGTAGAGGATCACTGACTGAAATGGTGGTTTTTAGAATGGTATAAGAATAGCAGTAAAATAGGCTGAAGTTCTGAGTTTGAGCTGATCTCTCTCTGTCCTCATTCCCATAGGGTGTATGATTTGCCTAGGACAGAGCACCTTCTTCCGATTCAATCACCCAGCTGAAGCTCAGTGGATGAAGAGTATGATTCCTGCAGCAGGAAAGAATGCTTACAATCTTACAGCAGGTAACAGAGCCATATCCTCCCCCCGCCAACCCAAACCACCTCCTCACATTCCCCAACCATCATGATAGTGATACATCATATTCACTTTAAAACAGTGTTCAATATGTATAGTGTGGAACCCAATGTATTCTCGGTTTAAATCACCTTGAAATGGATTGGAACCCCAGAGCTAGTTCAGCTGTTCCGAGACCCATGGTCCTGCCGGTGACAGGGGACTGAGTGGGAGTCCTCCACCAACAGTCCTGCCAGTTGTGGGGAGGGGGGTGGGGTGTTTGATGTTTCACTTTCACATTTTCAATAGTGAGGGAAAGGCAAGCTCTGTCCCTAGCAATTGAAAACACCACATTGAAGCACCCCCCCCCCCCACAAATACTGGCAGCAATGCAGTTGAAGGACTCCTGCTCAGCTTGGTACAGTTGGCCTCTCTGGATGCTTTGATGTGGTACCTGCTATGGGGTTCACGTCCTAGGCAGCATAATGGGGTGGGTCATGGCCCCACCAATATTATGCCCAATACAACATCAGAAACTAGAGAGCTTGAGGATGGGGCTGTTTTTTGGTTTTGTTTTTTGGCGCCTTTGACCAAAGAGGTGTTCAGCTAGCCCTGGTTCATGTTGAAAGGAGAAGTGTTGTAACCAGGGCTTTTTTTGAGGGGGTACTCGGGGGTACTGAGTACCGGCACCTTTTCCATTGTCTGCCAAAATTGACCCATGGATCCCCAAGTTTTAATGAAAGAGCTCAGGCTCTACACACCAATTCTGCCTAGTCATAGATTCTGTGACTGGTTGCAGGGGGTCTTGCTATTGTGAGGTGGGTCCCTCAGTGATCACCCCACCCCTGAAGGGTGGCCTATCATTTGAGTACCAGCACCTTTTTTTGCTAGAAAAAGCACACTGGTTGTAACAGTCAACCCCTAAACATGTAGAAAGCATCCAATTTTTGTATTCTGCTAGTGGGGAGAGACAGTCCTGGGCTGATAGTCTCTCTCCTGTGGCCCTCTGCTGACCGGGGGTTATGCTGTGTTATCAGTCCTGAGGCTGTACTATTTCCCTGAGACAGCTGTCTCTGTATGAGCTTTTCCATGACTATAACTCCTTGCTGAGTCATTCCTTTCCATTACAAGCCAGACGGTTCCAACTCTCATCTATCACACTGAGACATAAAGATACTTGATGCTCATCACTAGTCTATTCCTTTCTTAAAAATGTATTAGTGTGAGATCCTTTGTTGCCAGAAGTGGAATGTGCTTGGTTTGGTTATGGTAACTTAAGTTCCTTCAATTACAGTGAAAAAGGGGTCAGACATGGATATATATCAGGGTACTGGTAAATTAGCCTCCAAATTCTATAAATGGCACCTAGAGTTAGGCATGTAACTGGGCACTCAATTATGGAATAGGGTCATTTACATGCATAACATAATTGGCACTTGGAGATAACTACCAGTAATTGGCATTAGCAACCACTAATTAGCACTAATTAGCAGTTGTGTGTGTAACTGACCTGCGCCTCTATTCTGTATACTGAGTGCCTATGTTCTATAGGGTGTAAGTGCAAAGGGGGTGTTAACATGGGAGGGGCATGGGCATGTCAGGGGCGCTCTAACTATTTCTACATGCAGTTTATAGAATAGTTGCATTTACACACCCAACTGCTGCTTGCATGCATAAGGACATAAGAATAGCCATACAAGGTCAGACCAACGGTCCATCTAACCCAGTATCCTGCTTCCAACAGTAGCCAATCCAGATCACAAGTACCTGGAAGAAACCCAAAGAGTAGCAACATTCCAGAACCCCGAAGTGAAGCAAGATTCCGGAATCTGAGTAACAACATTCCATGCTGCCAGTCCCAGGGCAAACACTGGCTTCCCCCATGTCTACTATCTCAATAGCAGACTATGGACTTTTGCTTCAAGAACTTGCCCAAACCTTTTTTAAACATTTACGCCAGCCATAGACATGGCATAAGTGGCCGCACCTAAAATTTGGCATGAAACTCTGCGGACTTATGCTAGTATTCTAGAACAGGCGTTATGCAATTCTTCCATTCTATAATACTAGCTTAGCACCTAGTTTATTGGCACCTAACTTTTAGTGCCATTTTTAGAATCCCCCCATGCACATTTTGAATAGATGGTAAATCTTGGGTTCTCTGGGTATGAGTGGAAGGAAGGACTCGGCATTACTGGTCTTTCTGTTGCACACTCCTGAGTGAGGTCTTTAGCACAGAGAGCTCCTCAGGGATGATTTTACTCAGCATGGATCTGATACGATCTGTGGTGTATTTCCATTAAAGCCTAGTGATTAGGTCATAGGACTATCCATTATGGGAAGGCTGGGGGCTGCTGGCTGCTCTTTGTCTGTGGTAGTGAGGAAGCTTAAGTGCACCTTACCATTTTATCTAGCTGACATCTCACTCTTACTGTTTTCTTCTCCTGCCCTAGACCTTTACTTTCGGCACATACCATTTTGAATTTTAATCACATCTGACAGATGCCTCTGGCTATCCCTGTGTGATAAAGCTGAATTCTGCCTGGTTCCATAGATGAGAAGAGCTGATCTTCAGTAATGGTACAGAATCTGTGCCAAAAGTCATATTAAATGAGACTTAAGGACCTAAATATGTTTACCTAAAAGAGAGGAGGGATGGAAGAGGATACAAGAGACATGCAGATCCTCAAAAGTATAAATAAAGCTAAAGAAATCTTTTTCAATGGAAAGGAGGATCCATGGTGTGACCGCACCTTGAATACTGTGTGCAATTTAGTCACCGCATCTCAAAAAAGATATCGTGAAATTAGAAAAAGTACAGAGAAGGGCGACAAAAATGATAAAGGGGATGAGATGACTTCCCTATGAGGAAAGGCTGAAACGGCTAGGGCTCTTCAGCTTGGAGAAAAGACAGCTGAGTGAAGATATGATAGAGGTCTTTAAAATAATGAGTGGAGTGGAATGGGTAGACGTGAATTTCTTGTTTACTCTTTCCAAAATACTAGGACTAGGGGGCATGCAATGAAGCTTCAAAGTAGTAAACTTAAAAACAAATCAGACAATGTATTTCTTCACTCAACGTGTAATTAAACACTTCCAAGGGGTATTTTCTATCTGACAGAATGCAGCGATTGTTCTCTGATGTCAGCATAAAAGAAGATGGCGTTCAAGTACCATTCAGTGATGAAGAACAGCAGTGAAAGTAAGGTGCCACATAGAATTAAGGAAGTTGGCAAGATGGTGGAAGCAGCCAAGTCAGAGGAGGAGCACATAGGGCAATCATGAGCAGTATGCCCTCATAAAAAAGGAAATGCAGTGGTGGATGCATGAATTAAAGAGAGAACTGCAAAGTGCAGATATAACGATCTTGGCCAACTAACTGGTTGTTGGGCTGCTGAGGGTAATTTATCCCTGATCAAACCGAGTCTGACCAGGACAGCAAGTTACAGCCAATATAAACTGGGTGCTTAATTTGTTCTGGGCATCTAAGAAGGAGGGAATTCAGATGCTGCTGGTGGCAAGTGGAGGCACTAGACAGGGATGCCCATTGTCAGTGATGGAACCAAGGTGCAACACATTCAGGAGAATTTGTATACTGCCTTCTTTAGATATAGTCAACATTTGAATAATTTGAATATGGGAGATTAAATTTCCTCTGTAACAGAGATAATTTGGAGGCTTGGTACCTTCCATTTGTGAAAGGGTCTTAATCTCGTATTCCTTCAGGATTTACTTATTTTTGTTTTGTTTTTTAGTTATCAAATTCCTTGTTGATGTCTATCTCATTCTGTGGGGAATCCCACATATTCAGCATAAAGTCTTCATCAAACGAGTTTAGGCAAGTTTTAATAGGCCAGAGGAACGAAGGATCCAAGGGAGTAAAGCTAAGTTTTGTTCAGCCATATACCACTGCTATTTTTATCCATTGCTTATTTTTCTGGAAAACAAACCATTCCACTATTTTCAATTGAGAAGTTTTAAAATGCCATAACAAGTTTAGTGTTCACAGTCCTTCCTCAACTGTCATTATAAGGCACAGAGTCTCAGCTGTTCTGATAGATTTGTTCTTCCATACAAACACAAGCTTTTGAAGTATCAAAATAGCGTTTTTAGGGACAATGTTGGGGCTGTCTTCATATTATAGTTTTGAATGAAGGACTTTTCTTGATGTGGTTAGGTTTGATTCCAGGGACTGGCTTAATACAGTTGAGTTTGATGGTGGAGCTGCAACAATGTAGCTTTTATTGTGAGTCTACGTTAATACAGTTGGGTTATGGTTGAGGAATTGGTTTGATGGCAGGATGGGCTCTGGTGGTTGGAGTTGATGGTGAGAACATAATATGACTGGATTTTGAAGGTGATGCAGTTGATTTTGATGGGGCTGTTGATGTAATTGGGCTTGATGTTGGACATAGGACACTATGGTTAGGTTTAACGGAAATGTTGCATTTATATGTTTGGATTTGATGGTAAGGATGTGTCAATACAGTTCAGTTTGTTGGAATTGCATTGGCTGTTGGTGGTGATACTAGCTTGGTGCTGTGGGATATGGAGCAGAGGGGGAAACAGACTTAGATGGTTTTCTTCGAGCCTTACAACCTCTGTATATAGCAGACAGGAAAGGTGAGAATGAAGGCAAATCTAAGAGGAGATGGCAAACAGCTCACTTTTATAAAAGTTGATTGTATGGCTTGAAAGATTAAAAAAAAAACCTCAAAAAGACAACAGACTTTTAATCCTTTGCTTGGGACGGAGCATGAGATGGTTCAGTGTTTCCCTTGAGAAGCCTGCCAGCTCCTCCTTAGTCCTATGATTCTGTTTTTGGCATGTGCTAGTTGACCTCTTGACATAAATAGTGACTCTTCTGTTTGTCAGACAACTACTTGCTGTGTTGGGATATTAGTTGAGAGAGTGTAAAAAATTGTATCTCATGCGTATACCTGTTTTCTCTGGTCACTCTTGCTTATTCTCTTACCCTTGCGTTCCTAGGCGTTTAGCAGAGGGAGAGAAGATGTTGAGCAGATTTGGATAGGATGACCAACTATTCATATCTTCTGGTACCATCAGGTTTAAGGCTACTAGATGACTCGTAGTAAAAGCAATATTCATTTGAAGTTGGTGGAAAACTAATAGGATGCATGAAGATGATTAATATTTATTTAGATACTTTATCACAGTCTGAAACATCTGAGTCATTCCTAAGTTTTTCTTCTAACCATTTCAAAAATACACAAATGCATGTTGGACATATGTTAATGCAGACATACAGACAAAATAAGTATGTGCTTTACAACCCTTTACAATCCACAATTCCAGGAATAACATGTATAGAATGTTTGTACGTTTGGGAAGCTTGCCAGGTGCCCTTGGCCTGGATTGGCCGCTGTCGTGGACAGGATGCTGGGCTCGATGGAACCTTGGTCTTTTCCCAGTATGGCATTACTTATGTACTTATGTACTTGTGTGTATATCTCTGTTTTGCTTCTCTGTGTGCATCTGTTCTGGAGGGGCAGGGAGTGGTTTGAATGGAGAGGTGCCCAAATGTTCCATTTGTTTAGAAAAAATAATAAAATGAAAGTTAGTGTGATGTTAAGATATATTATTAGATGTCACTGACAACATATTCTGATTGATGGATTTTACAGTTGAACCACAAGATGCCACTAACCTATGACAACAGAGATTACTGTGCTTATCCACCATTAGATAGCATAGGGGTGGGCAACCATAGTCTTCTAGGACCACAACCCTTTCAGATTGTCAACATTTCCACGATGAATATGTATGAGATCTATTTGCATACAATGGAAGCAGTACATGCAAATCAATCTCATACATATTCATTTCGAAAATCTTGAAAACCCAACTGGGTTGTGGCCCTTGAGGATCATAGTTGCCCACTCCTGAGTTAGTAGTACACATAGCAACAACCAGTAGTAGGCTGCACTGTTTAGTCACCAGATGTCACTGTACATACTAAGCATTAGGAAAGCTATACTGTTAGTCACCTATGTTCTTTAGTAGAACTTATTACAAAGAAAATTAAACACAGATCTGAATCACTAAAAGGCAGCCTAGCAAGGATAGGAATGTGGAAGCAGAGGGCTACCTGGTGCTTAAAGCAAGGAGTACATGCTACATGGAATTATTTCTTGTCATTGCATGGTGTGCTTGTTTGTGTGTAACTGGAGAGTAAAAAAGAGGGTAGAGACGGTTTGAAAGGAGCAATTCCCTAACTGCTATGTTTCAGTATACCAATGTACACTATATTCCAGAAGCTGGAACTCCTCCTCCCATAGAAATGCTTTCCTGAGCATCAAGGAGGTCATTTCGCTATTGCCGTCTTCCACACTGTTGCCATTTGTTTAGAACCAATGGTCAGCACCAGTCCACCGTTTTCCTTGTGGATATGGTCTTATTCGGACTTCAGAAATGTTTTGGTTTTGTTGTTCTCCTCTCCCTCCTTTTTGTTGGAGTGATGGATGACAGTTTTCTTACCCCCTTTGTTTATTAAGCTGTGCGGTGCGCGAATGTTGAATGGGCTGTGTCTTAGTAAACAGGGGGGTTAATTTGGTTTGTGTGCTTGATGTTCTATTTCATGTCTCTTTTTTGAATTTCTGTGCAAGAATGCTTGCTTTTCTTGACTGTGTTCTAGAAACACTTAAATAAAAGAAATAAATTTGACCATTTTGGGGGGACTTTATTTCTCTGGAACCTCTGGTACAATCTGGCCGTTTTTGAACTCCAGTGCCTTTTTTTTTTTCCATTGTTTTTTCCCCCAGGTCAAATTTGGCCTGTTTTGTCCCCAGACAGGCAGACTTTCTTGACCCCTTATTCATAATTTGTTTTGAACAATCCACTGGGTTGGAAAGAATAAAAAATGGTTGAATTAGCACAAGTTGGAAAGTTGTGAAAAACAGGGCTACCTGAAGGATGCAACCCTAAATGTTCTTCATATTTATCCTTTACACACGTTCATATTTCAATCACCCATTAAAAAAATACAAAAACAAAACAAGAGCAACCTCTGTTCATTCACCTCACACTGAAAGCAGAAGCTTTATCTGCGAAAAATGGCCACTGACTAGCTACACAACTAAATGTAGGTGTCCATTTTATTAAGGTGTGCTAACGGATTTAGCATGTGCTTAGCGTGCACCATGGGGTCTTTTTGCTAACAGATTTATCGTGCGCTAACAGTAGCGTGTGCTAAATGATAAGACGCCCATAGGAGTATAAAGGATTTTATTTTAAAGAAAGGTGAGTGAATTATGGGGAGCTGTTCTGAGTTTCACAAGTGTACTAATTTTAGCATTTTTCTGAATATTCTTTTGTCCCTTGATTTCTGGAATGTATAGATCAATTGGGATTACAGATTCCAAATCTCCCATCCTTTGTACAAGGGTGAATTTGAAGGGCTGTTTTGGAACCATAGTATAATTAGGCCTCAGAACTGAGAAGAAGAAGCATTGGCATTTGTTTTGTGAATACTTTTGAATTTCTGCTTCTTCTTGCAGGATCCCAGAGTTTGGTGAATGGCAATCACCAGCTTTCTCTAAATGATGTGTCCCGAGTACATCCAGAGAGAGCTCGGGCTGCTCATAGCTCCCTGGTTAGCTCCATCGAGAAGGACCTCCAAGACATAATGGACTCGCTGGTGATAGATGATTTGTCCTCCTCAGGGAAGAAGACAGCAACTATGGTCCAGTCTCCAGTATCTCCCATGGTGAATGGCAGTGGGCACTATCTCTCTCCCCCCATGAGCCCAGGGGCCATGTCAATGAGCTCCAGCTACGAAAATGCTTCTCCTCCTTTTTCTCCACTGTCCTCTCCCTCTGCAGCTAGTAGTGGGAGCTACACCAGCCATTCTCCGAGCAGCCAGGAACAAGGCCCTACATTGCCCCCCATGGTGCCTGTTAGGTCTTCTAGTTACAACCTTACCATGCAACCTCCGCTGCAGAGGGTAACATCTCCTCAGAGTGCAGCAAGCACAGAAGTGAAAAATGTTACCCTGGGGACCAGTCAGAAGAGAGTGATAGAAAGTCCCAGGATGCAGAGAAGGACCAAGCAGGAAAGTTCTTCAAGCCCTACCCTGTCCAGGAAAAATTTTCACATTGACAATTGTGTGGCTTCTGGAGTTTCTGAGGCTCGGAAAGGTGCTGAGAGCCCAAGATTGAGTCATCAGAACCCATCTGTGCCCAGTTTGTCTGTAAGTGAAAGTGACTTTACAAATGCCCGAAGTCAGTCAGTCCCTGGCAGCCCAAGGCTGGTGCCTAAGTTCCCCTCATCATCTGCTCATAGATCAAAACTGGCTTCTCTCCATGACAGGCCACCAAGCCCACTTAGAGAGCCTAGAGAGCCCAGTTTAGAGAGGCAAGTAACCTCAAATTCTGCCAGACCAGGAACCAGCCAAATCAGAGTCTTCCAGCCAACAGAAACTTCAGGGTTTGTTCATGTGAATCAAACAAATCGTTCTCTGCAGCCTTCTGAGAGCCCCAGGGTGGGCAGGAGAAACATTGAGAGTATGAGGGAGCTCCCACCTTTAAGCCCCTCCGTTGCCCGAAGGATAACTCCACCAACTACTCTTTCTCCCAGGCCTAGCTCCCCTCACATAAGGACATCTCAAGAAAGCCTTTCACAGCAGGCTAAGCTAGTTAGGGATATGCCAGAAAGTCCTCGAATGAGACGGAAGGTAACCAACACAGTGGCATCATCTTCCAATAGGCAAGAAGACTTCTTCAGCAGTAGCTTAGGTGGGTTACATGTAAGGGATAGAAGCCCCTCACCAACACTCCACAGTACTGAGCTGTTGCCACAGCGGAAGCTGATCTATGGCAATACCCTGACACCAGCTTACAGCTTAACATCGCTGACTATGCCTTCACCACGACAGAGCCCTAGAATGCAGAGGAAAATGTCTGTAGACCTCCGACTTCCTGTCAGGGAGCGTAAGAACAGCATCACAGAAATAAGTGGCAATGAGGATGACCTCCTGCAATACCACCAGAGGCAGAGGGAGGAACGCCTGAGGGAGCAGGAGATGGAACGGCTGGTGAGTGAACTCATTGTGGAATATGAATGAGGGAGGGAGGCCCACTAAGTGAGCTTATCATATGGGATAAGAGGGGGAAAATGGTGGGTGAGATCATTAATATATGGGGTGAAAAGGAGGAAGGAAGGAAGAGAAGATGGGTGAGAGGGAGGGAGGAAGGAAGGAAAGCTGGTGATTTGAGGTCAACATGCGGGAAGGGGGGAAGCTAGTGAGTGAGGACAACATGTGGAATGAAAGGGAAGAAGGAAGGAAGGTAACAATGAGTGAGGACAACGTGGAATGAGAGGGAAGAAGGAAGGGAAGTTAACATGGAGTGTATGTGTACATGCCTCTAAACTGTGTAGCATGTATCTGGTGTGTACATATGCTCGTGTGAGGTATATGTGTGCATCTCTGTTGAAAGTGTGTGTGGATGTCTCTCGTTCCTCTTCCAACGTTCCCTGTAGCCACCCCTGTATTTTTGCTAGTCTTGGTCTGTAATTGTAGAGTTCTCACTGATGATTACAGTCTGGGTTGTGCCTATTACCAGAGGGCTCTCATTGTGGTCAAAAGCTCTCTAAATTTAGCTTGGACAGTTATAGCTGTGGCAGCTGAGGGACTGAAGCTGTGTGTCTCTATCTTTAGGTTCTGCTGTTTTCTGTAGCAGAGGGGGCTTGTGCCACTGCAGCTACTTATCTTACCATGCCATTTCAATGGGTACCAAAACTATAGCAAATTCTCTCCCAAATATAATATTTGCCTCCCAGCACTGACCCATCTGTGGGCTGCAGAGCAGAGAACCTGCTTCAGTAACACTGGGAGACCAGTTCAGTAACACAGTAGGAGAGAAGACCTCAGTGACAGCTGATACCCTCTTCGTTGCATTCTTGCTGAAGTCGGATGTCCCTGGCTTTATACCCTAGGACAAATCTCTAGTAAATTTGTCCTGTGTTAGGACAAGGGCAGTGGGAATGGGGGCAGAGGGATGTATGGTGCAGGCGCAGCTTAACTTTGAGTAAGTATGTGAGGAGGGCACTTAAGGATGAGGAGCTTTCTGGTTCCATACTGTGTATTACTCTCCTATAAAAGCCTTTCCCCTGAGAATGGCATTGCAGGCTTGAGATCAGTAATTTTCATTTTCGCTGTCATTTGACCTGGTGGGAGAACAGGGTTCTGCTAAGTTTAAAGTGATATTAGGGTTCCCACCCCATCCCACTTAGTGCTGCTCCTTGGTTTTTAGGCATGTAAAATTGTAATAGAAGAAGTGAATTTAAAATCTAGGAAAGTTAGGAGGGGGAGGCTGGGACACAAATGCTGTTCCTTGGACAGCACATTATCGCCCATGAATTCCTCCAAAGCTGCCATTGGGGAGGGGGGAGAGGGAGGATGGGACCCTCAGGGGTCTACACTGCCCCTGGCTCAACCAGAACAGAAGTCCCCCCCCCCCACCGGTACCAGAACCCAGCCTACTAGGCCCCTCTCCCTCCCAGTGGACCTCCAGTTGCCATATGGTTCTCTCTTCATCTTGAGAAAGGGAGAGGATCCTATTGACTAGCAAGGAGAGGGGGCAGAGCTGACTGTGCACTGCAAGTGACAAGATTGATGCCAGGACAGCAGGGACAACTCTGGAGGTGATCGCCTCACTGCTGGCACCCTTGGCAGTGGCAGGCTTTGCAGATGTGGCCTTTGCTGGCAGCCTCCAGTGTCATGAGCGGTCCCATTAAGGGGATGCCACAGCCCCAGCCATTTTGACATAGGGACTGCCGAGGAGCAGGTGCCACATGCACCTCCCTTCAACAGCTGCACAAGTGCAGGAGCAGGCTTCAAGGGGAAATGGCTATCTGGTCAGCTAGAGCACTGGGAGGCACACCACTAGCAGCCTGGAACCCCACCATGCGTGAGTTTAAAAGCTCCTCTTGGCCTTCTTGGAGCTGGGTAGAGGAGGAAAGAGAAGGGGTGGAAGGCAGGGAGCAGGCAGGGATAAGAAACATTCAGGAGACTCCAGAATGGATATGGGGGAGACCTGGGCTGGAGGAGAGAACACATGGGGAAGGCCCTGGGATTAAATTTGCCTTGCTCCATGGTGGGCAGCAGGAACTAAACAGAGGCTAAGCTATCTGACTGTCCTCTTTTATCCTGTACTTGTAGCCTACCTACTGTCTGGCCCAATCCTGGTCATGACTTTCCCCTTGGTATAGACATCCAGTGGCCAGTGACTGTCTCCATCATCAGGGGAAACGGGAAAGAGGGAAAGTTAATTTCCTTCCTTTCTTTTGGGGAGGGCCAACGTCTCTTGGATACCCTCATGTTTCTGGGTACTCTGGCCCAGGGGCTCCTTTTTCATCCTGAGTTTCTCTGCTGCCATGGAACTGGCTTGCTTTGTCTGCTGAGCTCAAACTTCTGCCTTCTGACTGAGGTCTGGCCATACCCTTCCTGCTTACTCTGAACTCTTGCCTTCTGCCTTAGGTCTTGCTGAGCATTTCCTGCGTACCTGCTATGTGTGGGTAGAAGGATTTTATGAGATCTGGGAAGGATGGGGGTAGGGTAGAAGTGAGCTGGACCCTGAGTAATGAGCACAGTCAAGGAGAAACATGGTCACACCTGCTATATGTGTGTATGAAATGCAGAGAGAGACATACAGATTTATGAGAGATTGACCCAGGGAGAAGGACAAACACAGCGTGTTGTAGACTGAAGCAGGCAAATGTGTGTGAGAGGCAGGGGAGACACACTGCATATATATATTTGTGTGAGAGTGAGTTCTCCACTTGTAATGAATAGGAATTTTTGCACATTTCCTTTAAGGTGACAGGGCAGGGATCTGGGTCGGGCTGGGCAGCACCTGCTGCTTCCTATTTCTGACCTTTGTTCAGCCAACTCTTATTAGGTATATAGCTGGGAACACACCTACAGAAAGTTTGCTATGATTGGGTGGTGGGCTGCCAGGTGAGTGTACAAGTCTGTCCTGCTGCAGCTGCCTGTGCCCTCCAGGCTCATATAAAAGAGAGACAAAGCAGGATGGGCTCAGGCTTTCAGTGGCGGCATGACAGAGCTCTGAGCACATGCAGACCTGTGAATTGTCTGAGGGCGTGAGGAGGGACAGGCAGTGAGCACAATCTACCCTACCTATTTTTTTTTTTAATGTACTCTCCACCTCACCATTTGCAGTGCTACAGGGTGGCAAGTGCCACCCTGGTTTGACAGGTGCGTAGATCACGAGGAAAGTAGCAGGCAGGATGCCTTACTTCCTGTCTGACTTCTTTTAAACTCTCCTCTCTTTTCTCTCCAGGGAAACTCCCCTCTATTATCTCTCTCACTCCCCCTGCCCCACTCCACTTTTCTGATGCAGCATCTTTTTCTGCTCTCTTCCCCCCCCTTCCTCTTCCCCCCCCTCTTCCAAACATCTCATTCATCGCCGGCACTGTTGGCAATTAAGGCAAACCAGTCACTGAAGATTTCTTTCTGCAGCATCCCGCCTCCTCCGACACAAATTCCTGTCCCCGTGTAGGCAGGCGCTGCAGAAAGGAAGCTTCAGGGATCAGCCTGCCTTGAATGCTGACACTGCCAGTGATGAATGATAAAGTTGTATGCTGTCAGGGGGAAGGAGGAAGGGAATAAAAGGAGTTACAGGACCTCGTGAGGGGGGGGATGTGGATGGAAGATGCTGGACCTCAAAGGGGGTGGAAGAGAGGAGAAAAAGATACATCAGAAAAGTGGAGTGGGCAGGGGGCGAGATGCTAGGGGGGAGTTGACCTGGAGAGAAAAGAGAGCTTGGATAAGGCAGTGGGGAAGAGATGGGAGAGAGGCTGGAGTCATGGAGAGAAGGGGAAAGAGAAAGAAAGAAAGAGAGAGAGAGATGTTTGTGATGGTGGGAGGCAGGTGAGCAAAGGGAAGAGTGGGCAAAACGCTGGACCCAAAGATGGAGAGAGAAAGAAAACTGAGAGAAATGCCTGCCCTTGGATGGGGGTGGGGGGAGCTAGACATGAGGAGGAGCAGGGACATGGGGGATGGGGACATAGTGGTC
This sequence comes from Microcaecilia unicolor, assembly GCF_901765095.1. Lineage (NCBI taxonomy): Eukaryota > Metazoa > Chordata > Amphibia > Gymnophiona > Siphonopidae > Microcaecilia > Microcaecilia unicolor. The sequence goes on from NC_044042.1 coordinate 50,741,906, forward strand.
AGATGCCAGACAGGACAAATAGGGACACAGAAGGAATGATGGTGGACATGGAGAGAGAAGAAATGTCAAATGCACTGGAGATCCTGAAAAGAGCAAACGATGGGACTTGGGTGGGGGGAAAAATAGCAGAAGATGGATTTAACTAGAGGAGGGGGTTAGAAGAACAGAGCAGAAGATGACTGGGAAATGGGGATTAAGTTGGGTGTGTTTGGGGGGGGACTATGGATGGGGGAGATGGAGAGAGACTTTTGAGGGGATATTGAGGATCTGGAAATTAGTAGGTAAGAGAGGAGGAAGGTTTATGGGTAGGGAGAATGAGTGAGGGTGAGAAATGAGGGGGGGGGGGGGTAAGTGAGAGGTGAAGAAGTGTGGGGAAAGGCTGAGACATAATGTGAATGACCTAGTAGACTGGAGAGAGGATGAGAAGCATTGAAAAAGGATGGGGATCCTGAGGAGGGGTACTGGAGAAAGGGAATTGGTCTCTGATGGGGTGGAAATGGGATTAAAAAGGTGGTGAAAGAGAGGCAATGTGAGTGGGTTAGAGAGTAAGAGATTGGCAAAGGAAGAAAGGAGAGTCAGGGGTGGAGCTGGGACTGGTAAGGGGATGAGATGCAGTGGAGGGTAGGTGAGAGCTTAAGAGGGAGAATACAGAGGATATTGAGCAGACTGGATGGACAGTTCAGGTCTTTATCTGCCATCATCCACTATGTTACTCTGAAATGGAGGTCTAGGAAGAGAGACAGAGGGAGTAAGGGGAGCGCTGGAGAGGGGATGAGAGGAAGATGGGAAAAACTGGTAGCTAGATGAGAATGAGAAGTAAAAAGAAGGAGACCAAAAAGAGGGTGAAATAAAGGGAGAATTAGAGTAAAAATAAATAGGCGGATATAAAGGCAGAGAAGAGAAAAATGGGGGGAAAAAAACCCCAGATCAGTGGCAGACAGATGTAGCGAAGGAAAAGAAGAAGACAAGAGAAGAAATGGGAAAGGCAAACCTGGGAAATAATTTAGAAGAAGACTGACACAAGGAAAGTGGAAGAGAAACTGGGACTAGCCCAATTAGAAATAAAATGCTAGACTACAAAGGTAGAAAATTAAAAATATTTTTTTAAGGCTTGGGCTTTATCTGTATATTGCGGAGTACAGGAGAAAATGCATTTCTGGTTCTCTTGTACCAGCATTACACTGCTTATAGGGCCCCTTTTAAAGAGCCCAACACGGGCTTACCTCTCGCTAAACAGGAAGTACCGCCAGACTACCGCAGTAGCCTAGAGGTATTTCCTACCCCCAGCACGCCATCATATCCGGCGTTACAAAAAATATATATTTTGTAGCACCGGTGTGTACCTGCTGGTAATCAGTGCGTTGCCCGGTTACCGCCGGGTTAGTGCAGGAGCCCTTACCACCACCTCAGTGGGTGGTGGTAAGGGCTTCCCCAAATGACCCTTTGCTGTATGGCTATTTCCTACCGAAAAGAAAGACTGTGGTAAAAGGGGGCCTCGGCGTGCGTCAAACACACGCACCAATGCCAGCGCAGGCCCTCTTTTGCCACAGCTTGGTCAAAGGGGCCCATAGAATCTGCCTTTCTTGGCTAGAGGGAAAGGGGGGGGGGTCTCCATTTCAGTTTTTGTGGTCCCATATTTTCTGTGTCTGCCCATGTTCTGCATGTGTGATTAAGGTGAAGGATTCTGCTAGCATGTAGTTTCTGGGTAAGAATCTGTAACAGTACAGCTTGTTTTAGTTGCCCAGTAGTAGGTTTATTGGTGCTCTAGGGCCCAGTGTAATATTTACAGCACTGTCTGGTGGGTTAGACCTGTTATGGGTTGCTAAGTTTGCTATATAGATTTTGAATGATAGTTTTTTCAAAGTGTCCGGCCCTCTTTGAAAGTAGGCCCTTGGCATCCAAAATAAAAATGCTCAAGACTAGTGGTCTCCACATCCTGTAGAGTCACCACACAAACAAAAACTCATCTGCTTTAAACAAAGGGTTTGGCAGTGGAAGGAGTATGTTCCGTTCCTGAGGCGATAATCACAAGTTGAATATTTTTTGTACCGCGTGCTGTAAGAGGGGTAGCTCAGTTGTTGGGGAATATGGAGTTTGTGACGCAGAACTGGAGGTTCAGGGTTTCTATTGAGGTTCTGTCCAATCCTATACAGAATCCAGACTTCACTTTACACAGAATTTGTTGAATGATGCTATCAGTTATAGTGGTGGTTTTATCTGGTAGCGGAAACTGGCTGGAAGGGAAGGGGTTTCTTTATGTATAGAAGTTCATGATGTCTTATATTGCTAATTTTTAAAAATGGGGTTGGGAGAGGGGTGTATGATGTGCAGAAATGTCGCTTTGGCTTCCTCCCCTGTTGCCACCCCAAGTATTTCTGTCTAGAGATGCCACTGCACCCCCATCTCCATCTATTCAAACTTCTCTCCTGCTCCATGTACAAGCACAAACACATCTTTTGTTTACCTACCTGTTCTGATTCCTTCTTGTTCTCCTGTATCGTCTATTTTCTGCTTGTCTTCTCCATCACAAGATCTTTTGTTTGTTTACCTCTTCCCAGCCTTCTTTATTCACCCTCCTTTCTCTTCTCTGTGTGTTCTGTCTCTGTTCCTGTTCTTGGTGCTTCTTTCCTGCCGCCTTTCTCCCTCAGCTTGAAGCCGATTCGGAAGACTTTATTGGCATAGCAATTTGCACTTGTGTTGCCAAAGTAATACACAGAGAGGGTCATTTTTCAAAGAGATCCAAACCTTTAGCCTATCATGAATTGGCCAACTTAAATCAGCTCCCTCAGTAGGGTTGAAACAGGTGTACTTCTAGCCTCAGAGAAGAGACCTTCCCAGGCAAGTTCTGCAGGACACCATGGAACTTGCCTGTCCATTGCTATTGAAAATGTGGTCCTGAAACAGCACCCCACCACTGGCAGAAACTTAGGTGGAGGACTCCCGCATAGCTTAAAGGGAACACCAGCTCTATGGCTGGCATGAGCGTGAGTGCCTAAATTTTAGGCACGTTGATTGCTGGTTACGCTAATATTCTATAATAGAAGTAGGTACCTCTTATAGAATAGGTTCCTAACGCGTGTCCTCCGGGCACCTAATTGGAAACATCCAGTTATAGAATTGCCCTTTTAGTGCATAAAATGGAGGGAAAAATGACCTCGGTGAGATTTTCTAACCTGGTGGCAGGATACATTACATTTTGCTGCTGCTTCTCCTGCTTCCTTCCTCCTCCTCCCCAAGAGGATTATAAAGAATTTTTCCTATTCATTTTTTGTGACCAATGTTATTTTGTCTGTCTCTTTTGGATAATGTGCATTTCTAATATATTTGGATTGTCTGTCTGTCTATCTCTCACCCTAGTACTGCTCTTGTTGAGGTGCTAGGACTCAATACCTCTGTAACCAGTGCTGCTTCAGCCCTCAAGCCTGTAACATCCAGACTGGGAGTCAGGGTTGCAGGGCGGGAATGGATTGTGCGCATTCTTCTGGCACTTTCTTTGTGGAGTGCATTGCCTGTACAGATTTGGACATAAAAAAATGTCAAATTTTATTGAACACTCATTTTTTTAGGATAGCTTTTGGTACGCAGCTCCAAGAGGGATAGGTTGGCCTCTTGCAATGCAGTTAAGTGTTCTTTTTTGTGTGCTTGGTCTGCAGATATGTGTTAGACACTGTCCAGCTTCTTGTTTTGTAATCCACATTGAACTGCGAGGTATTGTGCACTATAAAAATAAATTGTGTTACGTTACACAATGCAACCAAGGACCGTAATGGACATTACCTGACTATTCCTCCCCTGTCCCTCTCTAAGTTCCCCCAATTGTACATGCCTCACATGTACCTCATTCTACCACTATTCACTTTGTATTCATTCAAACCATGTATTTGTTCAGACCAAAATCGGCTAACGCCGATAACGGCAATATGTAAGCCACATTGAGCCTGCAAAAAGGTGGGAAAATGTGGGATACAAATGCAACAAATAAATAAATTAATAATCTAATGTTGTAGTTATTTTTCCTTTTGAATTTTTTTTAGTTTTTTTAATTTGTAAATCGCTGAGATCTTCTAAGCTAAGTGGTATGTTAAATTTTAATAAACGTAAACATATTTGCTATATGTGGAGGCTACTGGGTTAACCAGTAGGATGGCCTGATCTCCAAACTGACCTTAGATTTACTCTGAGGGGGTCTCCTATAAGTAACCTGTCTAATGCAGAGAAAAGGAATGAATCAGCGAGAGGGAGGAAGGAGGGCCGTGGAGCACAGAGAAAGAAAAGAGGAGAGGCAGCCCCGTTGCAAGGGATGGGCAGTAAGAGTGACCACCCTGGGCATCAAGCCAGGGGGAGTCAGAGAGGGTTGTAGCACGTGAGCCCATACAGGAAGGGTTGGCACCAGAAGTAACTCTGGCCTGAGGTTCTGTTTGTCCATTAACTGCATGGGAGACAGAATGGGAACACTGCAGACAAGAACTGTCCCTCTCTCCATGCTATTACAGGATGTTCAGGTGGAGTGGGGTGGGTGGCTCCTGAGTGTTCTTTCTGTGGGGTGTAGAGTGGTTGGGGTGCTGTGTGGTCTGTCCCTGCTGTGTTTGATGGCAACACTTGCTCTGGGCCTAGTAAAGGCTGTACTGGCATCCTGTGCTTCCTACTACTACTACTTAACACTTATATAGCGCTACCAGGCATACGCAGCGCTGTACACCATACACATAAAGACAGTCCCTGCTCAAAAGAGCTTCCTCCACTGTCTATGCTCTCAGACCCAGCCGACCCCCTGTGGGCCTTGTGATTCCCCCCCCCCCCCCCATATGCTGAAGAGATCTCTGAAAAGATACCACTCATTTTTTTTTTTTCCATGCTTCCAGTCCCGCTGCACCTTACATAGGAATTACAAAGCGCCCTAATGGATGTGGAAAGGGTGAAAGGTCATGTGTCTGGGTGTATTGTTGGGTTGCTGCTGAATTGGAACAGGTGGCACCCCAAGTACCCCTCCTTCTCAGTTCCATCTGTTACAGGAGACATCCAGGCATGGGAGCCCTGCACTGTGAGCTGTGTTCTCTCCCTGAAGAGATGTGCCAGTATAATTCTTTACTGAACTGTGGTCTGGAGAACTGACACAGCAGAGGAAGGGAAAATGCTTACACACATTCCCATATGAACTAGCTATGGCTTTGGGGCAGGAGGACAGTCTATCGTAAGAGGACACTGAGGAGCTGTTAGAGCTTTAAAGCACTTGACTATAGTTATCTGGCAGAGAAGCTTATGCAGTGTTGATTCTGGGCTTCATTCAGCAGCTAGATGTGTCTTGGTCTGCATGTCCCTCATCTGGCCCGTGAGAGGCGCTGCTGTGTATGCCATAGTGTCTATGTGGTGGTGGTCTGTGTAGGTAATGTTTGTAGCTTGTGGCACTTGCAGTGTGTGCTGAGATGGAGGATCCCTGTGTGTATACAGTGAGAGAAGGAGATCTAGCTGCTGGTGGCTTTTATCTCTTGTTCTGTGTTGGCAGGAGCGGCAGCGCCTGGAAACGATCCTGAACTTGTGTGCGGAGTACACAAAAAACGATGGCAGCAGTGATACAGTGTGCATGGAAGATTCACACAGGACTTGTGCTGTGACAGGTGACGGTGCCCCTGGTCTGACCAGTAGGAGACCCTCAAAGGATGCCGGCAGCCTTGCTGTTATGAGAAGAGGGATACAGAACCCCACAGCAGGTGTTACCATGGCTAGTGCAGGACACAAGCAGCAAGAGACCCTGGAGAGATCAGATGAGGAAAACCTGAGGGAAGAATGCAGCAGCACAGAAAGTACACACCATGAGGTAGGAGGGTGGTGAAGGGATGGAGACATACACCATGTGATAGGCTGGATGCACACTCCATGCGGTGGGAGGGTGGGCAGGGTGGTGACGGGCCAGGGGCACATGCACAGAAGGGAAGGACCACACAGCACACCAACCACCTCAGTGCCGGGCAAAATAGTGGAAACTATTAAAAGGATAAAATTACAGAACACATAGACAAACATGGTTTAATGGGACAGAATCAGCATGGATTCAGCCAAGTCTTCCCTTGGCTCACCAATTTGCTACGTTCTTCAAAGGTGTGAATAAACATGTAGATAAAACGGAGCTGGTTGATGTAGTGTATCTAGATTTTCAGAAAGACTCCTGAGAAAATTCATGGGATAGGAGGCAATGTTCTGTTGTGGATTAGGAATTGGTTATTGAACAGAAAACAGAGGGTAGGGTTAAATGGCCATTTTTCTCAATGGAGGAGGGTGAATAGTGGAGTGCCACAGGGATCTGTACTGGGACCGGTGCTATTTAACATGTTTATAAATTATGTGGAAATCGGAGCAGCAAGTGAGGTGATTAAATTTGCAGATGGCACAAAGCTATTCAAAGTTGTTAAAACACATGCAGACTGTGAAAAATTGCAGGAAGACCTTAGGGAATTGGAAGACCAGGCATCCAAATGGCAGATTAAATTGAATGTGGGCAAATGCAGTGAAGCACATTGGGAAGAATAATCCAAAATCATAGTTGCCTGATGCTAGGGTCAACCTTAACATCACCCAAGAAAAAGATCTAGGTGTCATTATAGATAATATGCTTAAATCTTCCCAGTGTGCAGCGGTGGCCAAAAAAAGCAAACAGGATACTAGGAATTATTAGGAAAGGGATGGAAAATAAGACTATGAATATTATAATACCTCTGTGTCGCTCCATCATGCAACCTTACTTTGAGTATTGCATTCCATTCTGGTCACTATATCTGAAAGATATAGCGGGATTAGAAAAGATTCAAAGAAAAGCAACCAGAATGATAAAGAGGATGGACTCCTCTCATATGAGGAAAGGCTGAAGAGGTTAGGGCTCTTCAGCTTGGAAAAGAGACAGCTGAGGGGTGATATGATTGAGGTCTACAAAATCCTGAGTGGTATAGAACAACTAAGTGAATTTTTTTTTTTTTTTTTTTTTTTAAGAATAAAGTCTAGGGGACACTCAATGAAGTTACATGGAAATACTTTTAAAATAAATAGGAGGAAATAGTTGAAAGGGGGCAGAGTTAGGAATAATGTCAGGAAGTATTCACTGAGAGGGTGGTAGATGCCTGGAATGCCGTGCCGTGAGAGGTGGTGGAGATGAAAACGGTAACAATAATTCAAAAATGCGTGGGACAAACACAAAGGAATCCTGTTTAAAAAGATTGGATCAAAAGAAGGGTAGGGGAGATTAGGTAGGAAAGCCAGTGATGGGCTGACTTGTATGGTCTGTACCCTGACGGAGGCAGAATTAGATTTGGATGGACTGGAGTGGAGCTTTTTGGGGGCTTTGACAAAAAATTCAGAAATTTTAGAACAAGGCCAGTGTTGGACAGACTTCTATGGTCTATGCCCTAAGAATGGCAAGGATAAATCAAGAACAGGTATACATACCATATGCAATGAGTTTATCTTGTTGGGCAGACTGGAAGGACAGTACAAGTCTTTATGTGCCGACATCTACTATGTTATGTTACCACGTTACTTAAGCTCTGGAGCTCGTTCTAAAGGATGTGTAACAGTGGGTAGTGTATCTGGGTTTTAAAAAGGTTTGGACAAATTCCTGGAGGGAAAGTCCAAAACCACTGCTTGCTCTGGGATTGGTAGCATGGAATGTTGCTACTATTTGGGTTTCTGCCAGGTACTTATGACCTGGAATGGTCACTGTTGGAAGCAGGATACTGGGCTAGATGGACCATTGGTCTGACCCAGTATGGCTATTCTTATGTTCACCCACTTTGGGGTGGGAGGGAGGGTTTAATTTATTTCATTATTTGGGAGCAGTAAGGAGGTTAACAAATAGAATAAAGTAGGCCATAAGTCAAGATAAATAGAAAAAGATTAAAAAGGCAGAAAAGAAATCAAGTCCTCACCTGTAAAGCTATATCAGTCTCATACCCCTTCCCTAGAGACTGTCCAGTCAGTTCATATCCAGATTATAAAAATAAATTTTCAATTTCACTTTAATTGTAGCAAGTGAGAATTTGGATTGCAGGTAGAGAGGGATTTTATTTTAAAGGAAAGCGGCCAAGAAGCAGAATGTTATATGATGTATATAATCGAGTGGAGCAGTGGATAGTGACAATCTAGCAGGAATATATGGGATAATCCTATTTGAGAGAGATTCTGGAATTCCCAAATGGAGAACTCTGTAACTCATGGACCATGTCAATATTTAAGCTATGTTTTACAGGTAAATTGGGAACCAGAGTTTGAGTAAGGATTAGCATTACATGATCAGATTTTCAGACATGGAATAGGAGTTTGTCAGCTGCATACTGAGCCAGTTGGAACGTTTTAGGGTGGGCAGTTTAAGGGAACTATAGTAATCAAGGTGGCTCAACACTAAAGTGTAAATTAAGATTGAAAGCTGATGTATCTATGCATGATCTAACTGCACAAATACATCTAAGTGCAAGATAGCTGGACTTGTAAGGTAGTGATGGGCTTGGAGATACACAGCATGAATTGAGGAGGATAGGGATAAGGACAGGGGATAATACACCACAAAATAAGAAAGAAAGGGTACAGGATGGATGAGTGATGCACACTGAGGTATGATGGAAGGGTAAGAGTGGGGTGATGTACACTGACATAAGGATGATGGGGGGGGGGGGGGGGGTGTTGGTTCAATGGTAACCTAGTAGATGATAGCAGATAAAGACCTGGATGGTCCATCTAGTCTGCCCAACAGTCAGACTCATCATTTCATGATTAAATCAACAATGAATGTGATATAAAATACTTGATCCTAATCTTCCTTTGGTATTTCTAGGACATAGACCATAGAAATCCGCCCGCCCTTACATTCCAACCACTGGGAGTTGCTGTCGAAGCCCACTCCAGCCCATCCCAAACTGTCTTTCCGTAGACAGGACACAGACTGTACAAGTCTGCCCAGCACTTGCCTTAGTTCTTCACAGCCAGAGTTGCCATCTAAGCATCAGTTGACACATGGACACATGCAGTCATTTAAGTTTTGTTTTTTATACCATCCATTTTCTAGTTAAAGATCCTCTTTGCTCATTCCATGCTTTTTTGAATTCTGTCACCGCTTTTATCTCCACCACTTCTCTCTGGAGGGCATTCCAGGCATCTCCGTGAAAAATACTTTCTTGACATTACTCCTAAGTCTACCACTCTACATTTTCAATTCATGTCCTCTAGTTTTACCGTTTCCCCTTCTCTGGAAAACATTTGTTTCTATATTTATACTTTTCAAGTATTTAAACATCTGTCTCGTATCATCCCCTATCCCTTCTTTCCTCTAGGGTATACGTATTCAGGTCTTCCAGTCTCTTCTCGTACATCTTTTGACACAAGCCCCATACCATTTTTGTTACCTTCCTCTGGACCTTTTCAAGTCTTTTTTTACTTCCTTAGAAGGGTAAATGGTAAAACTCAAGTTAATGACTGGCGTCTATTCCCTCTACCCACCAGCTGTTGATCTCAGTTTTCTAATTTATAAAACCAGGAGCCTTGGCATCTCCTCTTTCTGTTTCTTCCCCTGCAGCCCGACATTGGAGAGTAAGAGTGCAGAAGAAGAAGGCAGTACCTCAGCTGCTGATTTTAATGTGGAAAATTGAGATTGTCAACTGGTGGGATAGGGAAAGAGGCTTTCATGGGCCAAAATACTTCCACTGCTATCATTTTTCTACAGTGGCACTGCTGCTGTGGTCAGCCTAGGTACAGCTGGTGTGATCCGATGGAGTCATCTTCCCTGTCTTCCATCTTGATTTATGTGAAGTTGTAGATGGATGACTTCATCAGAGCTCTAGAGGTAGGCATATTTTCAGGGGATTTTGATTATAACCAAAAATCAGAAGTCCTAAGTATGAAGTAAAGACAATAGAGGATAGAGAAAAGGAGGAAGACATGATGAAGTGAGGGGAAAGTGTGACACATTGTGTGAAGTAAGGAGAATGGGGGAATAAAGACAGGGAGACTCATACCAAGCGAGAAGGAGACTATGAATATAGGTGTGTGGAGGATGCCTCTTACAATGTAGTAAGGAGGGTGGCGTAATGGGGGCATGAGGTTGACTGATACCATGATGTAAATTTTTGCCTCATCTCCCCCTTGGTACTGGTCTCCGTGCTGGCATTGGTTGTACTCCTCATCCCTTGGCATCATTGATGCTCCTCTTCTGCAAGTATCTGCATCTTCTCTATTCACCACCACTAGTACCCCTGCCAACACAGACATGCCCAGAAACTTTCCATCCCTTTCCCAAAATGTTTTCCCTTGGGCTCTCACTAATGAACTTTAGTGGTATTTTCTCCCAAGCAGCATGAAGATTCTCCAAGCAGGGACTGGAAACGGGAGATGGCAGTACTGGAGGAGGCACGAGCTCACATCCTTGGGAGAGTAGATGAATTGAAGGGACGAATCAAAGAACTGGAGCAGCAACTACAGGAGTCTCACCGAGAGGTAAGAGGCAAGAGTAGCAGGGTACAGAACTGCCAGACTTCATTCTAGTGGAGTGGGATGATGTTTTCGAGCTGAGGCAATGCCTCTGGGGCAGATAATAATAACCCATGGATCAGTGTATCAAGAGAGATTTAGGGCAGTAATCCCAGCGTAGAATGGCATAGAAGAAATGGGGCAATATCTTCACAGCTGTGTGCCGTGGAAAAAATAAGATCATACCTACTGCATGTCTGATGTACACCTAAGAGGTACTGTTATATGGGAAAGTCTGGGCACTAGTCCTGGAATGATACACCATAGAAGAAACTGGGTGATAACACCCATGATTATGTGCCAAAGGAGAAGTGGGGCAGGATGGCTGTCAGGCAGTATCCCATAGGAGAAACAGGGTAATACCTACCCAGAGGGCTAGCTATAGCAGCAAAAACAGAAGCTGGTGATATCTGACAAAGTGGACTCTCGTCCTTGAAATCTTATGCCTCAAGAACATAAGAATAGCCATACTATGTCAGACCAATGGTCCATCTAGCCCAGTATCCTGTTTCCAACAGTGGCCAATCCAAGTCACAAGTACCTGGTAGAAACCCAAATAGCATCATTCCATGCTACCAATCCCAGTGCAAGCAGTGGCTTCCCCATGTCTGTTTCAATAGCAGACTATAGACATTTCCTCCAGGAACTTGTCCAAATTTTTTTAAAAACCCAATATGCTAACTGCTGTTAATTACATTCTCCGGCAAATATTCGTTAGTGAAAAAATTTCCTCTTATTTGTTTTAAAAGTGTTTCCATGTAACTTCATTGAGTGTCCCCTAGTCTTTGTAGTTTTTGAAAGAGTAAAAAATTGATTCACTTCTACTCATTCTACACCACTCAAGATTTTGTAGCTCTCAATCATATCCCCCCTCAGCTGCATCACAGGGCAGCAGTCAGCCCAACAGGTCTAAGCAGGCTTTCCGACAGAGTCATTAATAAAATAAAAGGGGGAAAACATGTAAACAGGTCGTATTACGTACATCATAGAAACAACAGTCAGCACAACAGGTCTAGGCTGACTTTCTAACAGAGTCATTAGAACAAAAAAAAGGGAGGAGGGAATATATACATATATATATATATATATATATATATATATATATATATATATATATATGTGTGTGTATGTGATGTTTATTTGTGTGGACTCTAGGCCCAAAAGCATTATCGAAGGCCAGAGAAATCGTAGAAATGTGGTCCACAAAAGATGCCACTGTCCCCAGAGTTGAAGAAAATCAAAGTTGCAGAGTCATGTCAAAAGCAACCAGTGTGGTCCACATCAACATCAGAACTTCAACCATTAGCACCCAACTAGGTGCAATTTCACAGTGATAGCAACCGCTGTATGCTGAGAACAGGCAGTGGCCAGAGGAGGGTCCAACAGAAACCTCAGGTTTGCCTGAGTCCAGGACATAGCAGGAAATCCACACTAGGCTTCAAATGTATCCAAACTGCTCTTTGGGAGGACCAAACAAAAGTAACTGGCTGATTGGTCACCCTTGCATTACATAATGAAAGACATGGACCTTGCCCTAAAGTACCACCCTTCAGTGAGCTGAATAAAGTAAGGTTAAATGCATCTGGTGCTCAATCAATTTCATACAGACTAAGTCAAAAGTCCGATGTTGGGATGTAACATTTGTTGAGTCGACCTAAAAACACAGCACTTTTTTTTATTATTATAGGTAAGTGGAGTCCCCCTTCTGATAGCAGTCAGGATGGCCATTTGTGTGCATACTTCAACAAATGACAAATAACCACTCAGAGTCAGGTAGCTGCTGTCTGTCTCTGCCCAAGCCTATGGGCACACTCTACGTGAATAGGTCCCAAGTGGTCAGGTAAGTGCAAATCTGTTGAAAACCAGGCCTCCAAGAAGCCAGTTAGTTCCTTATCTTCAGTGGTCTCAGGGAGACCCACCAACCTTAGGTTATTTCACTGCAACTTGTTTTCTAGATCATCCAGTTTCTCTTTATAAGTGGCCACTGTTTTCAGCAAATTTGTTTGCTGGTCCTCCAAGGCCTTTACCCAGTCCTCCAGATCGTTGGTTCTCTGTTGGTACTGAAGGAAGTCTCTGAGGGTTTTCCAATGCTCCTGCATCCTTTCCAGCTTATGATCAATAGAGGAGAAGTGACTATCAAGAAGTGGCTCCATTGCTGTGGTAACATCCACCACCACCTCCTCGATCCAAGCCGCCCCCGCAGCAGACGTGACCAGGCTGGAGGGAGGCGCCATCTTGTCTTCTCCAGGCTTGAGGCAGTCTCTTTTTGCAGAGGTTTTTTGGACGCAATCTGTGCAAGAGAAGAGTTGGAAGGTCTCCCCCCATACTCCACAGCTGTTCACCCGTCGAATAGTACGTTAGCGAGGGGGTTTGAGAAGAGGTTGCGGGAGAGCCGGTATTCAACAGCTGCTCCTGAGCATGTCGTCACCAGAAGTCATTTTCAAGTTTTTTAATTGGGTTGTGTAGTGCACTGAGTCATTCTCACAGCTGCAGTTTATACATGTATAAAATACAGGTGGTTTCAATATTCTTGAATTCCAGAACACATTCTTCAAAGGCACAAAAATTGACCAAAAGGATTTAGGATGGTTACTATTGTAACTACTTTTTCAATGAATTGATGTCTGAAAACCATCACTTCAATTTGATTAAAATGTCTAAAAACATTTGACCATGTACCTCATAGAAAACCAAAGCCTGACATTTTTAGAAATTTAAGCCAGTTTATGAAACATTGGAAATCACCCAAAGAGTTTGTCCAGATAAAAAAATAAATAACTTAGAAATTGTTTCCATTGACACATATGGGAGCAAAAATAGGGTACATATGGCACCCTTCAAAATAATCTACACACAGACAAGGGTGACGTGTGTGATTCCATCCCCAAACTGACAGGAAGTTGTAGTGCTGTGGACAGGACCCCCAAAAATAAGAGATAAGTAGACAGCAGGACCATCCTTGTGTGTGGGGGAGGGGGGTTAAAAGGGCAATCGACAGCTCCTTCCCCCTCCCCCTCCCAAGCTTTATTTCTCAAGTACAAATAAATCTGTTATAATGAATTTATGTGTATTAGTTTTCACACCTAAACCAAACAGAATAAGATGGGCTGATATCAGTAGATACTTGGGAATTCAGAGATCTGTGCCACCAAAGTTCAGAAAATGAGAGAGAATGTTCTCTCCACTGAAAGACAGAAGCTTCACACTGTTCCGTAAACCTATGACCTTTTGGCTTGCTTTTTCTCCCCTTTCATCAAATCATAGGAATGTGCTCTGCTGATCAGAGGAAAGGTCTATTAAGCTCATCATGTCTCTCATAGTGGCCAACCCGGACCACATGTTGAGACAGCTTGCAGGACCAAGAGTAAAGATAAACATTGTAATCATAAAAATTACCCAAAAAAATCTACTTCTACTAGTAGCAGGCATACCGTGTTATTTTGACAAAACAATATCATGCAGTGATGTCAAAAGTGTTTCCTGGATCTGATACATGGGGGGGGGGGGGGGCAGAATATGGGACTTGCTGGGTGGAGAATATCTCCTGGCCCTGGTGGTAACCCTATGAGTGTATGTTTTGCAGATGGAGATGGAACGTGCTCTTCTGCAGGGTGAGCGGGAGGCTGAGATCACACAACTGCAACAGGAGCAGAAGATTGTGGAGCAGTTACAGGAACAACTCAGCAGCCTGGAGTTCAGAACACAAAAGGAAAGGGACAAGGTACCGTTTTGGTCACTAGGTGGCACCTTACCGATGCAGGACAGGGACACACAAAGGCATGTCTGATCTGGGGTAATGAGTGAGTTGCTACAGCTCCCACATCTTCCTTCTCGGCACTGCTGCCAATTCTGCTTCCTCCTCATCTGTCACTGCCCCAACTTCTCCTGCTCATTTTTTGTTGGGGGCCTGAAGTTAATGTGGCATTGCAGATTTTGAACCCCTCTAGTTCTCTCATTCACCTGCGCTGCTGCCATTGACTTGTTGTGCCTGACTCCAAATAAGTAGAATTCAAAATAAATAAAAGTGGAGGGGCCATGGCCTACCCAAGACCACCTGTGGCTATGCTGCTGCTCCTGTTTCCTGCTGTCCTTTTCCCCTTATCTTCTCACCTGTAAAAGCAGCTGTCAGGGACATTCATCATCTGAAATCCAGGCAAGCTTCAGTTAAATGTCCCAGATAGTCCAGTGGTACCTGTGAGAAATGAGGAAGGTATGGTTATATTTTGAAAGTTTGAACTGGCGCGCAGACCATAATGGGAAAAAAGAAATGTTACACATTGGACTTTGTGTTTTCGGAACTGATTCTTATACATTGAAACAAACTGATGCCAGTGGGATATGTCTTCCTAATTTAGTGGCAAAATGTAGTGATTTTTCTCTCCTCCCCCCACCCCCCAATCTTCCTTAGAGTGTATTTGGAACCTAAATAGTATGCATATTGTATACACCAGTGGATTTGGGGTATTATTACTCAGTTTTCCAAATTCAGACTCAAGGCAAGTGATATACAGCTGCAGTAGGATTCCCATGGCCAAGAAGCCTTATGATCTTAGAAGTCTGTTTGCTAACTTATTCTAAGGCAATAATGTGCAGTTTTTGTCAATTAATGCATGTTAACTGTCAATAGATTCTATTATTTGACACTAGCTTAGCTTAATGCAGGATTTCTTTTTATTGCAACACAAGCATGCAGAACAGCTCATTATGTATAATGAAAACCCAACTGCTGTTAAAATTTGCAAGCTCAGAGGTGGTGTTAGTAGACTGATGTTCTCAGAGGAAAGATAATGCAGGAGCTGATGCTCTTGGGGAGCAAATTACAGAGGCCAGCATGGCTTAAAAAAAAATTCCCCCTTGTACCCCCATCTCAGAGATGCCAAGTAACCCAGTTCTAGGCTGGAAATTTTTTCACCAGTCCTGGATTTCTATGCATGCCCATCCTGGTGCATTATGGGACTTGCAGCACTGATGTCAATGGACAGGATCAGACACTACAAATCCTACACTGCTTTGGGATTTAAGTTCAAAACCAGGAGTGCCCCAAAATCTCCAGCTTGCAACTGGGTAACTTGGCATCTCTGCCATCCCTTAAAAGTACATTCCTCTGTGCACATCCTCCACTCCTGATCCCGGATTCTTTAAAAATATCACATGTACAGCCCCAGAACTGAGATTCCATCCCCATCTTTGATCCTTTGAAAATGCTCAAAGTTCCACCACCCCTTACTTGGCAGCCTGAATCCTCATTTTGTGGTGCACTCAATTTCTAGGAAGTGTGGCCATGGGAGGGGCATGGGCAGGCCAGGGGAGTGGTTGTGTACATGTTATAGAACAGTGCTTCCCAAGTCCAGTCCTGGAGTAGCCCCTTGCCAGTCAGGTTTTCAGGATACCCACAATGAATATGCATGAAAGAGATTTGCATATAGTGGAGGCAGTGTATGCAAATCAAGTTCATGCATATTCATTGTGAATATCCTGAATACCTGACCGGCAAGAGAGTACTCCAGGACTGGACTTGGGGAAACACTGTTATAGAACACTAGGGGTTGTACTCCTAATTGCCAACAGCTAAGCCCGAGGTTTGCTCCAGCCTTTGACATGGCATAAGTCCTCACGCCTAAAGTTAGGTGTGAAGCTGTGAACTTACGCTAGTATTCTATAATGGCAGTTCTGTGTAGAATTGCCGTTATAGAATTTGTGCTCAGCACACATCATCCTGGTGCCTCAATTTCTGGACCATATATAGAATTTACCCCTAAGTGGGACTCGAGTCAACAGAAGAGATTAACGTGACTTATCCAAGCTCTCAAGAAGAGTCAGAGGGAGAAGCAGTGTGTGAGCCGAGGTCTCTTGCTTCCCAGCCTATTATTTTAAGACTGATCTACTGCTGTCCCCAAAGAGAGTGGCTAAAAATTAATTAATCCCTGTTATAAAGCAAAGGTCCCATATTTTAAAGGATCAAACCAACTAATTTAGGGGTTTTTAGACTAGATCCCTTGAGATGAACATTTTACTCCATTAGAGCAGCTAAATCCAGTCCTCTGGTTTCATTAGATTTAGCCACTCTAAATGTGGGCAGTCCCAGGGTGCCATAGGAAGCAGATTGTGGTAGGCAACAGGAGCCATGGCCTGAGCAATATTTTGCCCAACACAGTATTAGCAACTAGACAGTTTGACAGTGGGGCTACTTTGTTTGGCCCCATACAACCAAAAAGGTGTTCCGCTAGTTAGCTGACCAAACTTCAATGCATCTGTCAGAGTTCTAAATCTATCTGACTAGTCCTTGTCTGGCTAGATTTAGACTGATTTTTAGATGTAACCTAACTTGCTAGGCTGCAGCTTAAAACATGTTTGAACTTTATTGGTGAAATTTTGTCTAGTAAGATCAGGGGATGAGCCCCTTGGAAAATAAGCCCCAGAGTCATTTATAAGCTAGTTTTATACTACTACTATCTTTTTAATTGTGTATTACTTGTTTGCAGTCATCTGCATGCACCTCAGAGCTCCTCTTTTAAGAGGGGGATAGCTAACATAAAGGGCTTTTACCAGAAACAGTCAGTGCCCTTTACCCCCCTTTCCTATCTTGTCTCTCTCTATCTGTCCCTCACTTTGCCATTTCCTTTCCCTCTCTATCTTTCCACCCCCACCCGCTTTGGGCCTGCCTGCTACATCCAGATAGAGCATGTGTATGTGTGTGTGTGTGTGTAGGGGTTGGGTGTCCCCTTTTTTTTAGAGAAGCAGATAAGGCTGAAGGATACTGACTTCTCTTCCTGACTGGTCCTTTTCACGGGGCTTTATATAATGTGCCTATGTGGATGAACAGACTCTAGAAAAAAGCTGCAGTGATGCCTTTATGCAGGATAGGCAGTGTTTTTGCTCACACAGCATGGCCTGCATGGGACTATTGCATCACCTCTGGGCAGAGTCCGAACATGGCAGGCAAGTAAATGAGTACCCACTAATGTTGATCCTCGCTTCTCTCTTTCATTCCACCCTTTCCACCTGATTCCCTACTCCTTTTCCTTCCATTATTGCCCCCTCCCTCACCAACCCCTACCTATATAGTCATTTGGTAATTTGTATGCTGAATGACTGCCCCTTTCACTGTCCCCAGGTACCGCCAAGGAGTCTTTACTATAAAGCAGGGGTTCTAAACTCAGTCCTCAGGGCACACCGAGCCAGTTAGGTTTTCAGGATATCCACAATAAATATGCATGAGAGATTGGCAGACACTGCTTCCTTGGCATGCAAATTTATCTTGTGCACTATCATTGCAGATATCCAGAAAACTGAACTGGATGGGTGTGCCCTGAGGATTGGGTTGAGAACCACCTCTATAAAGGAACATAGGTGTCTACTTTCCTTTTATAGTACACTAGTGTAACAGCAAAAATATGCACCAATAAGTTAGCTGTGAACTGTGGTGTAAGAGTAAACCCACGTGCCAGAGATACAAACATAAAGCTAGATTTAGTAAATGGCACCCAGCGCTATTCTATATAGGATGCTCTGGGATGAGCCCTCTTTATAGAATAAGTACATAAGTAATGCCACACTGGGAAAAGACCAAGGGTCCATCGAGCCCAGCATCCTGCCCACGACAGCGGCCAATCCAGGCCAAGGGCACCTGGCAAGCTTCCCTAACGTGCAAACATTCTATACATGTTATTCCTGGAATTGTAGATTTTTCCCAAGTCCATTTAGTAGTGGTTTATGGATTTGTCCTTTAGGAAACCGTCTAACCCCTTTTTAAACTCTGCCAAGCTAACCACCTTCACCACGTTCTCCAGCAACAAATTCCAGAGTTTAATTAATTAATTATTAATTATGCATTGGGTGCTGAATTCCGCACCTGATTTTTGGCTCGAGGACTTACACCAGCTGAAACCAGGTGTAAATCCTGGCATGCAAGTTGGGTGCTTACCTGCGTTATTCTGTAATACTGCACTCCGTGTTTTGGGACATCCCTAATCTGCCCTTGCCCCTCCCATGGGAATGCCCCCTTTGAAGTTGCGTGTGGATACACTTAGGCTCTATCCTATAACTGGGCGTGAAAGTGTATTTCCACACCAATCTGCCTTTTCAGCCCCATTTCAGCACTCTGCATCCATTGGACCGCATTTCTGCGATGAAGTTTGAGTGTGGAATTAGCACCTAACTTTTGGCGCCATTTATCGAATTTCCTCCATAACATTTAATATTCTATAAGTTACATGTATGTATCACACCCTTGCTCTGCCCAGACTCTGCCAGTATGTACGCTCACCTGTAATGTACATGCCTCATAGAATAGCGCTTAGGTGGAATTGGCATTTCTGAGCCTTTCTTCGCACACACGTATGTACTGGTGCACATTTTATAGAACTGCTCTGCACATATAAGAATCACATTCCCAGGGTTACATGACCACGGAGAGACTGAACCAAAGTAATTTCTTTAACGTTGGAACTTTTAGGGACATTGGAATGTTAACTTTCTAATGGGGTGATTTGCACAGTCCTGTAGGCTGTTCTTAAAGGAAAAGTGGAGGAGTGGCCTAGTGGTTAGAGCACTAGTCTTGCTATCCAGAGGGGGCTGATTCAAATCCCACTGCTGTCCTTGTGATCTTGGGCAAGTCACTTAACCCTGCATTGCCTCAGGTACAAACTTAGATTGTGAGCCCTCAGGGACAGGGAAATACCCAGTGTAACTCACCTTGAGCTGCCTAATGAAAAAGGTGTGAGCAAAATCTTAAATAAAAGTACATGCATGCTTCCGCTATAAGAATTGCCCAGAGGAAAAGTGCCTGCAGGCCTTCGCTTTTCCTACAGGTACTTCGTCCTCTTCCAAATATTGTAATTTTGAAACTACAAAATTGTGGACAGTGTAGCATGCCCTATCCTCATCGGGGATAAAAGTGTAGATGTGATATGGAAGAACACGCATCCCTACTGCAGGTGACAGTGTTCAGACAGGTAAATAGCCCTATACCCATGTAAATGTTTTTTGACGATTGCATTCTAAGGAGCACTATCAGTTGTCCCCTAATCAGCGGAAATGGTTTTGACTTATTCAAGGCCTTGTGTTTTTATGTAGAATGCATTTGAGGTATAATTGCAGGAAGGAGGAATTCTTCCACTTCAAATTCATCCTTGAGAGAAGCACAGAAAGATAGAAATGGCAGTGTGATTCCTTAACTGGGCAGGTTTTTCTCTCTCTTGCTCCCTTTGCGTGCAGGTGCAACTCCTAGTATTCAGGCTTTAGGCCTGAACTGATCCCTATATGTGAGTGTGCTTTCACTATGAGTAGACCAACCACATCAAAGAGCAGTACTTCGCTTTTCTTCCTGAGTCACCTCTCTACGAGACCTGCATCTTCCCTAGTGCACAGAGTAACAGCAAATGATTGCTCTTGAAACCTGAGATTTGTGTGACAGGAGACACAGAATACAAACAAAACCCACTTCTCATGTTCTGCGTTAATTTAATGAGGCTTTTCTAACTGCACTAACTCTAACCAGGAGAACCCACTCCCCCAAAATCTAATGTTCAGCAGCTCTGCATGACCCAGTGTCCTCTGTAACATATGACCCTGGCACACCTGCTAAGCGGGGTCTTCTGTACTGCTTAGCTGAGAAACCTTGCTCTTCTGTAACCTTGTCAATATGTCTGCGTTGTTTCCTAACCAAGTGCTCAGCCAGAGAAAAGCAAAATAAGAATAAATCTTAAATAAAACCCAAGCATTTCAAAAGTTATTGTGCTTAGCTAGATGTCAGTTCAGCTCTGCCCCTCTGTTGGAGAAAGGGCTGGTGAAATGGTCTTTGTCTGTTCTTATTCTCTTTGTGAAGTCACAGTCAAAGCTTGTGATATTTAATTTAGGAATATTTTATTTAGGTTTCATATGTATTTATTGCATTACCAACAAAATTGTTGCCCAAGGCAATACACACATGTTAAAAATACATACATAGAGTACGCATAGTGCTTTCTGTCTGTATCTTGTGGTTTGTAATGTTTACTGAGACATATTTGCCTCTGAGATTAGGTGAGGATAACTTTTGATTTTTATTATGCAGGCTAAGCCTACCATCCATTCAGAAGTCAGGTGTTTGCGAACAGGAAGTTGACTTACATTGTATATCCTCATTAACTGGAGCGTGAAGCTTCTTACTAATTTCCTAGGAGAAGGGCAGAGCTTTACATTGCTCCCCAGTTTAACTAGAGGAGGTACAGTGTCTAAGGCTGCTCTTCATAGGCAGCAGAATAGGGTGGGCCACAGGCCATGGCCCAACCAACTTTTTACCCAACAGCAACAAGACAGCTTGGGAGGCAAAGGCAGAAGTTGGTTTGCTTGTTCCTCACACCACCATCACCACCAACCCAGGGGCGTAGCCAGACAACAGATTTTGGGTGGGCCTAGGCAAGAATTGGGTGGGCACCAAGTGTTCTCCCCCCCCTCCGCCCAAAAAAAAAGATGATCTCAACTGGTGGGAAAATGCTTCTTTCCACCTTGGCAGCAGGCATGCACTGAAAACTGAGCATGCGCAGGTGCCGGTGTCATGGAGAGTAGCATTTTCGTTAGCATCAGGGGAAAATCTTCAGCTGGCGGAGCTTGGGATTCCCACCAGTTACCACTAAACATTTGCTACTGTTGGGTGGGCCTGAGCCATAAATGGGTGGGCCCTGGCCCACCCAAGCCCACCTGTAGCTACGCCACCAGAAAGGTGTTTCACTGCCCCCTGCTGCTTCCTGATTATTTAGGAGAGGAAGAGCTTCTGAGGTTGCTCCCTAACTCCCTAGGAAGTAGAGAACCTGTGGCACACCATTGATTCACTAGGGCAGGGGTCCTTTGCTCAGTCCTCAGTACACACCCAACCAGTCAGATTTTCTGGATACTCACCATAAATATGCATGAGATAGATTTACATGCACCACCTCCATTCTATGCAAATCTATCTCATGCATACCCATGGTGGGTATCCAGAAAACCTGACTGGTTGGGTGTGTCCCAAGGACTGGGTTGAGAACCCCTGCACTAGGGGAAAAAGCAAGTGTGAGGAACATGAGAAATGAAGCTCCAAGTTTCATAATAAAATGACTGTTATGTTGAACTTCTCAAACTTGTGAGGAGCCTCTGATCTCTTCTTTTCTCTGGCTGAGTCACTTTTCTAATTCTCTGGCTTTTGCATGGCATGGATTTGAGAAGTTTTGTTTTGTTTTTGTTTTGTTTTTTTAATGTTTCCTCATATTCAGGAAAGGGCAAAGGTTGATGCGGAAAGGAAGGAGCTAGAGAGGTTGGAGTCGCATTACAGCGAGCTGAAGAAACAGTTGCACAACTGCCCCGAGTCTATGAGGGAGCAGTTACAGGACCAGCTGAAAAGGGTCAGTGCCACCCGATTGGTTCTCCAGCATCCCCAGTACCCTCAAACACACCCCCTCACCTCACCACCTCCTATCTCTGTACACTGCAAAGGATCACAGCTTCTCTCAGGAAAGAGCAGAAGGATTATGGGTAAGAGCGCAGTGTGAACAGAACAGACACTGCGCTGGTTGGAGAGGGGAACAGCGAAGGATGGGCAGGTTCATAATGGAGTGACTTTGCAGTGCTCTGCTACTAACTTGGGCCTATAACTCTCTGTCTGCAACTTATTCTTAACTGTCTCTTGTCGCTTTCTAGTTTCCCCTTTGCTGAAAGTGCTTGTGCTCAAGTGTCTACACCCCTCCAGCTCTTGTCAAGGGGAACAGCAGACTGCATTTCTAAGATGTTGGGTTCTGCTACAAGGTCAGGAAGGGCCCAGCCTCTTCACATGGTTTTGGATTTGGGCTCTTGCCAAACCCATTGTAGTGGGAAAGGGGAGGCGGAGGGCCCAGCCACCCCCCCCCCCTCTGTTTTTGGGTTTTCTCTAGGTACAGCTTGCTGGGTTTGCAAGTGAAGCCAAAGACCCAGTCTCTCTATATGCTTCTGCATAGGCTCTAGTAATATCCATTATGGTAAAGAGATGGATAACCAAACTTTCCCTTTTGGTTCTGGAACTAATACTGTAGGGGTGGAGTAGCAAGGGCTCAGCTTTTCCATGTTCTGACACTGCTCTTGCCATAATTGATGTGGTGAAAGTGGGGTAGTAGAAAATGCCTAGCCTGAGAGCACTGATTTGGTTTCCGCATTCTCTAGGTTCACGCCCCTAACCACTTTCCCACTCTCCAAGCTATATGGCAGTGGCTCACAAACTGTGGGTCAGGGCCTCAAATAGGATCATATTAGTGGATGGGGGGTCACAGAAACAGAGCTATTCTTGCTCTCTTTGGATCTGTGCCGCAGTGGCAGCCAACATGGGGCCTGTGAGTTGGCGAATATTAACAGGCCGTGGCCTCCCCTGGGTAAGATTCTTGTTAGACAGGAAACTCATACAGAACAGTGGGATCCATTGATGGGAACTGACTCGCAGGCCTTGTACTGACAGTTGCCACTGCTACAACTCGTATCTTCCTGCTTTGGATGAGTGGGAGAGGGGAAATGGTGACCTGCTATTATCAGTTGTTCAAATGGGGTCAGAGTTTCAGAAGCACTGATGTTTTGTGTGCCATCTTCTGTGGATGGAATCTTTCCTGGGGTTTGGTCCATTGGAGCTAGCTCTGCAGGTGCTGTGGTTGCTTGAGCATCCCCAATATTGAGCAAACTCCTTGACTGTGTCCAGAGATGGGGTAATTTCCATTGGGTTTAGCACCCCCAATCATTTTGAAAAGTTGGCTTATATGCGCTGGTGCTATGGGGTTGCTGCTGGGTTTAGTGTTTTATTTTCTTTTGATCCACATCTGGAAATTGCCACAGTTCTTTTTTTTTTTTTTTTAATTGCTGCTGAAACTAAGCTGGATTGGGTTGTGGGTGGGATACAGAGGCATTTCAGGGGAGTTCTGAATAGTTTGTATTCCTTGCTGAAGGAGACTGAGGCCCTGGAGACAGAGACCAAGCTGTTTGAAGACCTGGAGTTCCAACAGCTGGAGAAAGAGTCTCGCCTAGAGGAGGAACGAGAGACGGTGAACCAGCAAATCCTGCAGAGCAAGACTGAGTATCAGCGAAGTATTACCAAGAGGAAGGTGAGAAGGGGGAGGGGCAACACTAGAGAAAGGAGGAAGATGATTGGCAATATAAGTTAAGCGGGAGTGAACATAATGGAGCAGCAGACACTGTGTCCCCTAGAAAAAAAGTTTGACTGGAAGTCAATAGCAGGAGTTGGGTCCCTCCCTCCCTCCCTGTGCCATAGTGGTGCTTAGCCAGGAGCGTTCCAAGCCAGAATTGTGCTCAGTGCAACACACCCCCTGGCACCGCTGCATCGCCTACTGAACAATTTTTGCATTCTGCCTACACATCCCTCGGACAGGCCCTGTGCTTAGCATTCTAGAGATCCAGATTTTGGGCAGCATTAAGGCCTCTGTTGTGGAGAACTCAGGAGATGCTACCATGCTGTGCTTCCTCATGGTTCCTGGGTACAATCAGTGAGCTTGAGAGAGATGCCACCATGCTAGTTCCACACTCTGGTATCTGGATCAGTGGGCTTGAAAGGAGGAGGAAGGTTTGACTGTTGCTTCAGTCCTGGTATCTTGCCTGGATCAGGAAAGCATGGTAGGGTTTTATTCTCGCATTCTGGGAGAAACTCTTCTCTCATAGTAATACTGTAAATAATGAAGGAAAATGACCAACATGGCATGGCGAATCTCGTCTGCCCAGTAAGGTTTCTACGGTTGTACCTGCTGCTCCATGCAGGTTACCCTGTTCAGTTCTTTTTCATCACTGTGCTTCTCTTCCTATGTCTGCATCAGCAGTGCCTCAGACCATTTGTTTGCCCCAGGAGTGGGACTTCCTCATAGAGACCTTTCATCCTCCATTACCCATCTCCTGCTATTGCACTCTGAAAATATGTGCTGTGGCCGTTCTGCCAACATTCCCGGCACTGAATAAATGTAAAATACTGAGAAGCTGGCAATATGTCCAGTTTTCCTTTTTGGTTTCCAATCAGTGATTGGCATGAGTCTGGGACAATGCGGGGAGGGGGTTAGTAGTATTTTTTTGGAATTTGCCCAAAGTAACAAAGTAAGCAATGGCAGATAAAGACCAAAAGGGTCCATCCAGTGTACCCAGTTGAGATTTGTCTAAAATTTCCGAATGCAATCATATACCAACTCCTCCTCTGCTCAAGTGTTCCAGTTGACCTTCTGACCCACTTCTCATATCTGTCCCAGTCAATGCCAAAAATCCACAATTAATAGGTTCTTCATGCTTTCTTTGAGCACCCGAAGGGCTTTCCAGGCATCCATTACTCTTTGAATGGACAAAAAATATTTCCCGACTGTCTTCACCCTTAGTTTTACATCACGATCCCTGTACTTCAACTTCCAGTAGGATTTCAAAATGGAGGGTGCAGTTATCCAGAAAATGTGTAGGTTGAGAGGTTTCTTTCTAGATCTGCTGCTCCTGAAGTTCATTTGTGGCTCATATTAATCATATGTTGTCTTTATTTAAGGAACGAGTTCAAGCATTGGAGGTTCAAATTAACCAGATACGTCTGCAGACGATGCAGGAATCAGAACGTCTGGCCAGAGAGAAGAGCACCACCTTACAGTTGATTCAGAAGGTACCATACCATAAACTGATTCCCCTCCCCCCCACAAACTTGCTTTCTTTCCACAGGTCTTGTGCCATCTTCAGAGCCTGCCCTCCACTCTTGCAGGAACTAGGTTCTCTGCCTCACCTGATATTGTCACACTGGTCCCAACACTTGCCCAAATTCTACACCCAGATACTGAATCCTGCCTACCCTTGACAGGCCCTCTGTGCCTAAGTACTGACCATGATAGGTCAGTCCTTGTGCCATCATCGCTGCCCCATGGCTTGCCCACCTTGTGCTTTTGACTGGAGTGTGTGCCCCATCACACTAGGTCATTCTCCCATTTCACTGGGCCCTACTTGTCCCCCTCAGATCAGGCTATGAACCCATGCCTTCCCAGAGTTTTCTCTCCTTACGTCTGACCATGCTGTACTTTCCGGAGTGTTTAGTCCTGTACACCAGGCTTAGGGAGTCCTAAGATCCTATTCCCTCATTTAAGTCTCTGCCTTTCACAACCCTACCCAGACTATTATCCCTCTAATTCTATAAGGGGCCGATATTCAGACCGCAGGAGGGAGCCTGGCTAACTCCCATGGACGGCAGTCAGCCCGGGTATTCAATGACGGGCTGACTGGCATTGAATATCTGGTTTATTTGTAGCTGGTTTAGTTAACCAGCTGAGTCGATATTTAAGTGGCCCGCTGTGGCCGCTTACAATAGCTGGATATTTTTTTATTTATTTTGTTACATTTGCATCCCACATTTTCCCACCTTTTTGCAGGCTCAATGTGGCTTACATAGTACCGTAAACGGTGTTAGCCAATTCCAGTATGAACAAGGTGATATTGAGGTACATATATGGTAAAGACCATTGGGGGGAACTTAGAGAGGGAGAGGAAGGATTAAGATATGTCCAGTTACGGTCTTTGGTTACGTTATGTCGCTGGTATCCCTTGCCAGTCAGGATTTCAGGACATCCAAAATGGAGTATGCATTGAATATTCAGAGATAGCTGGCTATTGTCACGCAATATAGCTGGTTGTCTCCTAGGCACTAACTGGGAGTTTTCAGCAGGGGATAACCAGCTGTCCCCTGCTGAATATCGTCAGATAGCTGGTTAAGTGCCATTTAATCATCTCCCCCTACGTTCCTGCCCGTAACCTCCGCTCACAAGACAAATCCCTCCTCTCAGTATCCTTCTCCACCATTGCCAACTCCAGGCTCCGCTCATTTTGCCTTGCCTCACCCTATGCTTGGAACAATCTTCCTGAATCCCTACGCCAAGCCCCCTCCCTACCCATCTTCAAATCCTTGCTTAAAGCTCACCTCTTCAATGCTGCTTTCAGAACCTAACCTTTTCGAACATATAGGTTGCCCCAATCTGTCTGACCTTTCAGATTAACTGTACATTTGTCTTTTAGATTGTAAGCTCTTCGAGCAGGGACTGTCCTTCCATGTTAAATTGTACAGCACTGCGTAACCCTAGTAGCGCTTTATAAATGTTTAGTAGTAGTAGTTAATCAGCCAGGTGCTGTTCCTGGCCGGTTAAATGGTTTTGAATATCGGGGAGATAATCTTTAGCATCTACATGTAAGTGCCAATTACTTACTAAGATGATACAATACCAGCGCTTACACATGTGAATGTTGCTTGGATGCTAAGCAATATTCTACAGGTTTAGCGTGCAACCGCAAGGGGAGTGTTCTTGTGGGCAGGGCCCACAATTAGGCACATAACTTAAAGAATACTATAAGATACGCGTCAAAGTGCAGCATTTCCGCATTAACATTTACACCTGCCTTTTACATGGCATAAATGTTGGCTTGAAGATGCGTACTTAACGCTCAGTTCTAATGAAATCTGGGTGCCCAGATACGGTTGTGGAATTTGCTTTGGGCTCTCTGCATTTTACATCCCAAATTTGGGTGACCAGTATAGAATTGCTCTCTATAGGTGCTCCCCTTGCACTTTTTTTTTTTAGTTTGCCCTCTAATGCTGGGGTCTGCGTTCCATGCCGGGCATGTCTTTTGTGCTAACTTTTCACTCCTCTACTGCACCCTAGCCTAATCTCTCTCCCTCTTTTCTTCTGCAGGAGAAAGAGAAACTTTTGGCTGTAGAGAGGCAATATCACTCAGTCACTGGGGGGAAACCCTTCCCCAAATCCTCCTCAGCTTTGAAAGAGGTAACTGTCCGAGTCCTGCAGTGAGAAACCCAGAGCCAGCAGGGTCTTGAGAACTTAACAGCTGGAAGAACCTGCATGTCCTGTTCTATCACATTTCTCTGTGGTCCTGGTGTCTTTGAAGGGTTTTAAAGAATTTTCAGGTCAGTGTTCAGCTGGCGGCAGTGAGCATCTTTTTAAATGTTGACTGCTACTGGTTAGATTAAACCAGGGGGTTTCAACCCAGCCAGTCAGGGTTTTCAGGATATTCAATGGGGATATCCTGAAAACCCTGACTGTCTGGGTGTGCTCTGAGGACTGGGTTGAAAACCTCTGGATTAGACCCTGATATTCAGTGCCAGGCCGTATCCAGTCGCCAGCACTGAATAGCCGGCTCATTGGCAGCGCCCAGAAGTTATATGAGTACAGCCAGTATTCAGAGCTGAAAATCGCTGCTGCCCACATAACCTCTGGGTGAGCTCCCAACTCTTCCCGTGGACTGTCCTGGCACTGCCTAGATTGTGCTGGGCAGTCAGAGCCAATATTCAGCAATACTGCCTGGTTAAGTGCTGCTGGATATTGGTGGATGGCCAGCTGACCATGATTTAATCATGCAGAACCCTCTCCTACTCAGTTAAATTGTTTTGAATATCGGGCCCTCTGAAACTCCATGTAAAGGTTTTTCCAAGTATCTTCTCTTCATATAAAACCCATGATGCATAGGACAGAGGCAATTTATATAAATCCACAGCCGAGCAGAGAGGCAGAGTTATGTGAGAAGGGAGCAGGAACTGGAACTATAGCTCCTGTTGGTGTGACTGCTGCACAGGAACAACCTGTCTTCATACTACAGATGGTTTATTTTTGACTCTTGCAACCAGGTTCACTGGTGGTAATGTTCCAAAATGATTGGGGGGGGGGGGGGGTGCTAAACCCAAATTACCCCTTCCTAGACCCAGTGAAGGAGCTTGCTCAATATTGGGGGGTGCTCAACACCCATTGCACCGATCACCAGGTTGCTGCTTTCTATTTTGCCTCGAAGGAAGCTACTGGCAACCTCATCTTTGTGCCCTGTTTACTCTGTGCCCTTTCACTTGTACACATATATGTAAGTGTACTTCCTAGCAAAATCTGCCTCCACAGCCCCGCTCAGAACATTATATGCACTCCCTTTGCAGTTAAGTCTGGGAATTTTCCCTTCCATGCTCTGGTAAAATGTTGAGTATGGAGGGTTTTACAGATTTCTAATAAAAATCCCTACGAAAAGGAAGGAAAAAAACACCCTACGTAAAAAAAAACACCTGAAACCAAAGTAGGAGTGGACTTTGCTGAAACACAGCCCCTTGTTGGGTCCTTTCAATTGTTGGGACTTTGTCAATAAAGGAGTATTTTACACTAGTTGCTGGAAGTTCTTTGGTCTACCCCTACTTTGGTTTCAGGTAACAAACATCCCTAGAGTTGAAAGCTGAGACTGTCCACTGTTCTTTGTCGTCAGTCTGTTGGACCTCAGTTTTCTAGCGTTCAAACCAATGAGGCAAATTAACACTCACAGCTACTATGAGTGGGAGATCAGGCTGTGACAGTAATTTCAGCATGAGTTTAGAATGGACATGCCTGGGACCCCATGGATATTGGAAAAGACAGAAAAAGACAAACTGATGACTTCTGCACTAACCAGGCATTAAGAATTGGAGGGAGGGGGGTACTCAAAATTCCCAGTTCAGAAAGTCACCGATATAAGTTGAAATGGATTTTTCTCAAACTCAGGGAACCCAGTGCCTCTTTCTGCTGCACGCTGCCTGTGTCTGAGGAACATCTAGTTTTTGTGCTCTGTCAGTGCTCTGTCTCTAGTGCATCTGACTGAAGGTAGGGTGTCTTTGAGGTCAGTGGGAAGTGTATTCACAGCTTATTTATATCATTCAAAGTGTCATAAACCCAGCAGCACTCAGAGAGTTACAATACTAAAGCCAGCTAGTTCAGAGTTTTGGAGCTGCTTGGAGCTTGCTCCTTCAGTGTACTCATGCCAGGTCCTTGACGCTCTCTCCTTTCCAGATTCCAGGAGTTCATGATGTTTGCAGATGTGGCCAAATTCTTCAGTAATATGCAGGGCCCATTCCCTGATGCTAGCACAGCTGCTGCAACCGACTGCTCACTCTTGCTTGCTGTACCTCCTGGTTTCTAAAGAATAACCTTTGCTGCTTTTATTAAAAAGGGCTTCTGGGACAGAAAACGAAGGGACTTGGAAGTTCCAGATGGGAAAGGGCTGCTTACGCTTGCACCACTAGTTCATTGTGAGAGCAATTTTCAAAACTGTGTGCGTTTTAATGCCAAGTCTGCAGATACCTTTCCCTTCGGATTTGCAACAATTCTCAAGTACGGGTATCTCTTTTTCCTTCTGAAAACTGTTGGGGGAAACAGTACTATGGAAGCAACAAGGCAAGCAATCCACAAGATCCAATATGGAAAACAGAAGAGGAGCAGACCTTACGAAAGAAACAATATTTATTCACCCCTTTTGGCTCCCAGGTTTAAGCAGATGTGCCCTACATGGCCATGTTTCACCAGTATGGCTGCCTCAGGGGCAGATGAATACCAGCTGGTATAAAAGTGTAAGCTTCACCAAACTGGTAAAAACTGTGCCTGTATCCTGGCTTCTTTCATGCTGTCTGCTCCTCTTTTGTTTTCCACACAGGGAAAAAATACTGGCAGGGAAGTACAGTTGCTTTTCCAATGGGTACTTTTTTTCCATGATAAATTACACACGCGGTTTTGAAAATATAAACGTGTCTTTTAGTTTCCTCTGATCTAACCCTGCTTCAGGAGTGCTTGCCTGAAATATGTTTAACATTATGAGTGCTGTGAAATAGTGCATCTGCTTTTACTGGTATACAGAGTACACAGTTTTCGAATAGTCCTGTGCAAGTAGCAATTTAGAAGTTGCCTGTCCTGTTCGTATGCTGCTCATTCTTCGCCCTCGAGAAAGTCTATGTGTGTATTGATAAAAGTAGGAAATAGGTTTTCTGAATACCTACTTTCATGCATATAAACTCTTGGGAAATTTTGTAAGTGCCCACTTGAGCTGTAAAATGCAGTTCTATGTATATTCAAGTCACTTATAAAATTACCCCCTTAAGTAATGCAGTAAGTCTTTTCCTCTACTTCCATGCCTTCCTCTCCCCCAGCTTTTGTGGCTTCAGCTTTCACCCCTTTGCTTCCATGAGCTCCCTTCCCTCTCTTTTTCCAGGGGCGTTCTCCCCCATTGCTTCCATGTACTTCCCCATCCCACATGACACTTCTTCTATGCTTCTGTTGGTCCTCTTATAGTTCCCTGTTATTTTTATTGTTTTAATTTATTTTAACCACTCAGGCTGCCAATTGGGCAATATATCAAATGATAAATAAACAAAAACCTCATGATGCCACTGTGCCCCTCTGCATGGCACCTCTCACCATCCTGAGCCTGCATCTGTGCCTCTATGTGCTCCCTCCACATTTCACTGATGTCTCTGTTGTATAGAGGGCATGGGTGTGATGCCAGAACACTACAGGATTTTTTTTTCTTTTTCTTTTCACTAATTCATCTAAATTTGTTGACTTGCAAAGTTCAGTTAAGATAGAAGCCTCGTTTTAAGCTTAGTAGCAGGGTACACAGCACAAAACAGATATTTCATATCACTTGGCCAAATGTGAAACAGGAAGATTTCCTAAAACAGATTTGACATCCCTGGAGTAGAACATTTCCTCAGACGATCATACTCCACTCTTTCTTCTGATTTCACTTTTGTCTGTGAGCTGACCTTAGAAAAGACAAAGTAAGATTAATTCTATAAACTGGGCGCTAACTTATGTACCACTGCATGTGTACATGTTTAAAACGCTAGCACTTTGTGTGTATTTGCAAGCAGGGCCCACGCTTATGCAAGCTCTATGGCTGCCGTAAGTGCAGGTGTTTTAAATGTTAGGTATGTTGATACCGGGTTACACTAGTATTCTAGAATGGACCCTGAGCACCTGAGTTCCATTATAGAATAGACTCCTCCCACATGGTGTCAGTGGCTAAATGGAGGCACCGAGTTCTAGAATTACACCCTGTGTTTGTCAAGGATGCAGGGAGTGAATCTAGATTATTTTTTGTTTGTCTAATATGTCAACTTTGGCCATGGTTTTTCCATCGTTCTTTTAAGAGCACACATTCTGTTTATATTCTGCTACAAACAGTGATGTGTCAATTTGCAAGTGTTAAAAACAAATTATAACTATTTTTATATAGTAATGCAATAAGCACTTATATCATAATAACTGTTTATAACAAGGCAAGTAGGAGGAGTTCCTCTAATCAGATTGAGAAGAATCCTGCCTTTTTTATTTCTTAGGATTTTGCTCACACCTTTTTCGGTAGTAGCTCAAGGTGAGTTACATTCAGGTACACTGGATATTTCTCTGTCCCAGGAGGGCTCACAATCTAAGTTTGTACTTGAGGCAATGGAGGGTTAAGTGACTTGCCCAAGATCATGAGGAGCAGCAGTGGGATTTGAAGTGGCCACCTCTGGATTTCAAGACCAGTGCTCTAACCACTAGGCCACTCCTCCACTCCTTGAAACTGGTGTCTGAATATAGTTCTGAAATCATGGCTCTGAACCTGGGGGCTGCCAGGCCTGGCTGCGTATGCGCTGAGCCTGGGGGCCGCTGGTTCTGGCTGTGTATGCACTGAGCCTGCAGTCTGCTTGCTAATTTTACATTTGTTTTAACACAAGTGCTAAGTTTTCTCTTTTTTGGTGACTGAGCCTTAACCTTGTCTCACTTTTGTTCCACCTTTCCCTTCTGGTTCCTCGCCTCCTGCCTGAAGCACTATGTGACAGTTGAGCAGCTCAGTGACCTGTTTGGGGATTTAAAAGCTGATGTAGGTCCCTCCCCTGCTGCTTGTGCTTTGGGGCATCCTAATGCGACTTCCATCTTTCAAGCTATCTGTCCTGTTGCAGGCTGCCTTCCTTCTGTTCAGCCCTTCTCCTCTTCCTCTTCCTTCATCTCCACTGAGGTTTGTTTTTAGTCCTTTGTTCAAAGCTCTTATGGTAAACAGTGGCCAATAACTTGGTTTTTGTGGGTGGGTGAGGGGGGAGAGACGGGAAGTGTGAGTTCAAAACATCCTGATAGGGTTTCAGGCATGCAGAGATTATTTATAAGGTAGGTCTACAGAGTTTCATTACATAGTTCCTGTTTTTATCAGAGCAGAGATGGTCATGATTAGCTGATTGTAAGGCCAAGGAGTGATTTAAGGTTCACACAAATGATTTGGTGCATTAAGGAAATTGTGTGTGTTAGTAAGGACCTCCATAGACGGATGCTTACTAGATCTATAAATACAAGTGGGGGAAGCCAGAGGAGGCAGGACAGCAACAAAGGGACCACAGAGCTTATGTAAACGGGCAGACAGATACTTTAAATGTATCATTTTAAAGTTTCATTGATGCTGTTTTTATACTAAAGTTTAATTTATGATCATATTTATATTGTAAGGATTTCATTGACTTTGTAAAATTATATTTGTTGTTTATTTGTATGCCCCTTTGTGTTGAATCCTTAGTTCACTCTTTTTGATGGATCTAGTTTTTTGTTTTTATGAGGGGTTCCTCTCTCTCTCCTTTGTTGGTTTAGATGCATATTAGACTTGCACACACTTCCCCAAATCTTGAGAATATGAAATTTATCATTTCCCTCCAGGACAAAGGCAGATTGGTAATGATACCTCCCTTACAAGTGCTTCTTTCTGGGACCCGGGCACTGATTCATTTGTACTTTCTGACATACCTTTGGGCATAAATTCAAATTAAGGATCTACAAGCAATAATTCAGAAGAGGCTCCCAAGTGAAAAGTCCACTTCAGAAGATTAGGGAGAAGCTACAAGTAGGCCCCCCTTCTTCCTTGATCTTCCCTTTATTACAGGGTCTGCTTGGACAGAATTGATGACCCTGCCAGGGAAGTAAGCTAGAGGGTAAACTTCATAAATCCTGTGTCTATCATGATTTCCATGCTTGTTGGTTTTTAATTTGTATAACAGCAGAGTCTCTAACCAATGGCAAAGCTGAGCTAACAACGCTTGCTGACATCATAGTGCCCTGCTATCTTAAGCACAGGAAGTGTGAGAGAGTGAAAGGGTGCTGGGTGACACGTGCACTCATTCCATTCAAACCTATTAAGATTTGTGTATTAGGGTGCAATTTTGGAGTCTAGCCAAGATCTATGTATAGGGTGTGAGTCATGAGCTGAGGATGATCCCTGAGCATTTTAACCGAGCTTGAGATTCTGTGCAATATGGTGGAAGGGAGTTAATACCCTGCCACCCAAACCCACTGGGGACATAATATAATGTAATGACCACTGCAAAAGCAGAAGAATGAAATGCCCTGCTAAAATATCTGAATAGGAGTGCCTGAAGGATTATTTTGTCTTTTCCTGATCTCTGTCCTGTCCCTTTTCCTGCCTTTCTTATCCTCTTCTTGTGTGTTCATTCCACCTTCTCTCATATCACACATTCTTTCTTCAGATGGAGAAGCAGTCTCTGGCAGGAGCACTTGATTTAGAGAAGTGGTACCAGGACATTTTGGCTGGCTACGAGTCTGCTTCCTTTTCCTCTCCTCAGTCATCTCCTCCTCCTCTGCCTGCTAAAGCTCACCCCTCTCGAAAGCCACAGCAGGTAAAACCTGTCCCTCTTCCCTACCACTCAGGCTCAGACACTATCCCTCGCCTTCCATCATTTTTATTACTTCTTAGAGTAAGCAGTACTGGGGACAATGTCTGTACAGTTACCCTGGAAGGATCTGGGGGTGTGGGGTACAGGCTGTCCCAGGGGAGGAAGAACTTGGGGTTTCAGACTGTCCTAGATGTAAGTTTCAGCTCAGCATTTCCTTCCTGTGCTTCTTGGCTGGATGTGTAAACAGATAAACTCCTGTACGTAATATCTTCTGCTGGAGATCATGTATGGTTTTTAATTAAAGAGAATTTAGTGGGCAATTTTTATTCACCTACCTAGGCTCAGTGGTCCTCAGATACTTTTGTATTCATGTGCCTGGTGGTTGATTTTCAAAGAGAAATATCTGGGTAGTTTTCTCTTTGAAAATTAGCTACTAGGTATAAGTGTAAATTCATGCTATTTGTTGTTTCTAGCAGGGTCAGGTGCATGGTGGAAAATATGTGCATATTCTTCCCCAACCCCCTCATGGAACACATTTCTGCTTCGTGGGTAAATACAGTCAGCCAGTTTCACTATTTACTTGCTTAGTGGGGGCCAATTTCCAGCTTTGTGGATCTAGCTGCCCCCAGCTAGATCCAAGTAGATTCCATTGACTTTCATGGAGTTGCTTCAGTTCCCTGTAGTGAATCTCTTGTACTTAGTATAGTTTCCTTTCTGCTGAATATATCCAAAGTATCTGCCCAGATTCCTAACAAAGGCCAGTAGTGGTCCTTAATACATAAAGACTATGACATACTGGGCCTGTGTTTAAATGCATGACCTTGCTTACTGATAATAGGATAATGTGAGGCCGTGTCCATCAACTCCTGGCAGAACCTGCTGAACGCATCTTTATCTCTTCTCTGTGTCCTCCCGTTAGGTGCTATGGGATTTTTAGGCAATGAATTGAGATATGGAAAGTCATTCTCCATAATTAATGTCTAGTGGTGTCTTCGGTCAGCCCATAGAACATTCCAGTGATGTAAACACAAGCTGCTTAAAAGTATTTTCTATTTTCTTTGTATCTAGAGTGGCACATTCTAGAATTCGGGAAACTGAAGCTTTCTGTGGTATGATAAGTGTTAGAAGGAGGAAGGAGAAAAAAAATATCCATATGCTCTTTTTTTTTTTTTAAACCATAAACAAGTAGTACCAATCTGTGTGATGCAAAGAGGGGCAGTACTACAGATCTCTTTCACTTGCGACAGGTGTATCGCTCCAAAGTGGATAGTGGTGGAGGGGGCACACTGCCCCGGATGAGGAGCACATCTTCTGCTCCTCCCCCGCTCTCTGTAGCCACCCTCAGGCACAGCTCATCCCCAAAGGTACAGGCTGTAGAATTTGTGTTGGGGGAGGGGGGGCTTGTTGAGCTGATTCTAGGAGGGATGATTCTGAAGGTTCTCCTTAGCACCATGCGTTCCTGCTTTGTTCATTGAAAAGCCCGCAACAAGATGTTCCTAGTGCTTTATTTATTTAATTTAATTTAAAAGCTTTTTTTCCACCTGATCCATAGTTCTCTGCGGATTACATGATTACATACATAATATCAAAACAAACTAGACATTACCTAATGGCATCACAAAATAACTGCTAAAAACGAAGTCCCCAGATGTTTGAGAACACATCCATTTGATTTTGTGTCTGTCACTTAAGGGTCTTTGCTGTGCTGCCAACTCTGATTTAATTTATTTAAAACCTTCTCCTACACGAGCACGCAGATATGGAATGCTCTACCCACAGACCTGAAATCAATTGTCGAAACAAATAACTTTCGCAAATCTCTGAAGACATACTTCTTCAACAAGACCTACAACGAGAGCCAACAACTTCACTAATTCACTTTCCCAACCCAACCAGTTAGGAAAATCCACTTCTGCTATCAGCCGCCTAATCACTTCCCCTTTCCTCCCTACTTAATCTCTACACACTACTAACTGTATCTGATATTCTGTAATGACAATATCATAACAAAACTATGTAAGCCACATTGAGCCTGCAAATAGGTGGGATAATGTGGGATACAAATGCAATAAATAAATAAATATACTGTTGATCCAAATATATTTTATCTCAAATGTATACAATTAAAACAATACCTTATCCTCAGACTGGGAAAATGTGCACACCAACAGTATTCTCAAAACTAAACCATTCCCCGTTGTCCCCAACATCCCATTATTCTTAAAGGCTAAACGCTACACCCTCTCCTCCCCAATTTGAACAACTTAGTCTTCACTCCTTATTACCTAGATCTCTTTTCCATTACTGAAAGGCTTGTTGAAAGAATCTAGCTTTAAGCCCTTCCAGAACATCTGATTCTTGTTTAAAACTTGCTGGCAACGCACTTCACAGCTTGGAACCTATAATGGAAAGTACCTTGCCTTGTGTTTCTAATAGCTTAACCTTCCACACCAACGGCACCACCTACTAGTTCTTCCCCTCTGTGCACAGCACTCTAGTTGCTTGATATGGGGTGGACTCTGACTTTGTTAAATTTGTGCAAGTACCACTGTGGGGCTTCAGTGTCTTGTCTCTGTTCAGTTCCAGGGTCTCTGATTCATCCTCCATTCTCTATGGGGATTTATGACCTCCTGCTCCACTTACACCCTAGCATAGGCAGTCCAGTCCAAGTCACAGGGTTTTAATGAGTTACTGAGTTTCGATGAGTCTCAGCTCTTAACCTTCCTCTTCTTGGCTTCTTCCCAGAGCCCTTTGCTCCCACAGAATGGCACAAGTAGTTTGCCACGGAACTTGGCTGCCACCTTACAGGATATTGAGGTGAAACGCCAGCTGGTGTTGCAACAGAAAGGTAAGTAACATGAAGTGTTCTGCAGTCTGTAAACAGTGAGATCTCATTCTGGCAGTTCCTTGGATGTTTTCCTTATTCCTTTTATCATCCCTTCTCCGATGGGTAATTTCAGGTCCCTTCACTGGTTGAGGGCTGAAAGGGAAGCTAATATCAAACACTAGTCAGTCAGCAGAGGTCGACCCACCTCAACACATTTCTACAGTGTGAGGGTCTTTACATTGGAGAAATCCTATTCATGGGAACTGGGCCTCTTGAACGCAGGAGGTGAGGGCTGTTCTCTTGCATGTGAGAAGTATTTGACCAGCTGTAAGGAAGATCCTCTCTCCATTAGTTCTGCTCTTTCATTTCTTGAAGTCCTTAGTTTTCTCAGGGCCCCTTTTACAAAGTGGCAGTAAGCCCAATGCGGGCTTACCGTTTGCTAAAAAGGAAGTACCATCGGGCAGAACCGTCATATCCGGTGCTACAAAAAATATTTATTTTTGTAGTGCCGGTGTGTACTTGGTGGTAATCGGGCAGTGCCACGTGCTGCCCAGCTACTGCCGGGTTAGCACGAGAGCCCTTACCACCACTTCAATGGATGACGGTAAGGGCTCTCGCACGGCCATTTCCTGAAAATAAGAAAGACCTACCTTTTACCCGCTGCGGTAAAAGGGGCCTGTGCACGTGTCAAAAACACCCGCTGAAGCCAGCACAGGCCCTCTTTTTCCGCAGCTTGGTAAAAGGGGCCCTGTGTAAATATTTTGTCTCCTCTGTTTTGTTTTCTTTTTCTGCATTGT
This sequence comes from Microcaecilia unicolor, assembly GCF_901765095.1. NCBI lineage: Eukaryota > Metazoa > Chordata > Amphibia > Gymnophiona > Siphonopidae > Microcaecilia > Microcaecilia unicolor. Next base: position 50,779,461 of record NC_044042.1, read on the forward strand.
TTTTTTTTTTTGTTTCCTCTCATCTCACTTCTTATTTTGGCCTCCGTCTCATCCCTTTGGGTGTCATCCCCTCCCTCCTGATTTTCCCTCCCTTCTCCTTGCTTTTTTGGTCTTTCTCCTATCCTTGGTGCTTCCTCTTTGTTTTGTAGATGATCAGATCTTTGCCGAGCCTTTGCTGCAAGGTGAGGTAACAAAGAAGGTTTAAGTGCTGATCACTGGAGCTCTGACAAAGAATCTGTGATCTGAAAATGGCAGCATGGTTTTATGCCTGCATTTTGCCTCTCTGGTGTTGACAGTTGTATTGCCACTTCCAGTATTGTCTGTGCTGCTACATTTGCCCTATAACACTCGAACATCTTAGTTCTATCTGATTTTTTTTTCTCTGACCCTTCACCACTCCTTCCTTTATGTCTTCTCTCTCTCTGCCTATTGGGTTGGGTGGCATGGACAGTAACATAGTAACATAGTAGATGACGGCAGAAAAAGACCTGCATGGTCCATCCAGTCTGCCCAAGACAAACTCATATGTGTATACCTTACCTTGAATTTGTACCTGTCCTTTTCAGGGCACAGACCGTATAAGTCTGCCAGCAGTATTTCCCGCCTCCCAACCACCAGTCCCGCCTCCCATCACAGGCTCTGGTACAGACCGTATAAGTCTGCCCTCCCCTATCCTAGCCTCCCAACCACCAACCCCTCTTCCCCCCACCTGCTCCGCCACCCAATTTCAGCTAAGCTTCTGAGGATCCATTTCTTATGCACAGGATTCCAGTATGTATGTATGTTCTCAGGACTCTTGATTTTGGATGGGGGTGGCATGGACAGTATGTATGCTCTCAGGACTCTTGATTTTGGATGGTATGAAACGTGTATGTTGGTGCCCTCAGCTTGGGTGAAATGGATTTGTATGTGCTCCCTTGGCATACTCATTAGCTGCATGGACTACGTATTCTCAAGGCACTCTTGGCACTTGTGCATGGATTTGTGTGCGCTCCCTTGGTTTGCTTGGTCCAGATTGAGTGCAGTGGTCCTAAGTTTGACTCCTTTTTTTCATCATGTTCATTATTTTTTTCCCTGGATTCCTCTGCAGGACAACAGGTGATTGAGGAACAGAGGCGACGGTTAGCAGAGCTAAAGCAAAAAGCAGCTGTGGAGGCGCAGTCTCAGTGGGAGGCACTGCATGGACTGCCCCCACATCACAGCCCCATGTATTCCGTCCCTCCATTCATGCACCGTTCTATTCTTCACCATCAACAGCAAGACCACGGAGAGGAGCCAGACCATGCATATGATACTCTCAGCCTAGAGAGCTCTGACAGCCTTGAAACAAGTGTGTCCACAGGAAACAACTCAGCCTGCTCCCCAGATAATATGTCCAGGTAATATCCTCCTCCCAATGTATCAGGTTATATTTGCAATGTTTTCTCTTCTTACACCCACATAGATGTATATTTTTGGGTGTAGATATACACAATTTGCTTATTCCTTGAAACCCCAGAGGATTCCTGTTACCATTCTTGAGATGTACTGTAGTCTGTAGGAGGTACAACCTCAGGCTCCTGAGCGCTGTTGTGTTGAGTGTTCAGGGGATAGCTCAGTAGCCTGGGAGAATAGAAGAGCAGTTCTTCTGCAGAGGATCATGGGAGATTTCAGTTTCAGCATCTTGTTTTTATTACAGCTGAAATGAAGCTTTGTCTCAAGTCACAGATGTCACGAACTCTGGAGAATTGAACAATAAACTTTTATATAAGTGTGGCCACAAGGGCAGGGTGGAGGATAAGAAACAAGCTAGGACAGACAAAGGGCTCACTCCTCCAGCCACTGGCAAGCCTGGCCCATCGGACCCATAATTCATAGCCAGAGTAAAACCAGCAGTTTTAACCTATGTGCAACTTCTCCAAGACAGATCTGCTCTTTCTTCTTGAGCCAGGAATTCCAGCAAGTTTAAACTCTCTCCTATATTTAAAGTTTTATGAAGGTTATTCAAAGAATTCATCAGGAATGTGGGACAGAGAGAGAGAGAGGAAACAGTGGGAGGAAAGAAGAGCTAGAATACAGACTGGAGAACAGAGAAGAGTCCAAACATTAGGGAAATTGTTACTGAAAGTTCTACAATATCAAGTGCCACAAAGGGAGTGGTAGGTACGGGATGAGGGGAGAAGCAGGCGTCACTTAGTTTTTGGTCTGTCACCTTTATCCAGTTCTGGAGGCTGTCCCTCTGGAAGGCCATAAATAGATTGGAGACAGTTCCAAAGCTATGCAGGGTCAACTGCAAAAGCTGCAAGATGAAACTTGAGAATTTGAATGTATACCCTAAAGAACAGTGTTCCCCAAGACCAGTCCTGGCGTATCCCTTATAAGTACATAAGTAGTGCCATACTGGGAAAGACCAAAGGTCCATCTAGCCCAGCATCCTGTCACCGACAGTGGCCAATCCAGGTCAAGGGCACCTGGCACGCTCCCCAAACGTAAAAACATTCCAGACAAGTTATACCTAAAAATGCGGAATTTTTCCAAGTCCATTTAATAGCGGTCTATGGACTTGTCCTTTAGGAATCTATCTAACCCCTTTTTAAACTCCGTCAAGCTAACCGCCCGTACCACGTTCTCCGGCAACGAATTCCAGAGTACTTGATTTCCTAGTTTCACTTCCTTCAATGCCAATATCAAAACCGATCATATTATGATCACTGTTATCAAGCGGCCCTCGTATCGTTACCCCCTGCACTAGATCATGAGCACCACTAAGGACTAAGTCTAGTATTTTTCCTTCTCTTGTCGGCTCCTGAACTAGCTGTTTCATGAAGCTGTCCTTGATTTCATCAAGAAATCTTATGTCCCTTGCGTGTACAGATGTTACATTAACCCAGTCTATATGCGGGTAATTGAAATCCCCCATTATTATTGTGTTGCCCAGTTTGTTTGCGTCCCTGATTTCCTTTAACATTTCCGCATCCGTCTGTTCGTCCTGGCCAGGCGGACGGTAGTACACTCCTATCACTATCCTTTTCCCCTTTGCACATGGAATTTCAATCCACAGTGATTCCAAGGAGTGTTTTGTTTCCTGCAGAATTTTCAATCTATTGCCAGTCAGGTTTCCAGGATATCCACAATAAATATGCATGAACTTGATTTCATGCATATTTATTTCATGCGCATGCTTCCATTATATGCAAATCTCTTTCATGCATATTCATTATGAATATCCTGAAAACCTGACTGGAAAGAGGTACTCCAGGACCAGTCTTGGAAAACTGCTAAAAAAGATCCTAAAAAACAGACTGGCAAGAGGTCTGCAAGTTCCAAAAGGAATGAAGACATAGGGGCAGACACGATGGTTAAAAACAGGAGACTTTATCAACAAATAAATTGCTTAAAAGAAATGCCCGACCCAGCTGTGTTTCGACCGCTAAGCGCTGCTTCAGAGGCTAAAATGTACCTTATGGTGTAAGCAATTTAGATCACCACAGGCAATGCAGGACCTCCAACCCGGGGAGGGGGGGGGGGGGGTGAGGAGTGTCACTGTATGGACAGCGAAACATGGCCATGTCAAGCATTTCTTTTAACCAATTTATTTGTTAATAAAGTCTCCTGTTTTTTTTTAACCATTGTGTCTGCCCCTACGTCTTCATACCCTAAGGAAGAGGAGGAGAAACAAAGAAGCTATGAAATAAACATTCAGCTACTCCAAAGGCACAGTAAATAAACCTTTTTCAGTGGAAGGGAGTTCTAGAATAAGGTGCCATGATATATAGTTGCAATGGCATGGATTTAGGAAGAATTCCTGGAAATATTTTTCACAGAAAATGTGGTAAATGAGTGGCGTGATCTCCCACAGTGGATGGTGGGTGGAGGATAAATAGTAGCAGACTTTAAGGGGGGTAATTTTAGAAAGCCGAAACAGGGATTTCTGGATGCCTGTTTTTATAAGGAAACCTAAGCACTTATATTGAGTTAGTTGAATGTAGTCGTAGAGAGAGGGCAGAAGTGTGACCTGGTGGCAAATGTTCAAAGTGCCATTCTCAAACAATTTAATGATTGAGTGTTGGAGCTTCCTGTCTTGAAAGGAAGACATAATAACACAAGAATTGCTACACTGTGTCATACCGGAGGTCCATCTAGCCCAGTATCCTGCTTCCAAGAGTGGGCTATGCTAGGTACAGCAGAATCCCAAAAAGTACAGTTCCCATGCTCCCAACCCCATGGATAAGCAGTGAATTTCCACAGATCTACCTTAATAACAGTTTATGGACTTTACCTCCAGGAACTTATCCAAACTTTTTTTTAAATCCAGGTAAGCTAACTGCTTTTACCATATTCTCTGGCAATGAGTTCCAGAGCCGGATAGTGAATTGAATGGGAAAATATTTTAGAACATACGTGTTGCCAAACTGGGACAGACCAAAAGTCCATCAAATCCAGTATCCTGTTTTCAACAGTGGCCAGGCCAGATCCCAGAATAGTAAAACAGATTTTATGCTGCTTATCCTAGAAATAAGCAGTGGATTTTCCCAAGTCCATCTTAATAATGGCTTATGGACTTTTCTTTTAGGAAATAATCTAAACTTTTTTTAAAACCCTGCTAAGCTAACTGCTTTTACCACATCCTCTGGCAACAAATTCCAGAGTTTAATTACATGTTGAGTGAAGAAATGTGTTGTTCAGTCTGTTTTAAATTTACTCAGTACCTTCATTGCGTGCCCCCCTAGTCTTAGTATATTTGGAAAGAATGAACAAATGATTCATGTCTACCTGTTCCACTCCACTCAGTATTTTATAGACCTCTATCATATCTCCCCTCAGTTGTCTCTTCTCCTAGTAAATGCTAGAAGTCCTAGGGGAAATACAGTCAGGTATGTCTGCTAGGCTGCAATAGCAGCTGGTTCAGTCTGGTAGCCTGAGGGTACAGTAATAACTAGAAGACCTGATGGAAATGCAAGTAATTCACATAGCCAGATCTGTCTGGCAGATTTGTAGGGCTAATAAGGTGATTAGCTAATAATTACTCTGATTAGTTTATGGCTTGTCTCGTCTATTTAAAGTATGATTTTGCCCTAAAGTGGTCCCAAAACAAAGAAAAGAGTTCTTACAAAGGTTTTGCTAGCAATATGAGAGAATGTCACACTACAATTTATTGGTAGTAAGGTAACAATGTCAGTGCAACTAATAATTATTCCTGAGATATAACTACCAGTGCTAACCTAAGACCACATGCCAAAAGTTTCTGACTCACTTAGAAAGCATCGCCAAGTTCCATCTCGCCTCAACTATAGGAAGGATATCTGACCTCACCCTGTAGACTGCCTGGAAAAGTCCTTTGGCTCCCTCTGCTTGGCAAGTCTCTCCTTTCCCTCTCGGACTCCAAACTGAAGTTTCCCAGCTGGCTGTTGAATAAGGCAAAAGTCTGCCTGCTCTACAGAGTCTGTATTCATTTTGGAAGGCTATCAGCAATGAAGTTGAAATGCACACAGCTCTTCTCTGGAACTATCTTAGTTGAAGCTAAGATGCTACCCAGTACTGGTTCTTATTCAGTACAGTAGATATTTGTAGTTCAGTTCCTTTATGAGCACTCAGGGCTTTAGCCCTTCAGTAATACTAAACTATATGTTGGTTAGTGAAATAACACCCATCAGAGAAAGCTGTCTGTCTCCCGGTCTAACAGGCTAACTGCCTGTGTAGCTCTTGCATCTTACTCCATGAGTCAGACTCCCTCTACTACTACTACTTATCATTTCTAAAGTGCTACTGGATGTAAGCAGCGCTGTATACTTGAACATGAAGAGACAGTCCCTGCTCCACAGAGCTTACAATCTAATTAGGACAGACAAACAGGACAAACAAGAGATAAGGGAATATTTAAGTAAGGATGATAAAATAAGGGTTCTGAACAAGTGAACAAGGGTTAGGAGTTAAAAGCAGCATCAAAAAGGTGGGCTTTTAGCAGGGCCGTGCTAACACGGTAAGCGAGGTAAGCATGGCAGGGGGGCACTTCCCTCTGGGGGGCGCCGCCGCACCATGCTCACCTCGCTCGCCCTCCTGCAACATCCCTTTTTTTTTTTCTTTTGAAATTTACCTCCGTGGTGGCGGTTCCGGCAGCGCAGCGTCAGGGAAGGAGGCGGCGCTCCTGACGTCTCTAGCCTTCCCTTCGCTGTGTTCCGCCTTCTTCTGACGTCAAGGATGATGTCAGAAGAAGGCGGAACACAACGAAGGGAAGGCTAGATGTCGGGAGCGCCGCCTCCTTCCCTGACGCTGCGCTGCCGGAACCGCCACGGAGGTAAATTTAAAAAGAAAAAAAAAGAAAAGGGATGTTGGGGGGAGAGAAGAGGGTGGGCAGTTGAACAATGGGAGCGGGAGGGCAGGGGAGAAACGAGAGCATGGATGCAAAGGGGGGGCATGGAAGGGAGAGAGGGGAATTGCTGGATAGGGATTAATGGAGGGGGCAGGGGACAGAGGAGCATGGATGGGCATGGATTGGAAGGGCAGGGCTCAGGGAGAGAGGGGAATTGCTGGATAGGGATGAATGGAGGGGACAGATGGGCATGGATGGATATGGATTGCAGGGTAGGGCTCAGGGAGAGAGGGGAATTGCTGGATAGGGATAAATGGAGGGGGCAGGTGACAGAGGAGCATGGATTGGGAGGGCAGGGCTCAGGGAGAGAGGGGAATTGCTGGAAAGGGATGAATGGAGGGGGCAGGGGACAGAGGAGCATGGATGGGCATGGATTGGGAGGGCAGGGCTCAGGGAGAGAGGAGAAATTGCTGGACATAGAGGGGAGGTAAGAGAGATGAAAGAGATGAAATGAGGGAAAAGGAAGAGAGGAGAAAAACTGCACATGGATGAAGAAAATAGGCAGAAGCTGAGGACCTGAAATGAAGAAGAAAGGAGGAAAGGAAAGAAATAAATGGAAAGGAAGCCCTGGAAACGGAGTTAAGAGGACAGATAGCAGCAGAATCAGATACTGGGCCAGCATGATCAGAAAAAGAAAGTCACCAGACAACAAAGGTAGAAAAAAAATCATTTTATTTTTATTTTAGTGTTTGGAATATGTCCACTTTGAGAATTTACATCTGCTATCTTATTTTGCAATGTATAGCAATTTGTTTCTAAGAATATTGCTGACAATTCCTGTCAGTGTGGCAAGTGGTGAGCGATCATTTTCACGGGGGGGGGGGGGGGGGGGGGGGGCGCTGCCGCCGCCGCCGCCGCCAACTGATAGGCTGCAGGGGGGCACCAGAGACCCTAGGCATGGCCCTAGCTTTTAGCTTAGATTTGAAGACGGCCAGAGATGGAACTTGACGTACTGGCTCAGGAAGTCTATTCCAGGCATATGGTGCAGCAAGATAAAAGGAACGGTTTGTGTCCTTCATATAGTGCACATCGTATCACGAGTGTAACAGTTCTCTGAATTGGATGAGCTGGGCAGACAAAGACTGCTGACATAAAATGTGCACGTGTATGGTAAAGCTTTGGACCACTAGGATCACTGAGCTAACCGGATGGTAATTGTCATTAGCTGGGCACAGGAATGCCTGTGCAGATGATATAATAAGGACCTTGGTGGTGGTCCTCCTTATTGGAGCTGGTACTGCTGGCGCCTTACAAGAGGTGGTTAGCAAAGATTATCATATTCCAGTGTCACTGTAAATCTCACTCTGTAGGTTTCACACCAGAGAGAGAAAACACAGATATCAATGTCAGTCCATTGCTGTAGGAAGTCTTGTAACAACCATGACAGTATGGTCCTAAAAATATGATTCCTGGCCTAGTCAGAGTTTGGTTCATGGGCCTCAGTTTGGCAATAAGAACATAAGAATAGCTATACTGGGTCAGACCAATGGTCCATCTAGCCCAATATCCTGCTTCCAACAGTGGCCAATCCAGGTCACAAGTACCTGGCAGAAACCCAAATAGTAGCAATATAGCATGCAGGCCTTATACATACAAACAAGTATGGGCAGGATATTCCATTACATGTTGCGCAAGGGACTAGGAGGTCAGGTGTTTGAACAGTGGCTACTTGATTATTACCAAGATTTGTGTGTGTGAAACTAAGTGTGGGATCTTGTAGGCTCATTTGCCCAAGATGGTAGAGTTCAAATGAGGAAGAGGACAAAACCTGTCCTTGATAAGGAAAGATTATACAAGTAGTTAAGCTCTATGGCTGGCAGCTCTGATATATTCTTGCAGTGGTTTTCATGTTCACTTCTTTGCTGATGCCTTACAGCTGTATGTTCCTTTGGGCGTTTCTCATGATGGTCAGCTTGATAAGTTACTGTCATGTTTGACAGATGTAAAGGAATGGATGACTGTGAATAAAGTTCAGTTGAATACAGCTAAAGTAGAATTTTTATGGGTTCATAGAGGAAGTTGTTCTTTTCCACAGCCTGTACTATCATGGTATGGTTCTATCATAGCTGCTAAGGATAATGTACGTGGGGGTTGACTTAGATGCCAGCCTCTCTTTTCAGACCCATATTACTCAAGTAGTCAGGTCTTCTTTTTACTTTCTTTGGCAATTGAAATCTATTCGATTTTATTTTTCTGTTTGACTTTGCTTAACTGGTGTATTCTTTTGTAATCTCTCGTATAGATTATAGCAATGCATTGTTTGTAGGTTTGCCTGCAAAAAGCTTGAAGAGGAGTACAAAATGCTGCCATTAATGTTCTGAATAACTCCCCAAAATATTGTCATATTTCTCCTGTTATGTCATTTCTGCACTGGCTGTCTATTGCTATTTTAAATTGTTGGTTTTGGCTTTCAAAGTTTTTCATTTTATAGCACCAAAGTATATGCTTAAGAAGCTTCCTTTGTATCACCTTGTCGTACTTTGCATTCTCAAGGTGAGAGATGCTTCCTTATTCCTTTGTGTGTACTCAGAAGCATGCTTATTCTTGTTCTTTGGTATTTCTGTGGAATCATCTTCCTTTATTCATTAGGAATACTGATAACTTAATCTTAAGTTTCGTAAATGTATTAAAACTTGGTTGTTTAATCAGGTAGAAATTCCCAGAAATTCCAAGTTAGCTTTTGCACACTTAATGCTGTTACGAGGTATTTTAGAAGATGGATTTTGTCCCCTGTGATTTATATTATGATATTTTATGTATCATTTGTTATCATGATTATGTATGTATTTTTGTAACCTGTTCTGGGCATTATCGGTAGAACAGGCTAAATCATGTATACATAAATAAATAAATAAGTGTGGCCAAAACTCTAACACAATTTCTAGTTCTTCCTATACGTACCTTAGCTATATAGATACAAGAAAATAAAACTCCAAGAACCCAAGCCCCAGTAAAACTGCTATTAAAATTTGATAGCATCATTCAACCAGTCACCACTACCACTTATCATTTCTAAAGCGCTACTAGGGAGTGAAATCTAGTGTCTGTCAATAACATAAACCTATATAGAATGGAGCGGAACCCCAAAAGGAACCCTACACTTCCAGATACTCCACATCCACAGAAATGCCCCCACTTCCTCTTACTACTCCTACAAAACAGTCTTCAAATATTAATGTCATCCAACACCCTCCACTATCAGGCATATTGGAAGTAACACAAAACCTAGGAAAGAAAACACATGTAACAAATCTACCATACCAAATCAACACTAACACCCAGAAGTCAAACAGCTACAAATTCAGCCTACTAAAATGTGGCAATACAAACATTGTGAAAGTGCCCTGAAACTCCAGTACTATACCTATTGGGAAGTGTGGGTGGAAAGATGGAATAAGCTGAACTGCTACAGATCCCTATTTTTGTTACATTTGTACCCTGCATTTTCCCACTCATGGCAGGCTCAATGCGGCTTACATGGGGCAATGGAGGGTTAAGTGACTTGCCCAGAGTTACAAGTTGCTGCTTGTGCCAGAAGTGGGAATTGAACTCAGTTCCTCAGTTCCCCAGGACCAAAGTCCACCACCCTAACCACTAGGCCACTCCTCCAACCCAAATTATGTGATTATGCATGTGATAATTCACATAATTATTGAGCATGTACATAATCTTGGCATAATGCATAATTTGGCTGGTAGCAGCAAAGCCCAAGTCAAAAAAAAAGTTGATCCAGCACAGTATGGAAGGCTGGCAGGCAGAATGGGAGCACACAGACATGATTGACACTCATCAAAAGCCAGTCAGTTTGCTGCATGCTCCCTATGGTTGGCAAAGGAGGGGTGAACACAACTGTGCAGTTGGTGCAGAGTTGGTCTGGTAGCTGGCAATGCAAAGCAGCAAACCAGAATCTGCACCTGCCCAAGCTCCCTCTGCTGATTGCAGCCAGCTCAGAGGAGGGATGAGACTTACATGATAAGATTGTTATACCTTTCTGGCCTTATAAAGACCCAGTATCTCTTCCTGGGAGAGACTAGCTGGGATGATCTGCATGGTATACCAAGGGAAGATAGGAGAGAAAAATCATGGACTATCAAAAAATCAAAGAATAGGCAGGAAATATCTGTATAATTCTGCGGTGGGGGGGGGGGGGGGGGGGGAGGAAAAACAGCAGCAGCAGCAAAATAAGTTGTTGTATCCTGCCACCGGGCGACCAGAGATAATATAGACCCATACCAGGACTCTTCCCTGTCACTTTTGATTTGATTAGTCTTCATTTTCAACAAAGTTCATGGCTTTTTTCACACAATTGTGTGTTCTGCACTCATTGTATAGGGCACAAGAACTTTTTTGCATGTGCGTTATTTCATTGATATACATGCATACAAGTGTTTCATGCAGTTAAAATTTTTAGTCACCTGTACGAACCAAATGCCCATTGTTGTACATTACTTGGGCAGCAGAGCTAAAAAGGCTAAAGCTTCAGATTCAAATTACCTTATTGGCATGACTGAATATCACCGTACAGCCCAGTAGTTGCCAGAATGGTCCGTCTGGATTTCCATCATCCATCTTGGTCCACCTGGATTTCCACCGTCCATCTTAGTCTCTCTTCCCTTTCCCTTTTCCTTCTTACCCTGTTCTTTCTCCCCTATCTAATGTAATTGTAATTGATATATCTGTGCATTGTAAGCCACTTTGAGTCTGCTTCATGTATAAAAAAGTGTAAATGTTCATAAATAAATAAATAATGCTACATAAGTACACCCCTCCCTCTTCATACATAGGACTTAATGGATTAGTTCAGATTACCTAGCCCATGGGGGAACGTCATGCTCCATGCCCTGAGACACAGGCCCTAGAGATGTCTGTACAATAATACCCAGGACCCAGGGATTTCTGTTCACTGGGCCCTGCGCAGCGTTCCTTCTGTCTCATGGGATTGAAAAGTTTCATCTGTCCAGCTCAGCCTTGCTTAGGGATTCATGATTTTTTTTTACCAATTTTTTTTTCAGTGCCAGTGGGGCAGAGGTATTAAAGATTGAAGAGATGGAGAAGATGCTGAAGGAAGCACATGCAGAGAAAACCCGACTTGTGGAGGCTCGAGTGAGTATACAGCCTTTTATTCTTTGTCTGTCTCACTTTGTGTATCCTACAGTGACAGCCTGATTAGGAACTGTTAGTGGTGGTTCATAGAAAATTTGGATTTATATTACTTTGGACCATGCTGTAGGTTATTGTCTGAGTAATGGTTATCCATATAAACTCTGTGAACGTACTACAGTGGAGCTTAATATCCCAGCTGACTTAATGGCAGTTATCCAGCAAATGCAAAGAAACAAACATAATATGCATAACATCATAGTTATTACCCTGGGTTATAGTGACGATAGTTTCTACACTAATTCCTGAGCTACAGGGCATCGGAGCTTTGAGGTTTTTTTTGCCTATCAAGCTTATCTTTAAAAGAGAAGGGAGATGGGCGTCCTTCTCTCAGGGTCGCCCAAATCGGCATAATCGAAAGCCAATTTTGGGTGTCCTCAACTGTTTTCCGTCGCGGGGACGACCAAAGTTCACGGGGGCGTGTCGGCATCGTAGCGAAGGCGGGACTGGGGCGTGATTAAGAGATGGGCGTCCTTGACCAATAATGGAAAAAAGAAGGGCATCCCTGACGAGCACTTGGCCGACTTTACTTGGTCCATTTTTTCTTGCGACCAAGCCGTGAAAAGGTGCCTGAACTGACCAGATGACCACCAGAGGCAATCGAGGATGACCTCCCCTTACTCCCCCAGTGGTCACCAACCCCCTCCCACCCTAAAAAAAACTTTAAAAATATTTTTTGCCAGCCTCTATGCCAGCCTCAAATGTCATACCCAGCTCCATGATAGCAGTATGCAGGTCCCTGGAGCAGTTTTAGTGTGTGCAATGCACTTCAGCCAGGCGGACCCAGGCCCATCCCCCCCTACCTGTTACACTTGTGGTGGTAAATGTGAGCCCTCCAAAACCCACTGTACCCACATGTAGGTGCCCCCCCTTCATCCCTAAGGGCTATGGTAGTGGTGTACAGTTGTGGGGAGTGGGTTTTGGGGGGCTCAGCACCCAAGGTAAGGGAGCTTATGCACCTGGCAGCAATTTGTGAAGTCCACTGTAGTGCCCCCTAGGGTGCCCGGTTGGTGTCCTAGCATATGAGGGGGACCATTGCACTACGAATTCTGGCTCCTCCCACGACCAAAGGGCTTGTATTTGGTCATTTTTGAGATGGGCGTTCTCGGTTTCCATTATGGCTGAAAACCGGGGACGATTATTTCTAGGGTCGACCATCTCAACATTTAGGTCGACCATCTCTAAGGTCGACCTAAATGTTGAGATTTGGGCGTTCCCGACCGTATTATTGAAACGAAAGATGGACGCCCATCTTGTTTTGATAATACGGGTTTCCCTGCCGCTTTGCGGGGGCTGTCCTGTAAGGACGCCCTCATGAAAACTTGGGCGCCCCGTTCAATCATGCCCCTCCACGTATCTATTTGACTTTTCACAGTGCATATAAGAGTGTGTTTGATCACATTTAGGGCTCCTTTTACAAAGCTGTAGGCGTACTGTGGGGCACGCTCAGGCATTCTGCAGTAAATTTGCAGTCTGCGCGTGTAAAATAGATGTTGGTAAGGGCTCAATTAGGTGTCAGTAAGATGCTAATTTAGAATAATGGCCATGTGCTAATGGCAACATTAGCATGTACAACAGACCAAGGGTGGAAGAGAACCAAATCCAAATAACCAGCCCAGACCAAGGAGTAAGAGCTTCAAAACAAGTTTATTGGGACCCAACACGGTCCGTGTTTCGGCAGCAAGCCTTCCTCAGGGGTCTAAAAACATAAAATAAATATAGAAATGTTGAAAATACAAAATTAAACGTAAAGTCAAAAAACAACACTGCAAAGAACGTAACGTCCTAGATAGAACGTACGGAGTCAAGAACTGAAATAAATACTTGCTCAATAAGAGCTCTAGGTCAGGAATGTCATTAGCTTAGAATGTGCCCAATGCAAAACACCCCCAAATCAGTGGCATAGCTATGGGGAGCCATGGGGTGCCTGAGCCCTCCCCATATTGGCTCCAGGGCCCCTGGTTTGGCTGGCGGGGGCCCAGAACCCCTGCCAGCTAAGGTGTTTGTCCCGTTCTGGTCTTACATTGCCTGGTGCCCTGCCCTGTTTTCAGTGCCGTGCATGCTTGTTTTAATGAAACTGAGCATGCTTTTAGGGGGAGGAGCGGCAGCGGGGAGGCGGGCCAAAATGTGCCTCCCCCCACCTTGGCCTCTGGCTCCTCCTCCTGTCGAGGTCTGGCAAGCCCCTGCCCCACCCACTTTTGACATGCCGGCAAAGGAAGCCAATGGACAGGGTGCAATTTTCATGCCACAGCTTCCATGCGGCTGCACATAGCTAGCTACGGCCTTGCTCTAGGTGTGCTAATTCAGTCCTTTTTTTTGTTTGAAACTTGTGAACACCAGCCAGCAAAGCTTCAACCCTGACTACTTTCCTCCCTGCACAATCACATCCACATACAAACCTTGCCCCTCTGTTGTTTAAATGTCCTAATGGAATCTCGTAAGAGTCTGCAGCCTGTTTTCTGCTCAGCTGTTTTGAATCCAAGCATGAGGTACGCAAATGGGAGAGATTCTCGCCCTTTAGATAAAGATGAGATATTTGAATGTATAGAAAAGATGGGTGCATTGACTCCAGCCATGGTTGAAGTCTTGACAATTGGTGCTCACAAGTTTCAGACCTTCAACCCCTTTTTCTGTTATTAAGTGTCCAATGTATGCACGTGTCAGTAATTATACTGAGTCCATTAGTATATAATGATGTATTGGATTTTTCAGCAAATGCAAGTAAAGGAAGTATTTCTGTAAATTACCACTTCTCCCTACATCCTAAATTTTCCAATATGTTTATCAGTGATCTCATAAATCGTAGTGTGCTATCCATGCTCCTATAGAAGACCATTAAAATCGCCTGCCACACGTTCATCTGAGACAAACGGTGTTATTGGCACACCTACAGTATTGTAGACGGTTTCATTGTCAAAATCAGAGTTACACAAACACCGTATTGCGTGAATATAAGAGATTTGTCTTATAATCAAGCTAGTATGAAGCTCTGTGTGTCCATCAGTCATTTCTCTGTCCATAAAGATTCTCCCTGGTAGTGAATTTTTACTCTTGTCCTGGTAATAAATAGAGGAGTGGCCTAGTGGTTAGGGTGGCGGACTTTGGTCCTGAGGAACTGAGTTCGATTCCCACTTCAGGCAGCTCCTTGTGACTCTGGGCAAGTCACTTAACCCTCCATTGCCCCATGTAAGCCGCATTGAGCCTGCCATGAGTGGGAAAGTGGGGGGGTACAAATGTAACAAAAAAATAAAATAAAACCAAATAAAGAAGATAAAATGTTCCCTTTTTTTGTATTGGGCTAACGTAATACATTTTTGATTAGCTTTCAAAGGCAATGCCTCCTTCTTTGGGTCAGAAATGAGCAACATGATGACAAAAATCAGAATATATAAGTGAAACATAAAAGCATTCCAATGACAAGGAAAGGTAAGAGTTGGGGGAGAGATGTGGATTGAGAAACAGGGAGAGATGGATGGGTGATCAGAGGGTGTCAAAGCGGTATAATTTTGTGGTTTATAACGTGATAGGAAACCCATATCTTTAAGTCGTAGCTGGTGGGTGTCAAAATTAAGTTAGTCCAATAAAAAAGGTATCATTTTTCTTTTCTTTTTTAATTTTGTTTTATTTCTATTTATTGCCTTCAAAGTGGATGAACGTGGCTACCACATCATTTTACCCTTGTCCTGAAACCATGCGCATGTAGTTTGGGAAGGCCTTTATCACTTTACCTATCTGCTTTCACTATCTTAGAGGTTAGCATGACGGTCAGGAGAA
Organism: Microcaecilia unicolor; assembly: GCF_901765095.1. Classification (NCBI taxonomy): domain Eukaryota; kingdom Metazoa; phylum Chordata; class Amphibia; order Gymnophiona; family Siphonopidae; genus Microcaecilia; species Microcaecilia unicolor. Next base: position 50,794,744 of record NC_044042.1, read on the forward strand.
CTGGAGTACTTATGAGCTTTTTGTTACAGGAGAGGGAGGTGGAGATGCGGCGTCAGGCCCTGGAGGATGAGAGGAAGCGGCGGGAGGAGTTGGAGAAGCGATTGCAGGATGAAACTGTCCATCGCCAGCGGATGATTGAGAAAGAAGTCAAGATGAGAGAGAAACATTTCTCCCAGGTAAAAAGGACAAGAGGAGTTGGTCTTCAGCTCCAAGTGCATTTTATATTTGTGCCTGCAGTGGGCTGGAAGAAGGGGTGTTATCTGAACAGGATCTTTCTCTGGCAATTCATGGGCTCCTGTAGAAGTGTCCTTAAAGACCACAATGAGAAGAGGTCTTCGGCTGGCATGGCTAGCCAGCCACGCCAACGGAGCACTGATTTTGGGTGGGCCTGAGCCCAAAGTGGGTGGGCCCTGCTCACCCAGGCCCACCTGTGGCTACACCACAGGTTTTGGCAGTGGGGGTAGGAGAGATATGAGTGGTGCAATAAAATCTCACAAAGAGGAGGAGAAGGGAGGGTGCCGGTAAGCGAAATCCACCTTGGTCCTTTTACAGTTGAAAGAACAAGCAATGATAATACTGTGGTAGAAAGGCAGCCAGCTCATAACATCATGTGAAGGAGCTGGCTAGTGACACAAAAGGGAGTGGCGCATGGCCATAGATGCAAGGCTGTAGGTGTAGGCCTAGAGGCATGCTCAGTTTCATGTAAAGGAGCGTGTACAGCAGGACGTCAGCAAGAAGAAAGACCAGGGCAGCGAACGTGGCTGCGCCGGAGACCGGCGCTGAAGAAGGCTTCAGCTGGCGGGGGTTGGGGACCCCCACTAGCAAAGGTATTTGCTTTAGCAAGGGAAGCGGCGAGGAGGTGAGGAGGGCAGCAAGGCAGCAGACTAAAATGTGCCCCCCTCCACCTCGGGCTTTGGCCCACTCCCACCGCGAGGTCTGGCTACACCCCTGGGTTAGCCCTATGCTGTCCTTTAGAGGAAGTTTTTGCACATACATCAACTTATATATCTAGATGCTGTGTGTCTGTCTACACTATACCTCACTCTGTCTTTTGCCCAGAATTCTTAGTTAAGGCTGTAGTCTTGTGTTCAGAAGGATGTAGAGACAACAGGGGGACCCCAGGCTATGTATATTTCTGCTGAAAGGGAAGAGGGTGTTGAAATGTTGATCAGCTATTTGCTCCTTTTGTAGACCTGGGGCATTCCTTATGGTACTTTGCTATCCTCTCAGGGGTTTAATGCTGTTCTGCTGCTTTCTTTGTGGACTCCTGCCTCATGGATATCACATGCTGATTTCATTAGTTCTTTCTGGACCAGAACAGTGGAGACCAGACTTTCCCAGAAATAGGCACGTCTGCTCTTTTGTCCCTCTCTTGAATGGAGCAGAAATGCTGTGACATGTTCAGTCTATAACACACGGGATCCCTGTTGCTATCCAGGCTTAATTGAAGAGCTGTGTCATTTGTGTAATGTAAGACTTTGCAACCCAGGCTCCAGTGATCATGGGTTGTGGGGAGGGGGGGGGGGGGGGGTTAATATTTGTTCCTGCCAGCAAACTGGCTTGTTAGAGGCTTTTGTCCTTTTAAGTGCAGTCAGTAAGCACAAGAGAACAGAAGGGGTCAGCACAGCTGAGCAAAGCTTACTTGTCAAAGCATTGTTGCTATCCCAGTGTCACAGCAGCACTGATTCACTTGGAGCTATGCTCTAAACAGAGACCACCAAAAGATAGCTTTCGAAAGGTATTGATGCCTTTTCTTTCATCTAAGAGCAACATCTTCAAGACTTTTCTTCAATATATGTATTTATTTACTTTGTATTTAGCTCAAAGCTTTTGCAGTAGGAGCTAAGTGGATCTCTTTACTATAAGCATGTTTTTTTTTCTATATGTACAATTTGCCAGATTTTGTGTGTTGGTCACCTAGTTATGATTCAAAAATAGTTGAGCAAGGGGCAGAACAGGACCGGTGCAAGCCACTCCCCCCCAACTCACACCGTCGCTCCCACTCGACCACACGCCCCTTTACCCTTCTGTGTTTGCCTCCGGCGCTGGCTCCCATGGTCTTTCCTCTTCTGCTCCTGTCCGCGCTGTGAGTCAGGACCGGGATAATTGCATTAACGCGATATTGCACTAATGCAATCATCCGCGTCCTGGGCAGCACGCAGGAGCAGGGGAGGACAGATCCGGAAGCAGGCAGCAAGAAGAAGCTTGCTGGCGCTGGGTCCGGGGAATTTTGACCCCACCCCGCCCTCATGGTGGCCCTGATTAAGATGTGTTATTTTACAACAAGTCATGCTATTTTAGCAGAGGGCCCCATTTTATGCAATGAGACCTAGTTACTAATAACTGGAGTTAACAGTAAAATAACATCTTGATGGTAGCCCATGTTGATAATTTCCCCTCTTAATTAAAGAAAAAAGAAATGCCTCTAGAAATTAGGGTTGCCAACTCAATTCAGATTTGCCCAATAGGGTCGATTCCGTCCTGAATTTACTCAATTGCATGCAGGGACTTGTAGTTCTGATTTCCCCATTGCATATATCAAATCACATCAGCATATAGTTCATTTCGTTTTACTCTCTCTCTTTCTCTCTCAGGCACTGGAAGCCTAAGAGACTCCTCAATTGCTTGTAAACTCCCTAAGAAAAGCAAGATTACAAGTCCCTGCATGCAATGGGGTAAAACCAGGAGTGGGTCAACCCTATCAGGCGAATCTGGATCCAGTTGGCAACCCTACTAGAAATTGAAATCACTGCTATATGTAATAAAAGTGATCCAAGTATAGGACAATCAAGCCATTTTGACATCACTGATGAGGTTGGCTCTTATTGGGGGAATAAGGCATTATGACATCACAATATCAGCTCTGCTTACCAGAGTCTGAAACTCTTCACACTAAGGGGGAAATTATCCATGTGGGCTACTGTTAAGATGTATTATTTTACCACTAACTTGTACTATTTTAGCACAGGTCCCATTTTATGTATTAAGACCCTGGGCTAAAATAGCCTGTCTTAATGGTAAACCACTTTGATAATTTCCCCCCCTTAATGACAGATGTTTGTTTCTTTAGAGTATGCATTCAGCATCTTTCAGTTCATACTTGAATGAAATTCCAACCTGTCTGCCCTCCTTCAAGTATAATAAATACAAATCTATTTAGATGCTAACAGTGTCCACCACTGCTGCAATATAAACTGCTTTATAATTTACTTATAGAAGGAGAGACAGACACAGAAGGCTATTAATATGAGAAATGAGCATTTTATTAAAACTTACCAAATAAAGGTACACTGGCATACGAATATTTCAGATTAGGCCATACATCAAATCAGAATCAATCAATCAAGACAGTTCACAAGCTTTTCTCATATGAGAGTGGTAAACGGGACGCAAAGTGCGAATCCACAGTATTACTTCTCTAACTTCTATTGATTACAGCTGTCAGTTATATACCCTTTAAATCACATGCTTTTACTTCATACAAATTTCTGTGCTCATGTAATTTACTCAGTATCAAATTTACTTTGTATCAGCATTAGTGAATTTCACTAAAATCAGCAATTAGTTACTGGAACATACTTAATTTTACATTTACAGTAATTTCACCTATCAGGGTCATTTGCACTTGCAACATATAAATGTCTCAGTAATCACAGGTTCTGTTTACTCATTACCACCTGTTGTACTACCTCAAAAATTCCCCTTCAATCATCAGGTCTATGAACCATTTTCTAATGAAATCATATTTCGGTTCCTTAGCAAAACTGTTTGCAAACTACATTCACTTCCTTGTTAGTCAATGTTGCAAGGCTCTTTAGAGAACATCTGGTCACATAAGCATTTCACTAAATGTACAATTGCAAGCATTTTACTGTTTGTCCATTAAACCTTTTGAGGCCTAGCTCAACACACAATCTGGCAGGCTATTATTCAGCCTGTACTATGGTTCTATGGTCATGTCCAGCATGTCCCATATGTTCCATATTAACATAATCTTAACTGCAGATGAAGTATAAGAGTGATTTTCTCATGGTATGGTATGCAAATATGGTAATTTTCTGCACATTTCATGTAGGTAAAAAGTGTGTTTAAACATTTAAAATAGCTTTTCTGAGTGTTACTCAGCCTCTGTGTGCATAAACCTATGTCCGAGGCATAAACAGGCTGACTTGGCACAGAACGGTGTGTTTCTGTAATAAGTTCATGTGCTGTCAGCCACTGAGGAAAGGAGTGTTCATGGCAGGGGCGTATCTGCGTGGGGCCACAGGGGCCCGGGCCCCTGCAGATTTTGCCCTGGACCCCCCCCTACTGCCGCCAACCCTCCCCCGCCGTTGCCCTGGGTACCTTTGCTGGTGGGGGACCCCAACCCCCGCCAGCCGAGGTCCGCTTCCTCCTGCTGCTTTTAAGTTCTTCTTCGTCCTAGGCTCCATCACTCCGTGCTGTTCAAAGAATCTGGCACTGCTACCTCAATCCACTTTCGGAGTCTGACGTCGCTGCACGTTGTACGTGCAGGACGTCAGACTCACTGTGAGTCTGATGTCCTGCACATACAACGTGCAGCAACGTCAGACTCCAAAAGTGGAGCTTCTTTGAACAGCACGGAGTGACGGAGCCTAGGACGAAGAAGAACTCAAAAGCGGCAGGAGGAAGCAGACCTCGGCTGGCGGGGGTTGGGGTCCCCGCCAGCAAAGGTAGGTGACGGCGGCAGGGGGGGGTCGGCAATGGTGGCCGGAGGGGGGCTTGGAAATGACGGCAGCGGGGGGGGGAGCTATAATGTGCCCCCTCACTCTGGCTCTGGCCCCTGCTACCACCGACTTTCAGATACGCCCCTGGTTCATGGGGTCAGGGGTGTGATCTACATACCTACAAATCTTGTGAAGAATGAAAAAGATTGATTGTCTGGGACGTTCCCATTCTCATAGATTTAAAAAAAAAAAAGTCAAAAAAGAAATTCCAGACAGTGTGGTAAAGGAAAGGAACACAATCATTGCTAATAGAAGTGTTGGTACCAAATACCTATTCTATATGAGGTAGAGAGGCATATTTTCAAAGCACTTAGCCATATGGAACTTTGGAAGGCTAAGTGCTTTGAAAATGAGCCCCATCGTGAACAAGAAAATGGTGAAGTACCAAGAAAAGCAATCAACCTACAACAATGTGACTAGTGGTTAGCACAAGGTTTGACATCCAGGGGAGCCTGGTTCAAATCCCACTTCTTCTCCTTGTGATCTTGAGCACATCACTTAACCCCTCCATTGCCTCAGGTACTTAGATTGTGAACAACATACTCTATTGAACAACAACTAAAAATACTAGGAATCATTCTCGACAAACACCTATCTCTGGAAAATCAAATCTCAGCAGTGAAACCAGAGAGTTTCAAAGTGCTATGGAAACTGAGAACGATAAGAGACTATTTCCCCCACACGTGCATTCTGTCTTATACTACCACAGCTAGACTGTTGCAACGCAGCATACATAGGATGAAAAGATAATGTACTAAAATCACTGGAGACCATCCGAAACACGGCAGCAAGACTTATCTTCAAAAAATCAAAATACGAGAGAGTAACTTTACTGCTTATATTGCTACACTGACTCCCATCAAAGCTAGACTATTCTTTAAAACTAGCACTTTAAAATACTGTTTGGCATGTCTCCTGACTACATGTTAAACCTGATTGAGCTATCACCAAGAAACACAAGCCCAGAAACCAGGAGTTACCTATTACTTCACCTATCCAACCGCAGAAACATCACATAGAAATCTATCTACACCGGTAGATTCAGCTTCCTGGGCTCCAAGTGGTGGAACTTAATTCCTAAGGTCATAAGAAGCATCAACAATTACTTCCAATTCAGATAAGAACTAAAAATGTACCTTTTTAGGAAAGTTTACGGTTAATCTCATATTCACAAATGTTCTATAATATTTGTAATTAAATACTAATTCTGTAATCCCATAATAATTGTAAGCAGGGGCGTAGCCAGACCTCAATGTGGGAGGGGGCCAGAGGTTAAGGTACGGGGGCACATTTTGGTCATCGGCCCGCTACCACTGCCACCCCCTTCGACACCCACTGCCGCCACTGTAACATCTTGGCTGGTGGGGGTCCCCAACCCCCACCAGCTGAAGCACCACCTCTCCAAATACCTTGGCTGGCAGAGGTCCCCAAGCATGCTCAATATTACTAAAAGGACTGTGCCTGACATGAGGGGAAGAGAGAGCAGGGCAGGCAATGTGGCAGCGCCGGAGACCAGCGCTGGACAAAGTCTTCAGCTGGCGGGGGTTGGGGACCCCCCGCCAGCCAACCAGGGGCCCAGAGCAAACTTTGGGGGGGGGGGGGGCAAGGCCCCTGTGGCCCCATCTAGCTATGCCACTGATTGTAAGTCACATTGAACCAAAACATGTTTGGGGATAATTGTGGGATATAAGAATGAATAAATAAACCCTCCAGGAACAGGGAACTATCTAGAGTACCTGAATGTAACTCTCTTTGAAGCTACTATAGAAAAAGATGTGAGCTAAATCCAAATAAATATCAATAGACATTCAAATAATTTAACTTATAATGAGGGGCATAATCGAATGCAAATGCCCATGTGTAAAAACGTCCATCACCAAGAACGGGTCCGTGAAGGGGTGGGCCGAACTGTATTTTCGAAAAACATGGACGTTTATCTTTAGTTTCGAAAATATGGTTTGTGCCGGCCAAATGCATTGGATGTGGCCGTTTTTTGAGCTGGGCGTTTTTGTTTTTCAGCGATAATCGAAACCGCTGCCGGCCATCTCAAAAACGGTTTGGTCGTGGGAGGGGCCAGCATTCGTAGTGCACTGGTTCCCCTGAGATGCCTCTATGCCAGCCTCAAATATCATACTTAGCTCCATCCAGGAGCAATTTTAGTTTAGTTGGTGCTGCACGGGACCCATACAGAGAGCAAAAAACATGCAAGTGCAGTCAGGGACGTCCAAATTAAAACGTGTGTGTGTGTTATTATTTATCAACAAAATTTAACAAGACGTGTAGCATAACGTAGGTCTGAATATTGAAACAAATTGCAGAGATCAAACAAAGGCCGATAGAAACTTTCTGTGCAAATCCCCCTTTCTATCACTCAAGCTACCAACAACAAGCTGCACTATAAGTTCCAAAAAGCACTCTGACTACTCCAGTTTTCCCCCTATCCTAATAAAATAAGTCAGGGTCAGATTTGCTATGTGTCATCCCTTATATTCATGATCACTGGGTATTCCCACTAGATGTGAAGAGCATGGCCAGCACTGCTTCTGCTACATTCCCCAAAACACAGAACATTTCTTTATTTAATTTTCATTTTATTTATTGGGATTTATTAACCACTTTTATGAAGAGATTCACCCAAGGTGGTGTACAGCAGGTACAGTTTAACATCAAACTTACAATTTTGTTAACACAGCATAGTAAAATGAACAAGCATAAACATAAATACAGTGAAAGAGTAAACTTGAAAACAGCAAATTGAAACCTAATAATAAGACTATCATGAAAGAGGATCAAAAATATGCACATTTAGTAGCACTGAAATTCAATTTGTCCTGGTACTAGCACTTATACAACTGTCTTTCACAAATGTTATTCTAAAAATTGTGATACAAGTTGGCTAAGCAAAATTTATGCAGTAAGAACATGGTACATATTGAAAAGATAAAATTTGACCTCTGCTGTTAAGTGCACTATATGCTATTTCAGTGGTTCCCAAACCTGGTCCTGGAGGCAACCCAGCCAGTCAGCTTTTCAGGATATCCACAATGAAGATTCATGAGAGAGATGTGAACGCACTACCTTCACTGTATACAAATCTCTCTCATGAATCTTCATTGTGGATATCCTGAAAAGCTGACTGGCTGGGTTGCCTCCAGGACCAGTCTAGGAACCACTGTGCTATTCTGTAAGAAAGGATGTAAGTGTTTTAGTGTATAACTGTACAAGGAATGTACACATGGGAAGGCCATGAGCAGTGGCGTTCCTAGGGGGGCTGACACCCGGGGCGGATCGCCGATGCGCCCTGCCCCCCGGGTGCAGCGCCCCCCGGATGCAGCGCAGACCCCCCCCCCAGTGAAAGGACACCCCCCGTGAAGGAACCTCCCCCCCCGGGTGCACGCCGCTGGGGGAGTGCCGCACGCGCCTGTCCTCCGTTGTTCCATGCTTCTTCTCTGCCCCGGAACAGGAAGTAACCTGTTCCGGGGCATAGAAGAAGCATGGAACAACGGAGGACAGGCGCGCGTGGCACCTCCCCAGTGGCGTGCACCCGGGGCGGACCGCACCTACCGCCCCCCCCTAGGAACGCCACTGGCCATGAGTGCGCCTCTCACTTCCATGTGTGAAGGAATGGGATTTGATATACAATCAAAGTGGTTTATGTATTATATCTGTACCTGGAGTACAGGAGGGTTATGTGACTTGCTCAGAGTCCCAAGGAGCTGCAGTGGGAATTGAACCAGTTTCCCTGGTTCTTAGGCTTCTGCACTAACCACTAGGCTACTCCTTTAACTGATAACTACAGTGTAATCACTAGTAGGCAAAGGGGGGCAAGAACTAACTACACCAGGATAATAGACATGAGGGGAGGAAGGATAAGCATGGCAGCCACCAACACGGCACCCATTCTAACCGCTAGTCTGAGGGAAACTCTTGGGCATAATAAAAAGTGTTCCATGCAGCCTTGAATTTCCCAAAGGGCAATTTTGAAGTGAATGTAAAAGGTCATGTATTTTGATCAAAGTGGTTTATATATTAGGTATGGGTACTTAGTTTGTACCTGGGGCAATGAAGGGTTAAATGACTTGCCCTGAATCACAAAGAGCTGCCGTGGGATTTGAACCCAGTTCCCCTAGTTCTTAGCCACTGCATTAACCACTAGGTTGCTCCTTTATGTGTCACTTTCACAGTACTGTAAGTTGCATTTATATGTTGCATTTATTTATACCTGCAATTGACCAGACATAAGTGGGAACACCTAAATTTAGGTATGACAATGCTGGTTTACACCAGTATTTTATAATGGAATTTGGGTGTCCAGTTATAGAATTGCCTCCATTTTTCCTACTTTTATTACACTCAGATCTCCATGCAGCCACCAGATGGCAATCTCTCTCCTGAAATTCCTTTGCTTCTACTAGGTTCACCTTTTTACTGTGCTGCTTACTGATTTTAACAAACAGAGGTTAGTTTACTTTTAAAAATAGATTCTTCAGGGCAGAAGCAGAGCTGACCTATCGTTTCATGACCATCTACCAATGAGATTTGACAGAGAGAGTTGTAGGGATACAAATCCCCCTCCCTACCCAATTTTTTGTCACTGCCCTCCCCATCTTTTGCAATCTCTTGTCTCCAACCCCATTTTGTATACTAGCATTAGATTCCCCTTGCTGTTTCCCTTCCTTTAGACTCCCAGCAGGTTAATTTCATAATTTTCCAGGTTCCGGTCAGGAAAGGGTGGTACCTGCTGATCCTCTCCTTCCTCTTCTACTATAACTGTGCCTGGTCTCAGCTGCAGCACCAATCCTTCAGAATAAAGTTTCTCTCCATCTTAAACATATCAGCAAGCGGCAGCAACAAACAGAGCAAGGGCAAAGACGAGTAGTTTGTAGCCACCCCTTGTCTGCTTCCGTCCAGCACCATTGTATAAATCACCTCTTCTTGTTCCCAGGGTTCCTGGGAGAGCAAAGGGCACTGAAGCTCCCCACTACCACCATTCATCATGGTTACAACCACAGAAGGAGGAGGTGATGTGGCAACAAAAAAGGGAGAAAATCCAGTGCTCCCCAACAGCTGTGCATGCCTCTTCTCACTGACATAGAAAATCTAGGTGCACAATGGAGGCTACATGGCCCACGGGCTTGTACATAAGTATTGCCATACTGGGAAAGACCAAAAGGTCCATCAAGCCCAGCATCCTGTTTCCAACAGTGGTCAATCCAGGTCACAAATACCTGGCAAGATCCCAAAAAAGTACAAAACATTTTATAATGCTTACCCCAGAAATAGTGGATTTTTCCCAAGTCCATTTAATAATGGTCTATGGACTTTTCCTTTAGGAAGCTGTCCAAACCTTTTTAAAACTCCGCTAAGCTAACCGCCTTTACCACATTCTCTGGCAACAAATTCCAGAGTTTAATTACACATTGCGTGAAGAAATATTTTCTCCGATTCGTTTTAAATTTACTGCATTGTAGCTTCATTGCATGCCCCCCTAGTCCTAGTATTTTTGGAAAGCGTAAACAGATGCTTCACATCTACCCATTCAACTCCACCAATTAATTTATAGACCTCTATCATATCTCCCCTCAGCCGCCTTTCCTCCAAGCTGAACAGCCCTAGCCGCTTTAGCCTTTCCTCATAGGGAAGTCGTCCCATCCCCTTTATTATTTTCGTCGCCCTTCTCTTCACCTTTTCTAATTCCACTATATCTTTTTTGAGATGCGGCAACCAGAATTGAACACAATATTCGAGGTGCGGTCACACCATGGAGCGATACAAAGGCATTATAACATCCTAATTTTTGTTTTCCATTCCTTTCCTAATAATACCTAACATTCTATTTGCTTTCTTAGCCGCAGCAGCACACTGAGCAGAAGGTTTCAACGTATCATCACTGCTTTAGGGGATGATTGATGCACATTATCCCTAGTTTGGGCTTCTCACATCCAGGCACAGGAGGCAACAAACAAAGTTTATTGCAGAAGGGAATGATCTTGTTTTGGCATCTTAAGAACATAAGCATTGCCATACTGGGACAGACCGATGGCCCATCAAGCCCAGCATCCTGTTTCCAGCAGTGGCCAATCCAGGTCACAAGTACCTGGCAAGGTCCCAAAACAGTACAATACATTTTATGCTGCCCATCCTAGAAATAAGCAGTGGATTTCCCAAAGTCCATTTCAATAATGGCTTATGGACTTTTCCTCTAGGAAGTTAGCCAAACATTTTTTAAACCCCGCTAACTTCTTTTACCACATTCTCTGGCAATGAATTCCAGAGTTTAATTAATTAATTAATAGCATTTATATCCCACATTATCCCACCCATGGGCAGGCTCAATGTGGCTTACATCAGTCTGAAAGACATACATCAAACGGGCAATAAGCAATCAAGTACATTGAAGTTGAAGAGGTTAGGGAGTAAATACAGAGAAGAGAAGGAGGAGGGCAATAGGGTTCAATAAGTCGTTATGATAAATCACATGTTGAGTGAAGAAATATTCTCAGATTTGTTTTAAATTTTCTACTTTGCAGCTTCATTGCGTGCTCCCTAGTCCTAGTATTTTTGGAAAAAATAAACAAGAGATTCATGTCTACCCATTCCACTCCACTCATTATTTTATAGACCTTTATCATATCTCCCCTCAGCTGTCTTTTGTCCAAGCTGAAGAGCCCTAGATGCTTCAGCCTTTCCTTATAGGGAAGTTGTTCTACCCCCCTTTATCATTTTTGTTGTCCTTCTCTATACTTTTTCTAATTCCACTATATCTTGTTTGAGATGCGGTGACCAGAATTTCACACAGTATTCGAGGTGTGGTCGCATCATAGAGCAATACAGAGGCATTATGTTCTCATATTTGTTTTTTATTCCTTTCCTAATAATACCTTCCCAGTAAGGCTCTTGTTTTGGCATCTTCCCAGCAGCAGATGACTTGGTAAAGATCAATTTTTCCAAAGGCAGAATGAAAAACAGTTGTCAGCAATACTGCTTTATTAGTACAAAGGTTATAGCATTATGGCATCGAATGCATAAAGTCAGTCAGGTAATATTTTGCAGAAAGGACACAAACATCAGACCTCAACCACCCTCCAACTTTGTAGTATACTATAACAATATCAGGGTGCACATAAAATTTCTAATGACATGTTGATTACAGGCCCGGCCCCTGACACGGTATCTACCGATAAGGAAAGAAGACTTTGACCTTAAGATGCACATCGAATCGTGTGGTCACAGTGTGGACATGTGCCACCATATCATCTTGACTGAGAAAATGTGCAAGGGCTACCTGACCAAGATGGGTGGCAAGATCAAGTCCTGGAAAAAGCGCTGGTTCGTCTTTGATCGCTTGAAACGCACCCTCTCCTACTATATCGGTAAGAAAGGCAGCAGAATATTTTGATTAATTTGTCAACTGCAGCTCCATCTAGCTTTCAGCAATGCACATAACAACAAAAGAAAAGTGATCTATCAAGTAAACTAAACCTCCTCCTCCTACTACTATTTAGCATTTCTATAGCGCTACAAGGCATACGCAGCGCATAACATCCAACAAATTGATCAGGAAATAAATGCCATCATCCACCCCCTTAAAACACTTAGTAACACCACCACATACAGTACACCACCTCATACCAATACCATATACATATAGCAAGCCAGTAAAATTCAACCAAATGCTCTCCCCACCCCCATCTGTAACCAGTGTTTCTCAGCTGTGGGGTTTTCAGGATATCCACAATGAATATGCATATGTGAGAGATTTGCATGCACTACCTCCATTGCATGTACATTCTCACATAGAAAATGTAGGCAGAGAAAGACCATAGGGTCTGCCCATCCATGCCATCTACTCTCCCTTTCACTCCCTTAGAGATCCTATGTACTTGACTCATGCATCTTCATGCTGGATATCCTGAAAACCTGACTGGCCAGGTGCATTCTGAAGACTGGGTTGAGAGCATCTGTTCCACACTTTTGCCGCACTATTGTACATTTAACTCCCACACAGTGTAATGCAATAGCTCAACTCACTTTATTCTTGGGGGGGGGGGGGGGAGGAGAGTAAAGCAGCATCTAAGGCACCATTTGTAGATGGATGAAGGCCATCTTTACATATATTGGAGAACTGCATATCAAATGTGAACACTGAATTGAACTCTTTCTAAATTCTGCCTGGAATGTTTTAACAATATCAACAGCCCATTCAGCTTTACCATTACTATCTCCATTTGGCAGGGAACTTGCAGGGTAACATACCCTGGCCCTTCTCACCCGTGAGGGGGTTAGTACCCTAGCCACAGGTGCTCATAGGGTGTGGTTAATCAGCAGGGAACACACACACAAAGGTTTTACATAGTAACATAGTAAATGACGGCAGATAAAGACCTGTACGGTCCATCCAGTCTGCCCAACAAGATAAACTCATTTTACATGGTATGTGATAATTTATATGTATACCAGAGTTTGATTTTCCTTGCCTTTCTCAGGGCACAGACCGTAGAAGTCTGCCCAGTACTGTTCTAGGACTAGAACATGAGGGGTGGGTGAATGAATGAATGAAGGGAAAGGGAAATGGGACTTGATATACCGCCTTTCTGAGGTATTTGCAACTACATTCAAAGCGGTTTACATATATTCAGGTACTTATTTTGTACCAGGGGCAATGGAGGGTTAAGTGACTTGCCCAGAGTCACAAGGAGCTGCAGTGGGAATTGAACTCAGTTCCCCAGGATCAAAATTCACTGCACTATCCACTAGGCTACTCCTCCAAACATTCCATGTAGAAGCCTGCCCTTGCAGATCAGCAACGCGGCTGCGCAGGCTTCTGTTTCTGTGAGTCTGACGTCCCTTTCCCTATTTCAGATTCTACATGGAATGTTGAAACTATTTGTAGATTCTACATGGAATGTTGCTACTATTGGAGATTCTAGGTGGAATGCTGCTATTCCATTAGCAACATTCCACGTAGAAGCCTGCCCTTGCAGATCAGCAACGCAGCTGCGCAGGCTTCTGTTTCTGTGAGTCTGATGTCCTGCACGTATGTGCAGGACGTCAGACTCACAGAAACAGAAGCCTGCGCAGCCGCGTTGCTGATCTGCAAGGGCAGGCTTCTACTACTACTATACATGGAATGTTGCTAGTGGAATATCAACATTCCATCTAGAATCTCCAATAATAGCAACATTCCATGTAGAATCTCCAATAGAGAAAGGGAAATGGGACTTGATATACCGCCTTTCTGAGGTTTTTGCAACTACATTCAAAGCGGTTTACATATATTCAGGTACTTATTCTGTACCAGGGGCAATGGAGGGTTAAGTGACTTCCCAGAGTCACAAGGAGCTGCAGTGGGAATTGAACTCAGTTCCCCAGGATCAAAGTCCACTGCACTAACCACTAGGCTACTCCTCCACTAGCAACATTCCACGTAGAAGCCTGCCCTTGCAGATTAGCAATGCGGCCGCGCAGGCTTCTGTTTCTGTGAGTCTGACGTCCTGCACGTACGTGCAGGACATCAGACTCACAGAAACAGAAGCCTGCGCAGCTGCGTTGCTGATCTGCAAGGGCAGGCTTCTACGTGGAATGTTGCTAATGGAATAGCAGCATTCCACCTAGAATCTCCAATAGTAGCAACATTCCATGTAGAATCTACAAATAGTTTCAACATTCCATGTAGAATCTGAAATAGGGAAAGGGAAATGGGACTTGATATACCGCCTTTCTGAGGTTTTTGCAACTACATTCAAAGCGGTTTACATATATTCAGGTACTTATTTTGTACCAGGGGCAATGGGGGGTTAAGTGACTTGCCCAGAGTCACAAGGAGCTGCAGTGGGAATCGAACAGTTCCCCAGGATCAAAGTCCAGTGCACTAACTACTAGGCTACTCCTCCACTACCGATCTTGCGCTGATTATCCCTTGTCTTTTTGTCTTGTCTGACACAGATAAGCATGAAACAAAGCTGAAAGGAGTCATTTATTTCCAGGCCATTGAGGAGGTATATTATGACCATCTTCGCAGTGCTGCCAAGGTGAGAGGGTGGTTTTCATAAGTCATGTCAGTACCACACTGAGCTTGTACTTATCTTAGCTCTTGTCCATTGGTGTGATTTTCTTTTCTCTCTACAGAAAGGATTTTTCCACTTGAGCCTTGCAAATGTATGTATCCCCTTGTTCCTGCCCAGACCATTTCAGCCCCTGACTTCTATCTCCTTTTCCTTCTTCCTCCTCACAATGCGCTTTCCTTGTGTGATTTCATGAAATTGCCTCACTTCATTCTCTAACAGCCAGTAGGCTTTTCTTCTGTCCTTTCACTTAATGCTTCTGTGTGTGCTGAGGTGAGAAATAACAGGCACGCTGTCACCGTCTGCCATCCATCTGGACAATTGCTGCCTTTATAATAGAAATGAATCGGGCAGCCTGCATGGAAGATACTAATACTGAAAGCGAAGCTGGCAGTTTTGTGAATTTAAAGAATAATTCTTTTATGTACGTGGGGGAGGTGGGGATTTGGCCTGGAGGGGTTGTTCTAAGTTTGCTGTGCAAAGTTCAGGATAGGCATGCATTCGCATTCTGTTTTGGACAGGAGGTAAAATTTCTTTTTCTTTTTTAATTCTTTTGTAGCAGATCTCTGATTTTCTACCTGTTCAGTTTCGGAAAGAGGTTGGTTTGAGGATCTGGGGAGTTGTAGAACATTCCAAATGCTATCAAGACAACATTTTGTTTTTTTTCAAGCTGACAAATTGACTAACCCCACTTTTAAAAATGTAGTATTAAGGCCTACTTTGCTCAAAATGTCTCTGTGCTTTACTTTCTCCATAAGTGGTACTTGTACTTCAATGCTGGAAGCTATCAAAACCTAGAAATAGCAGGAATCTTTACCAAGCCAGAGCTCAAGCTCACCAGTCCGTAGGAGGCAGCTCAGTTCTCTTCTTCAGTTTCAAGAGGCAGACAGACATTTTACTTTGTGATCAGCTATTCAAAAGTAGCAGTGTAGTTTGTTTAGTGAAGACTAGAACGTTGTATGTAGGCAGAGCCAAACTGAGGCATAGGCAAAGTTGCCAAAAGATTTTTTTTTTTTTTTGGGGGGGGGGGGGGGGGGGGGGGGGGGGGGTAGGAACATCTTGTCAAATTTTTTAATCCAGTCTTGCCTGGGCTCAGTACAGGAAAGTAGGATCCAAGGATCACAAATAAACCAGATGTTCAGGACACTCCTAATGAATATGCATGAGATAAGATTTGTATATAATGGAGGTAGTGGGAATGTAGTTCTCATGCATATTCATTAGGAAGATGCTGAAATCTGATCTGTTTGCAGCCCTTGAGGACTGAACTTGGACAGGCCGGGTCCAGAGCCTTTCCTTCATCCCCTACCCCACCCCTGACCACAACCCTAATTCGTTTAAACACCTTCCATTGGAGTATCTTCTAGAAACCAGCATAATTTGAGATATTATCCTTACAGGTATCTGGTGTTTAGGGGTGTAATGGAGGTCACCGATTCTGTATAATTAGGGTTGGGACCTGGATCTGTCTGGGCCAATCATGAGCTGGGAGTATCAGAGTTTAGTCCATTCCTAGAGGAATCAGAGGATACATATACATGAAGCCTTCCCTCTATGCTAACATGAAGACATCTGAGGCAGAAAAATTGAAAATGAGTTGGCACCACGAGATGACACTGACAAAGCAAGTCCTGTACATGCATAATAGATAGCTTTGAAACTTTGTGTTCAGACAGAACCCAAGACAGCTAATCACCTACTTATATGGGCAACGATAGTCTGTCCATAGAGAAGACAGGAAACCTGTATGGCGTGACCACGGTTAAACCAGTGAACATAGGTGGTTAGATGTTTAAGACAACAGGCTTGTAAGGTCTTGATGGCTGTGCAGATCATTGCTGCAGATGTGGGAATCAAAGGTCAAAAGACAAGGCAAGGTCAAATTACAAGGTTAAGAGTTTCACCACCTCTGCTAGCAAGACACTAACAGTACCAGTGTTTAAGCGTTGTTGGAACTGATTGGGGGCAGGGTTGCCAGGTTGGGGGGGGGAATAGATGGGAGGTGTTGGTGTTTGTGGCCACAGAGGAAATATTTCATGGTTTGAGTGACATAGAGGGGCATAATCGAACGGGGACGACCATCTCTAAGGACGCCCATCTCTGAGGATGACCCTGCGAATGGGCGGGGCAGCATATTATCGAAACAAGATGGGCGTCCATCTTTCGTTTCGATAATACGGTCAGAGACGCCCAAATCTCAACATTTAGGTCGACCATAGAGATGGTCGACCTAAATGTTGAGATGGTCGACCTTAGAGATGGGTGACCTCTGTTTTTGCCGATAATGGAAACCGAGGATGCCCATCTCAAAAACGACCAAATCCAAGGCATTTGGTTATGGGATGAGCCAGCATTCGTAGTGCACTGGTCCCCCTGACATGCCAGGACACCAACCGGGCACCCTAGGGGGCACTGCAGTGGACTTCACAAATTGCTCCCAGGTGCATAGCTCCCTTACCTTGGGTGCTGAGCCCCCCAAAACCCACTCCCCACAACTGTACACCACTACCATAGCCCTTAGGGATGAAGGGGGGGGGCACCTACATGTGGGTACAGTGGGTTTCGGGTGGGTTTTGGAGGCTCACATTTACAACCACAAGTGGGGGTGGGGGTGGGCCTGGGTCCGCCTGCCTGACATGCATTGCACCCACTAAAAACTACTCCAGGGACCTGCATACTGCTGTGATGGAGCTGGGTATGACATTTGAGGCTGGCATAGACGCTAGCAAAAATGTTTTTTAATTTTTTTGGGGGGGGTGGGAGGGGATTGGTGACCACTGGGGGAGTAAGGGGAGGTCATCCCCGATTCCCTCCTGTGGTCATCTGGTCAGTTTGGGCATCTTTTTGAGGCTTGGTCGTGAAAAAAAAGGGACCAAGTCGGCCAAATGCTCGTCAGGGACGCCCTTCTTTTTTCCATTGTCGGCCGAGGACGCCCATCTCTTAACTACGCCCCGTCCCGCCTTCGCTATGCTGCCGACACGCCCCTGTGAACTTTGGTAGTCCCCGCGACGGAAAGCAGTTGAGGACGCCCAAAATCGGCTTTCAATTATGCCGATTTGAGTGACCCTGAGAGAAGGACGCCCATCTCCCGATTTGTGTCGAAAGATGGGCACCCTTCTCTTTCGATTATGCCCCTGATAATGATTCAGTGGGAAATTTACAGAAAACTAATCAGGCATCATTACTGCTATCAAAAGGAATATAACAGCGATAAAAATGGATTTACAGAAGACACCCAAGGAGGAATAGAAGGAAAAGTAAGATATGGAGACCTTGTTTGTTTGTTTTTTTGCCACACACAAACAACAATAACAACAACAACAACAAAAAAGAATGGCAGAGATCTACACTACTTAAAAAGGTTTTGGACCTAGAGCAAGTGTGCAGGGAAATGTTAAACTTGCCGAGGCAATCAATTCTGTGACTATGAAAGCCTTGTCAAACTTTCACCAGATTTGGAAAAAAGATTTAGATTAGCTGTGGCTCAAAAGAGCTCAGAGGGCTTTAGAGTGTAGACCTACAAGCAAAGATCTCAATTGCTGTGTTTTACTACCCAAAAGGAGCTGGTAAAAGTAGTAATTAACCAGCATTGTAAAAGTTGGACAATGACTATTTATAGACCACCTCACCCCTGTGTACAAAACTAGTATTGTGGTAATTAAAAAGAATGTATGTGAAGTGGAGCAGAACTTAACACCAATGGAAAGGTCATTTCACAAATGAAAAATGTAGTGATGTTCTAAGAAAAATCAGACAGGGTTCCTATAGGGAAGTTTCGAGTTGTAGCTGCATTAAAAAGTTCCCTGTTTCAGAGCCCTATAGGTAGATATTCTGCTCTCTATTTTACCATTGTTGACCTTTGTTTTCCTCTCCCCACCCTCTCTTTACAGAGTCCAAACCCTGCCCTAACCTTCTGCGTGAAGACCCATGATAGACTCTATTACATGGTGGCACCATCAGCAGAGGCCATGCGGATCTGGATGGACGTCATTGTGACAGGAGCCGAAGGCTACACTCAGTTTATGAACTGAGGAACAAAAAAAAAAAAAGACATTAAGCTTCCACTCCTCCTCCTACCCCACACGTGTCCTGTGCCAAGATAAACTGGACTTTTTCCTGCGTGGACTGGAGCAGAATATAAAGGGGACATGTTCCTGCTAGTGCACCTGGATAATAGCAGGCAGTAGAAGGGCATCTTTACCTACATCTAGAAATACTACAGAAGACCTTAGGCTGGCCCTAAATGCCAGCTAAACCCAGAGCGCCCAATGCTGGACACAGGGAGAAAGCTAGAGTGAAGGCTACCTTATGCCTATATGTGGATTTTAAGAAACTGAAATAGATATATATTTTGAAAAAGTTCAAGTATTTAAATTGTTTTGTTTAAACTGAAGCTTTCATCGCTTTTTTTTTGTTTGTTTCATATGACCAATTTAAAACTCATTCTCATTTATCCTGTAGCAGGGATTTTGTGGAGAAACTCCTCCAGCTGCAAAAATCTTTTCTTTCATTTTGATTTAAGAAAAAAAAAAAAAAAAGGAAGTGCTCTGCGACGTGGCTGAGCAGCTAGACAACGTTGCAATGGAATCCCTCTTTCTCACCCACCATATTTTTAAAGCATCATCACATTGTGCTGGAAAACAAGTCACACAAAAGACCTGCCAAAGAGTAGGTATACCATTCCCGTGACTGCTCCGTAAGGGGGTTTAGATGTCCCCTAAAATTTCGAACCCCCTGAACAGTTTCCATGGTGAAAGCATCACCCACCTAGCCGAGTTATTACAGCATTTCTAGATCATACAACCAAGCTCAAAGTATTTCTCTCACATCACATCCCCTTGCTCCTCAGATTTAGAAGAAAAAAGTAGAGAGCTAATGTGCTCTTGATCAATGAGGCTTAGAAGAACTGCTGCTACTTGTCATCCCCCCCCCCCCCCCCCCCCGGGGAACTGGGGTGAGTGCCTTGTTTCTGGATTTTAGAAGCCCAGCAATTTTACATCAATGCATGGGCCACCTTTCTTATTCTTTGTGCTTGAAACGAGGTGAAGTTAAACCGCTGCTTTGCAGCTGGCCTTTGCTCCAGACACAGCCTTTTCCCTCCATGCTTGGGAAAGCCACTTGGGAGCAAACTGAATACAACCTCTTAATACACAAAGAATACCTTTTCTAAAGGTTGCTTTTCTCTACCCTTGAAAAAAGTTGTGTCTTTTCTATGAAGCTGTTTTTGTTCTTTTTAAGTTTATAATGGCTTATTTAACACTAATACCAGGGTCTTCAGGAGTTGGATGCCAGACTATGAGGCTACTCGCAGCTGCTGCTGTTTCTTGGTCAATATTTGTAGACCACCTGGTGACAATAAAACATTTTTTCAGCAACAGGATTTGGGATTTGTGATTGCAGGTGTTCGTTTTGCAGAGGAAAACAGATTGTAGGAGATGCAAAAATCCATGTGTGGGAGACACATTGGCCACTGATGGTGTCATCTAAGTACATTTTGCTAGTAATCTCCTAGTCAGAGTACCATCCACTAGGAGTCGTGTGCATTCATATCCACTGATAGATACCCTTACTGGAGGAGGAGTAACAACCTTCTTTAAGGTGCAATAAATTCTCTGGCTGACTCCCCCAGGTAAAGGGAGGAGACGAGAGGTTACCCATTCTCGCTGAAGATATGGGATGGAAGCTGAGACTGAAAAGGAGTCATTTCCATCTTTCCTCTTTAGCCCAAAGGGATATAAAGCACAAAATAATTTCACAAATATTGAAAGATCTTTATGTTTATTGAATTATTTTGACCCTGGGTCTCCAGCTCAATTGGAACCACGATCCTTCACTCACAACTGCTAGGTAGTTTGCCCTCTGTTACACCCTAATACCCCAATGTAGGTAGGTCATTTCAGAGC
The DNA here is from genome assembly GCF_901765095.1 of Microcaecilia unicolor. NCBI lineage: Eukaryota > Metazoa > Chordata > Amphibia > Gymnophiona > Siphonopidae > Microcaecilia > Microcaecilia unicolor. Next base: position 50,815,456 of record NC_044042.1, read on the forward strand.
CAGGGCCTCAGACAATAGCTCTTTCCAGGATATTGCAATCACAGACCTTAAAGTTTGGTACTAGGTTTCACCCTTAAGCAATGAGCACTAATCCCTCCCCACCTCCCTCACTCCAGGAGCTATGAATGCTGTCTCTATCATCCCTAGCCCGAGATGTGTGTTGGTAGGGGGGAGAGGGAGGCAGGGCAAAAGAAGAATTGAACCAGGAACATTCAGTCACTAAGCTACTGGGCCCAACCCAAACTGAAATACTTTTAACCATCAGATATAAAAGGCAGTAAAAATATTTCCTTAGTATGGTTTGTGACACTTATGAAAAACAGTACATGTCAGCCTCTATGATAGCTTCAGATATTATGGCCAGTTCTACTAGAGCAGGTTCCTGGAGTAGTCTAGTGGCTGGTGTAGAGAACTGTAGAGCAGGGAACCCAGACCCATATCCCACTCTAACTGGTACACTTGTGGTGGAAAATGTGAGCCCTCCAAAACCCACCAAAAACCTACTGTACCTAACTGTACACTGCTTCAATAGCTCTTATGCCTGCAGGTGTCACCTATATATAGGTACAAGTAGGTTTTTTATGAGTTTTGGAGGGCTCACAAGGGGTGAGATGTGTACCTGGGACCTTTTATGTGATGTCTACTGCAGTGCCCCCTAGGGTGCCCCACTGCTCTTCTGAGATGTCTGTGTAGTCAGTCTACTAACAATGCTGGCTCCTCCTACATTCAAATGGCTTGTTTTTCTGCATTTTTTTCCCTTGGACTTTTTTTTTCCAAAAATGGTCCTAAAAGATAGACGCACTGAGCACAAGCACATCAAGCAAACGGCCATTTTCAAAATAAAAAGTTGGACGTTTTTCCGATTTCAAAATGGCCATCTTTGCTACTAGATTTTTGGATGTTTTCCACAAAACATCCAAAATCAGATTTAGATATCTCAAAAATGCCCCTCTTAGTCTCACTGTCATGAATTTCAAAGTATTTCAGTTTCTAAGAGAAAAAAAGTTCATATAATGTTTTCTGCAGTCTCATAGAAGCTGAAATGAAGGGGACAAAATGAACCATGGCAGTCAGTGCTGAAAAGCAGCAGATGGTGTTTTCACTAAAGTGAAGCCGGATATTTAGCACTAGTACCCAGACCCCAGCTGATGCTGAATAGCCGGTTTCAGTGTTGACCTAGAAGTGCTACCCAGTTAGTGGCGATATTCAGAGGGCTAACCAGATAAAGTTAGGACACCCTTTTTGCTGCCCTAACATAAGAACATAAGCACTGCCATACTGGGAAAAGACCAATGGTCTATCAAGCCCAGCATCCTGTCTCCGACAGCGGCCAATCCAGGCTTCAAGAACCCGGCAACCCCCCCCCCCCCCCCCAAAAAAAAAAAAAAAAAAAAAAAATTAATAATGTTCAATGGACTTTTCCCTCAGGAATCTGTCCAAACCCCCTTTAAACTCCGTAAGGCCAGCTGCTGTCACTACATTCTCCGGCAACGAGTTCCATAGTCCAACTACACGCTGAGTAAAGAAAACCTTTCTCCTGTTTGTTTTAAATCTACCATATTCTAGCTTCATCTTGTGTCCCCTGGTTCTATTGTTGTTTGAAAGTGTAAACAAACGCTTCACATCTGTCCTGTTATCTATTTAGCAGCCTGAATATGGCAGCAAACTGGATAACCTCCAACTCTTCCCAAGCTCCACCCTAGTATTGCTCGGAAAGTGCCAAGCAGCACGCTCTGCTGATACATTTCCTTCTCTCCAGCACTTAATTGATTTCCAGCACCTACTAACCAGATAAATGTCTTTCCGGTCGCTATTTAAAACCATTTAAACTAGCCAGGAACGGCACCTGACTGGTTAACTGTTAATTATCTAGCTGTCTGGCGATATTCAGCGGGACATAGCTTAGGGGGAGATTCAATATATGGCACCTAAAAAAATCAGCACTGAAATCAATGCTGACTAAGCGTATTCTATAATCGGCGCCTAGATCCATTTACACCAACGAAAATGTGGCGTAAATCCGTGCGCATAGATTTACGTGGACTGGGCCATATTCTATATCTATGTATGTAAATTTCAGAATGCCTACAAAACAACCATTTCCCTGGCTACCTCCCACAGTCTGAATATCGGGCCCTTTGAATACGGACATAAAGAATTTGTATAGGATGGTTCAGAGCAACTACAAACCATCCAAACAAGAGAGGAACATCACACACAAAGCAGCTCATCTTTAACCTTTATTGCCAGTGAAGAACTTATACCTCGGATAGTATGTGGAAACCAAAACCAGACAACTGCAGTCACCTCACTCTTCTAGGTAAGAGAAGAGCAAGCAGTGGCAGAACAGCAGCAGCCGGGGAATAACCAACCGAGCTTGTACCAGACAGTCGACTTCCATAGCTGTCAAGTAGCTGTAAGACCACACCATTCGTCCAGCCAAATCCCTCCTACAAGACCAGAAGATCCCCAGTGTTAGGAGTGATTTAGTGAGGCACGTTATCAAATTGAACAAATACGCTGGTCATTTTAATTGTGCTGCTGAAAAATTTGTTATCTGCCCTTACCTGTACTTCATACTCTCCTCCACCTCCAGGCTTCCCATCTCCATTCACATCATACTACAGAGATACACCGAAAAAAAAACAAAACATGAAGGGGAAAGGGTCAGTGTGTCCAACGCAGTAAGCTCAGTGACTTCCCCAGCAGCATCAAGCACAAAGTGATGTTTCTATGATTGATTAAGAACCAAAAGGAAGCAAACAGGAGGTCCCAGAGTAAAGCTCGAAACAGCTGCACTGCTGTTGGCAGTGTCTAGGGCCATGGTTCCCAAACCTGGTCCCGGAGGCACCCCAGTCAGGTTTTCAGAATATACACAATGAATATTCATGAGAGAGATTTGCATGCACTGCATGCAAATCTCTTTCATGAATATTTATTGTGGATATCCTAAAACCAGACTTTCTGGGGTGCCTCCAGGACCAAGTTTGGGAACCACTGGTTCTAGGGGCATAAAACAGTTGCAGACTAAGGATCAAAGAAGCAGAGATAGAAGGAAGCTAATATCCTTGATACAGATTAGGAAACAGAATGATTTTACTTGGACATTAAAAGATGCCTTTAGGGGAAAGAATGTTACTCTTCCTGGAGCACTCTCTGGGCTAATGCAGAAACCTGGTAGTCCACAACTTTCTAATGTTCTAAGCAGGAACACCTACCTTCTCAAACATGGCTTTGTACTTTTCGTAAGCTGCAAAGTTGGTTCTGATCCAGTTCTGGGCCAACTGAAAGGCCATTTCCTGAGCACTCGACAGATTTGACTTTGCTAAACCTGTTTAAAAGGAATCACAGAGAAATGGATGCATGAAGGCCAATACGTAGAGATTTCTAAACCATTGACCAGTCCTGGGATTCATACCACCATCAGATTGTCTGGATTTCCTATAAGAGTCTACAGGAGTAAACATGCTCCCTCTTTCCCCTCCTCCCATAGGGGCCATGGACAAAACTAGATTTGAAGCAAATGACAAATTATTAAGACAGATATGAGCTGTGACCAGATGCCTCACATTTGAAGGAGACACCTATGTTGTATTTATTTGTCACATTTGTACCCCACATTTTCCTACCTATTTGCAGGCTCAATGTGGCTTACATAGTACCATAATGGCGTTTGCCAATTCGGTTGATAACAAATACAGGTGATATTGTGGTCGAAAGAGGTAGGTGTATATTAGGCACCATGAGGTCTCAAAAGCTCAAATACATCTCCTATGTACTGCCTGCAATACAACTGTTTAGTACAAATGCATAGGAAAAGGAATATCAAAGTTGGTACATTCAAACTGTGCAAGGTATATTACGAAAGACTCGTCGGTCATTGGAGCTTTTTGTAAAATACTTATACGGATGAGAAGTAAACATGTATTTGGTGGCTCGTATAGTGGGAATAGCCATTTTACAAAAATACATATGCAAAAAAAAAAAGTGTGTGATCACTTAGGGCTCTTCATGTGTAAACGGCCACACTTACATGTGTAGGCAGCAGATTTTGCAACTTCCGCATGTACAGTAAATGCTACCACCTACATAAATTAGTGCTGAGTTCACAAAACTAGACATACTAAGGACAAGGTCTCTTAAAAGAATAAAGATGAGGAAAATGGTTGGTTTTAGCACAGTTACAATATTTAACAGAAAAGGGCATCTGCTTCTACTTTTACAACTGGCACTGTGGAGTTCCATGCCATGCTCAGTGGACCATGACATCACCTGCTAAGGAGCCCTACTTAGGATCCAGGGATTCCCCTGCTTGTTGCCCAGGCAAGACAGACAGACACTGAGCTACAGCCTGATCCCTGGTCCTCTCTCTCTCTGCAGTTCAAACCCTTCCCCCACCACCCTGTGCTGCCCAGTTTCCTCATCCAACATAGTCAAATTACCCTCAATTTTCAGAGTTATTTACAATAATCAATTTTGACAAATCACAAGATCAAAAAGAATTACATCATATAGTTCAGTTTAGTTTATTAATTTATATTCTGCATAATTATCTTTTCGGATATCAGTAGATCATATACCTAATCATAAATTCAATCAACGTTACAAGACAAACAATAAACAGCCCAAGCAGACATAACAAATAAAGCCCATTACTTAAATATCAGCTTGCACTGCTTAACTCTCTTCTCTATAAACTGAAAATAATCTTCACAGGCCAAAGCCTTAACTGTCTAAAATGATTCACAAAATAGATGGTATCATTCATGGTTCTAATTTGTAAAGGAAGTCTATTCCATAATATTGGGCCTGCTATTGAAAATGTTCTTTGCTTGGTCTCTTCAAAATCAATTTTTCTTAATGCTGCAATATAAAGGAAAAGCTAAAAACTAAGAAGAAAAGGAAGTTGCAGGATCAGGCAGGATCAGGCCAAAGCTCCCACTGCCTGTGAGTACCAGGCATAGATTTATGTGAAAGCTATCCTTCTTCCCTCTCTGTGGCCTGATTTTAGTTTTGTTTATTAAGTGTGAAAGAACCCCCCCCCCCCCCCAAAATAAGGTTAATGTTCCCAGATAGTAGGTAGGGACTCAGGGGTGTAACTATGGGGGGCCTGGGCCCCCGCAAATATCGTCCGGGCCCTTGGTTTGGCTGGCAGGGGTCCCCAACCCCCGCCAGCCGAAGCCTTCTTCAGTGCCAGTCTCCGGCGCAGCCATGTTCGCTGCCTGCCCCCTGCTCTTCTTTCTTCTTGCTCCTCCTGTGCACACTGAAGAAAGAAGAGCAGGGGGCAGGCAGTGAGACCGGCGCTGAAGAAGGCTTCAGCTGGCGGGGGTTGTGGACCCCTGCCAGCCAAACCAAGGGCCCGGATGATATTTACGGGGGCTCAGGCCCCCGTGGCCCCCCATAGCTACGTCCCTGAGTCCCTACCTACTATCTGGGAACATTAACCTTATTTGTTTTTTTTTTCTTTCACAGTTAATAAACAAAACTAAAATATAGCTCAAGATGGTCAAAGATAGACCTTCAGAGCTCCATATATAAATATAGCGAGAATAAAGAGCAAACTTATCCCCCTGTTTACTAAACCGTGCCAGTGGCTGCCGTGCACTTTGAATGGGCTGTGTCGGTATTGCCACGCAGCTTAGTAAACAGGGGAATTTGTCACCTGAATCTGTCAGTTTTCTCAACCACAAAATGAACATCTCCATTTAAAAAAAGCAAAACACACTTAAATATACACGGACTATAGGGACCAAGACCTACAGACGTAACAATATTAAAGATGTATTACAAAAGGCAAGCAAGCTAAGAAACAAGTTGATGTGTTCAATAACCTGATATTGCCATTTCAGCGTTTCAGAAGGCATGCTAACCCAGGGGTGGGCAACCTACTGTCCGACACTGACTTTTATGTGGCTTCAAGACCATGGGAAGTATACACAGAAAACGTCATTAACCTGAGTTTTGGTGATTTTAAATACAGTATTTCACAAATATTTTCAGAATAGCCATTCTAGCAGTTTGTTTTCATCATTTTTGGTTCAATTTTTACATATTTAGTCATTCGTCATAGAAGGTCTAGAGAGCACTGGGCATTTCCAGCTCTGACACTATGTAATGTTGCGGTCCTCTAGGGGTAGTACTGACATTCATGCAGTCCTCTGTGTATAAAGGTTGCCCACCCCTGTGCTAATCTCTTGTAATGCCCTGCACATACTGTAGAACTTTTAAAATTAAGGTCTTCACAATTATTATTTATTGTTTACATTTAAGAAGCTTTGAGCCAGGAAATCTCTCCTTCATACTACCTTGCTCCCACCAGCGAGGCTGTCATATGAGGCACAGCTGGAGATGAACTCCTTACTCTAAATGCTGAAAGTTCATGCCCTCTGCTTACCCTCAATGACAATATGCTGCAAGGGGGGCCAGGCGTTGGGGAAATCCCACTGCTGCCCAGACTGAAAAAGTGAAGTAGGGATCCCATTTCGGTATGATAATGCCTCGCTCTTCTGAGGGAACACAAGCACAAGATAACATGTTTTTAGAAGTAACACAGAATTTTTTTAATTTGCTGTTGTATTTCTATATCGATTTAAGAAAAATAGTAGCCAAAATATACTCAAAATGCAGAACTGGCCTAGTGGTTAGGGTGGTGGACTTTGGTCCTGAGGAACTGAGTTTGATTCCCACTTCAGGCACAGGCAGCTCCTTGTGACTCTGGGCAAGTCACTAAACCCTCCATTGCCCCATGTAAGCCGCATTGAGCCTGCCATGAGTGGGAAAAGCACGGGGTACAAATGTAACAAAAAAAAAAACTGAGTGTCAAGTTGGAGATACATAGAATCAAAAGGATGAAGCAAAGGCCAGCTAACAAAGGATAACATAGGTGGACAGGAGCTCCTAAACAGCCAATCTAAGGGGTCGATTCAGAAAGGCTCATGGTAAAGCCACAAGCCCAATACTGTGCCATGCAGACAGCTAATGGTATGGAAATTTTATGCATGGAAAACTTGTGGCTAATAGGGATGAAGCAGGCTGCACACATACTGTGAAACTTGTATGTGCAAGTCTGACTTTTGTACACATGTTCAAACGCTAAACTCTATGCAGTCGGCAGCAGTGTCCCTGAGCTGCAGCCGCCCCATTCCTTGCACATGCTCAGTTTGCACGCATGAGCAGAGGCTAGCCATCTCAGTGGCTCATAGACACTGCCACCAGCTGCATAGGGTGTAAGTGGTTCTGTTGGGAGGAGGTCTTCGGCTGGCGGGGCTTGTGAATAAAGACTTAAATTTTTGGACCCACCTTCTTTGGGCTTGGGCTCACCCCAAATCAGCTATCTGACTATGCCACTGTAAAATGCTCATGGAGCTGATGCTGGGTCAAGAAACAGTAAGCATACTAGGGGATTTGCATCTCCAGCTCAGTTCTGTGACTCATTCTATCATGTTCTTTCTATATAGGTGTATGTTTCAATTATAGAGAACACAGCCAGTGTGGTTTAATGTAAGTCTGCAATACTGCCTATTCTAAACAAAAAAAAAATCTAGGCAGTTTATATAACAAATAAGAAGGTAAGAAAGAAAACTCCACCTCATGATAGGGGAAGTAAAAGAAGCCAGTCATACTGTGAACTAAAATCTAACGCACTCAAATCCATTCAAACAAATAAATCCAATAGAATCTTATAACAATCGCATAATCTCCTGGTTACAAAGCTAAGCTCCTGGCTGATGGCCAAGAGCACTAGTAAATAAGCATGCCTTTAAGAATGCTCTAAATTTCTTATGGGAAAGTTCCTCCTTATAATGAGCTCTCATGGGTTGAGATCAGTTTAGCTAGATCAAATAGAAATAAACAATCTACATTCAGAAAATGATCTCAAAGATCGAGATGGAACATACGGTACTGCCACCACAGACAGATAAAATGGAATATGCTCCTAGAGTGCCTTGTGCACTAAATCTAGTATATTAAAATTGATTGTTTTAAAATATTTCTATTCTGCTTAGTCCACAGTTCCTAGTGGATTACAAATTCTCTCTAATAACTCACAGGGCACCAATGATATTTAATTAGCAAAAGAATTATGTTGATCATATTTACAAGTTCTACCAAGAGAACAAATGGCTGTATTTTGAGGCGTTTGTAATTGTCTTGGGTTCAATTCCGTGACACCTACACAGACAATGTTACGACAGTGTATCCTCAAGATCAATAATGCATGTAGAAGTGAATGAATAGCTGGGCCATCAAGAAAATAACAAATTGCCTGGAGCTGACCAAGCATAAGAACATAAGAATAGCCACACTGGGTCAGATCAATGGTCCATCTAGCCCTGTATCCTGCTTCCAATAGTGGCCAATCCAGGTCACAAGTACCTGGCAGAAACCCAAATATTAGCAACATTCCATGCTACCAATCCCAGGGCAAGGACTGGCTTCCCCCCTGTCCCCTAAGCACATAGAAACGCTTTTTAAAAATCAAACTTGCAATCTAGTTATCAAAAGTAAGTTGATAATCTATCATAGTTCCCAGGTATTTAAAACAATCAACTACCTACATGGAGGTTTAATTGACAGGATACGGCATCACGTGACAAGGCTGAAGCTGTAGCCACCATCTTGATACACTCAAACCAAAGCAAACTATTGGTCCATGCGTTTGCTATTGTTTGGGTGACTCAATATGGTGGCAAGCTCCACCTACTGGCTTCAGGCCAGATAATGGACCAAGCATGCTCCTGCTGTTTCCTGTCAATTAAACCTCCTTGACTACCTGAATGCAAGAACCATACAGGACTGATGTCATTGATGTACAAAATGGCTGACCAGTTATCCAACAAGCAGGGGCGTATCTGGAATCCGGCGGTAGGGGGGGCCAGAGCCAGAGAGGGGGGGCACATTTTTGGCTCCCTCCCCCCCCCGCCGCCGCCGCCTCTCTCCACCCCCTCCCCACCCCCTCCCCGCCGTCAACCCTCCCCCGCTGCTTACTTTTGCTGGCGGGGGGCCCTAACCCCCGCCAGCCGAGGTCCGACCCGCAATCTCCATATTTCGTCTTCCTCCGTGGCCATGTGCTTCAAGGAAGTAACGCTGCAGTGCTGATTCGTTGAATCCAGTTCGGCGTCTGACGTGCTGCGACGTCAGACGCCGAACTGGATTCAACGAATCAGCACTGCAGCGTTACTTCCTTGAAGCACATGGCCACGGAGGAAGACGAAATATGGAGATTGCGGGTCGGACCTCGGCTGGCGGGGGTTGGGGCCCCCCCGCCAGCAAAAGTAAGCAGCGGGGGAGGGTTGACGGCGGGGAGGGGGCCAGGGCGAAATCTGCGGGGGCCCAGCCCCCTGTGGCCCCACGCAGATACGCCCCTGCCAACAAGCTGTCATTTTTTCAACATTCAAGACTAGACAATGATCAGCTAGCCACTTTACTACAGCAAACAAACATTGCTGTACAGGCTGAAGAGAAATGTCCTTAGGCTACCAGAATAATCTCATCTGCATACATGTATGAATTGATTCCAAAGTCCTGTATTAGAGTAGCCAAAGAGCTCAAAAATGTTAAACAATAATGGTGACAATACAGAACATTGAGGTCCCACACATGCTAAAGAACAAGATGATGTGGAAGAACATGTCAGTACAGAAAAGGTCATATCACATAAATATGCAAAACAACTCCATACTTTATCCCTTATACCAATATCTTTTAATCTTGTCATGTTATGCAGCTTGAACTCTTTAATGAGATTTGTTTAAGACCTTAGATCAAGGGTAGGACAGTTCTCCCCCACCCCCATTTTCTTTGGGACCAGAAACTATCTGGAGTAAAAAAATACTACCCTCCCTCATGCTGGAACAGGTTTGATGAGCTTGGCTTACAAGACAGCACAGGTCTCCCAAAACAAAACTCTCCTGCAAATGCCAGTATGGCCTCTGAACCAGTTTTGGCCTGCAGTTTAACAGATGGCCTGAGAAGGAAAAGCTTATGGCCAGGAGGGGTCAAACAAAAGGGATGCAGACAATTTTATATGGAGTTAACAGACAAAAGGTAAGAAAAACTGATAAGGTAAACTGCTTCCTAAAGTGGGGCTCAGGGTGTGAAAAAGCCCAAAGCAAAGCAAAATACTGCAAGGAGCAGAGATCTCAGCAAAGTTCAGAAAGGCAACAGAAAGATGAGCCGAGGCACTCTGCCATGCATGCCAAGAGGGGTGTTTGAATCTTAACTGGAAGGTTCTGGGAAAAAAATGTTCTGTGTTAGCGCTATTGGACAACATCTGAGACTAGTTAAACTGCTTTTCTTTAGGATAAATTTTCTTACCCATCAATTCCTGTCCTGGATACTCCAAAAAGACGGTCAGGACCATGCAGAACTTAATGTAGTGTATAGAATGTTTGTACGTTTGAGAAGCTTGCCAGGTGCCCTTGGCCTGGATTGGCCGCTGTCGTGGACAGGATGCTGGGCTCGATGGACCCTTGGTCTTTTCCCAGTGTGGCATTACTTATGTACTTATGTAGTGTTGATGCTGATAGTCCAATGCAATTTTTTTAAATAAAGCTACAGTTTGGACCTGCACCTTCCAACTCTTCACTTTTCTATCAACCAGTAGTGACAGGAGAGAACACATAAAAGTTCCTCCACTCCCTCCCTCCCCCACTCCATTTTTTTTTGTTCGTCTATACATACATAGTAACATACTTGGAGGCATATTTTCAAAGCACTTTGGGAGGCTAAGTTCCATAGGTTTCTATGGAACTTTGGGAGGCTAAGTGCTTTGAAAATGAGCTTGATAGTAACATAGTAGATGACGGCAGAAAAAGACTTGCTCGGTCCATTCAGTCTGCCCAACGAGATAAACTCATATGTGCTACTTTTTGTGTATACCTTACCTTGATTTGTACCTGTCCTTTTCAGGGCGCAGACCGTATAAGTCTGCCCAGCACTATCCCCGCCTCCCAACCACCATCCCCGCCTCCCACCACCGGTTCTGGCACAGACCGTATAAGTCTGCCCAGCACTATCCCCACCTCCCAACCACCAGTCCCGCCTCCCACCACCAGCTCTGGCACAGACCGTATAAGTCTGCCCAGCACCATCCCTGCCTCCTGCCACCGGCTCTGCCACCCAATCTCGGCTAAGCTCCTTAGGATCCATTCCTTCTGAACAGGATTCCTTTACAAGTGGGTAAGTTCTCATTTTGGCACTGTAAGGTAAACAAACATTTTGCCAGTCTGTAGTGGTTGTCATGGTCTATTACACTCCTCACAGAGACAACATACCTTGTGGCCCTGACTATCCTTTGGAATCAACAGGAAGAAAATATAGAAATAAGAAACTTCTTGTCATTAAATTGCCTAGAAAGCATGACCTCAGCAGTGTACAATCCCTGGCCATGCATGAAGGGCCAAAAACCCATCAGACACAGAAGGTTTCCTGATAGATCAGCACTTAAACTTTATATGGCCATGAGCCCATTATCGCAGCCCCAGAAAGCATCTGATCCTACTACTACTACTACTACTTAACATTTCTAGAGCGCTACTAGGGTTACGCAGCACTGTACAAAATAAACAAAGAAGGACGGTCCCTGCTCAAAGGAGCTTACAATCTAAAGAACGAAATGTCAAGTTGGGGCAGTCTAGATTTCTTGGGTAGAGGTGTAGAGGTTAGGTGCCGAAGGCGACATTGAAGAGGTGGGCTTTAAGCAGAGATTTGAAGATTGGCAGGGAGGGGGCCTGGCGTATGGGCTCGGAGAGTTTGTTCCACGCGTGGGGTGAGGCGAGGCAGAAAGGGCAGAGCCTGGAGTTGGCGGTGGTGGAGAAGGGTACTGAAAGGAGGGATTTGTCTTGAGAGCGGAGGTTACGGGTAGGAACGTAAGGGGAGATGAGGGTTGAGAGGTAATGAGGGGCTGCAGATCGAGTACATTTGTAGGTTAGTAGCAGAAGCTTGAATTGAATGCGGTACCTGATCGGAAGCCAATGATCCCTGGAATCATGGTCTGATGACATTTCTATGGACAGCCTGCCCGGTTTGCAACCACATTAAAACTACAGTTTGGGAAGCCCTATGGTAGGGTGACTAGAAGATAATGATTGGTAGTAGTGAACTGTACACAAATGACCCCTCCCTTGACACAGTGAAGGAGTTTGCACAATATTGGGGGCATGCAGGCACCCACAGAGCTGGCAGTTTTAACGAGGCCATGATTTAAAGTCAGAGCAAAGAAAGATGCTGTCTTACCTTAAGGTACTGAACTGCCTTTTCAACATGAGACTGACTGGTGATGCACTCTGCCCACAGCGGGGCCAAGTTGGTAGGGTAGAATGCCTTGTTTCTGTCTTTTGTATCCAGATTGAAATCCAGCCAGATTCCTAATGTTTCATCCCAGAAAACTGCTTGCACTGCATTCAGTCGGCTCATCCTGGCTGCCTCAAATTCCTGGACTTTGCTCACATTTCCTTAAAATGAGACAAGAAAAAGCCAGGAAAAGTTAAAGCTTAGAACCACTAGAACTTACAATCTCATTGGACTACAGCAAAGAGACCCCAGCAACTCTATTTTGCCCATTCCATAGCTCTCTCATAGCTCACACACAAATCCTCCACCCTCCCAAAATATCCTTTCCTCTTCTCTAACCCAAGAGGACAGGAGAAGGTCATGTGCTTAAGCTGTCTACTACCTACATTTCACTTGGACACCAAAGTGCTGCTCTTGGATTCTGCCCCAGCTCCAGGAGGTAGAAGGGCCGTCCACGTGAAGATCCAAACCCATTCCTAATGAGCAGATTGCAACCACCACTGTTCCACCACAACCCCTTTAACAAGCAGTAGCAAACAAACAAACTCTCCACAAATATTACCCCATCTACCTCTCAGTTAAACTGAGCTTATACTACTGATCTTCCAGAGCTAGACTTAAACTTATTTTACTGACCCCTCACAGCCCTTCCATACCCTGGCCTTGAAGTAATTACAGCTGGCACTATTTCATCAGCCCCATCTCTAGTGCGCTGTCCTTACCCAGCATCTTGTAAAAGGAGGCCAGGAGGTGCTCCGTCTGGCATAGCACTGCATTCAGATCCACAGGGACAACAGCACTGGTTTTTGTGTCCTGCAGTGTTCCCACATGACCGTTACTCCCACTGACAAACCAGCGAGAGGAGAAGTCCCATCCTGACTCTGCTGCTGACTTCAGTTCAGCCCAGAGTTCCTGCCTTGCCGCTGCAGCAGAGAAAGAGACAGAGACTCAGACTGGACCAGAGGTCCTCAATAGGCATTAAAGCTCACCCCCCCCCCACCCATTCTAAAGTCAAAAGACAAAGACACACAAGCATTAGACTGAAGGAGGTGCTCAGCAGGCGTTAAAGCTCCTCCATCTCCACCCCTAACCCCCACCCCACCAAAGCCAGGACAGAGACAGATGCACAGGCACTTGCACAGGATGCTATCACCTGAGGGACATTGAGAAAGAAACAAGTCCTTTTGCCACTAAATTACATTCACTACAGGCTACTGGTTTTTGTCTATTCATGAACATTTATAATCCAGTTCTTCATTCATAACCTTACATCCAAGCACTGTGTCATGAAAGCAAACCTATCATGATATTTCTCTGAACGTGTATACTGCTTCCCTGAGCAATTACATTTATAAAACAGAACAGACAATACGAAACATGAACAAACCCAGCAATCATGGCACAAAGTGCCTGAGATTCTGGGAACAAGAAACAGACCTATATTAGCAGACAGTGACTATCAGAGTAGCATCCAAACAGAGCTGTGATTGAACTTGGAAATTCTGACTCTGGTTGCCATTAATTCTCACTGTGTTACCTGAAATTGCTTGATCTCAATGTTCAAAGAGAACTTAAGGTTTTAGAGGGGAGGGGGAGGGACAATAAATCATCTTAAAATGATGCTATGCACGTTGAAAGAGCTATCCTGATCCAGATATGCCCTCAAACTGACTCCTAGTGATCCCCTTCCTCGTGGGTTGTTTTTTTTTTTTTTTTTTACATGATAAAGGAGTGGTTTGCCATTGCCTTCTCTTGACACATGGAGGGTTAAGTGGCTTGCCTAAAGTCACAACAAGCTGCCATAAGATTTAAACCTGGTCTGTTCTACAGAAGGTAGATTATTTCAACAGCATTTCTGGGCTATGCTACAGTCTATTGCAAGTAGCAGAATTTTGAACCAATTAAAACTGATTTAAACTTGTAATGTATAATGAGTTGTGTGTGTGGAGGGGGGGGGGGAGGTTTGTGGGAATTGGGAAGGGAGGTAGGCAGGGTTGTTTTGTTGTTAATTATCTGCTATTATATGTTTGGGATGTGTTTCTGGCTTTGTCAATAATAATTAGGATGATTTCAACATAAACCTGGATCTACCAACTCCCAGGCCACTGTTCTAACCATTAGGCTCTTCTTCTGATCCTGACAGGGCTATGCACGGATTTATAGCAGAAGGTCCAAGAATAACTTTTCTTACCTTCAGTGAGGTTCTCTGCCAGTTCTAGATCATCAGTGTAAGACTCAGGTCTGGGGAAAAGGCAGCAAAAAAAACAAAAAACCCACACACATCAGGAAACACAGAAAAGCCAACTCTTGGGGGCGTTTGCATCCCATTAACTAAGCATGGCTCTCAGATTTGTCAAGATGTTGCATTGCATGGGCACAGCTGCTGGGCTATAGAAAGCACCTACCTAGAAAGAGCAGTTCTAACTACTACTTATCATTTCTATAGTGCTACTAGATGTACGCAGTGCTGTACATGTAAACATGAAGAGTCGGCTCTAACCTGGCTATGCCAGCAGAACAAGGACATCCTGTACCCTTAGAGAGTGCACCTAAAATCTGGTGATTATGACTAGACATAACTGCACGTTTAGAAAGCGTGTAAAGTACAAACGGTTAACTTGCAGCACAGAAAGTTGGAGATACAGCAAGAGAAGTGAAGGCAATTACCTTGGATCTCCCACTTGCACATGGTAACGGTTAAGCGTGTAATTCCTGCCTCCCAGGGAGACGATCACACTGCGGTTTCTCATCCAGAATTCATACTCCTGTTCTAAGAGGTGAATATTAGATCTAAGCAAGAAAATGGGAAAGGAAGTCAACACACTGCCAGGCAAAATGGAGACTGCTTTTCAGATGAGTCTTTTCCACACAATGGGAAGGAAGGAATGGGAGACAGCAGGGAGTTATAGCACCCCGTGAGAAGAGCTAAAGTTAAATCATACTTAATCATGAACTGCCCTGATTTCTAATACACTGTCTGTTATCTCCATAAGTGAATTTCTAAAACTTGTGCAACTATTTGTGTTTTTAGGTTATGCAACTACAGTTAAACAGCTTTTCCTTGGTATACTCAAGTCATGCAAGGGACACTCACAGTGTCTTAGTATATGGTGTTAGAACAATGTGGATAAAGTAATATAGGGGGTCATTTTATAAAGCTTTTTTATACTCTATCCAAATGGCACATATTCAGCCTTTCCAGAGTAGCCCCCACACTCTGGAAAGCACTCCTGGAAAGGCTTTGCTCAACACTGCCATACTGTGTATTGTTTGAATATTTTTACTGCTGTAATTGCCTTTTGCCAATGTTGAACTTATTTTTACTGTACACCCCATTAGGAGACTTTTTTAAAGCAGTATATAAATCAATAAACAAACAAACAAACAAACAAGAGACTTTCAGGCTTATTTTCGAAAGAGAAGGGTGCCCATCTTTCAACACAAATCGGGAGATGGGCATCCTTCTATGAGGGTTGCCCTAATCGGCATAATCAAAAGCTGATTTTGGGCGTCCTCAACTGCTTCCTGTCGCGGGGACGACCAAAGTTCATGGGGGCATGTCGGCACCATAGCGAAGGTGGGACTGGGGCATGATTAAGAGATGGGCGTCCTCAGCCGATAATGGAAAAAAGAAGGGCGTACCAAAATGTGCAGAGACTCTAGAAAACAAAACTTCAAACAGAAGTGCGTTAAAGTGGAGAAAAACCCTCAAAAACCTGAGGCAAACTGCTGCAGGTTTAGAGCAGGGTTACTGATAACAGAAGTAACTCTTGCCCGGTTCTATCACTGGGTATAAAAAACTCCACAAAACAGAACAGCGAGTTAAAAAAGAAGGGCGTCCCTGACGAGCACTTGGCCGACTTTACTTGGTCCATTTTTTCTTGCGACCAAGCCGTGAAAAGGTGCCCAAACTGACCAGATGACCACTGGAGGGAATCGGGGATGACCTCCCCTTACTCCCCCAGTCGTCACCAACCCTCTCCCACCCTAAAAAAAAAAAACCTTAAATATTTTTTTTGCCAGCCAATATGCCAGCCTCAAATGTCATACCCAGCTCCATGACAGCAGCATGCAGGTCCCTGGTGCAGTTTTAGTGGTGCAGTGCACTTCAACCAGGTGGATCCAGGCCCATCCCCCCCATCTGTTAAACTTGTGGTGGTAAATGTGAGCCCTCCAAAACCCACCCAAAACCCACTGTATCCACATGTAGGTGCCCCCCTTCACCCCTTAGGGCTATGGTAGTGGTGTACAGTTGTGGGGAGTGGATTTTGGGGGGCTCAGCACCCAAGGTAAGGGAGCTATGCACCTGTGAGCAATTTCTGAAGTCAACTGCAGTGCCCCCTAGGGTGCCTGGTTGGTGTGCTGGCATGTCAGGGGGACTAGTGCACTACGAATTCTGGCTCCTCCCACGACCAAAGAACTTGGATTTGGTCGTTTTTGAGATGGGCATCCTTGATTTCCATTACGGCCGAAAACCGGGGACGGCCATCTCAACATTTAGGTCGACCATCTCTAAGGTTGACCTAAATGTTGAGAGCCCCCGACCGTATTATCGAGACGAAAGATGGACGCCCATCTTGTTTTGATAATACGGGTTTCCCTGCCACTTCACGAGGACGCCCTCATGAAAACTTGGGCGCCCCATTCGATTATGCCCCTCTTTGTCTACTTCAGGAAGAATTTGAAAGCTTGGCACTTCTCCCAAGCCTTTAATGGAAGAAGCAACTAACTAGATAGTCACACATACAAGGACTAACACTGGTTACACATACTGTAGCCAGAATTGCTTATCCATGTTGTCACAGTGCTGTCCCCTCCTCCCCCATGCTTGGTTTTCATGTATGCATGAAAATTGACCATGTGCAGGAGAGGAGAGGTTGGCACGACAGCCATACACTGAATGGTGCTACCAGCTGCAGCAAGTAGGGGAGTGACCTGTTCTAGCTGCCGGAGGACCTCTTCAGCTGGCAGGGCTTGGGGATTCCCGCCAGCCATAACAAGAGTGCCAGAAGTTTAGGTGGGCCTGAGCCCAAAGTGGGTGGGCATAAGCCCACCTGTGGCTACACCACAGCTTTAACCCTGTTACTGTCCAATGTCTCACCTTGTTTCTGGTGGGCCAGTAAAACAGGTCCCTCATCCTGGAGTGCCTTGTATATCAGGAGAAGCATTTTAAGTTCTATTTGGAAATAAATTGGGTAGCCAGTGAAGCTTCTTCAAAAAAGATGATTATCCAGCTTATAATCGAAAGAGAAAAACGCCTATATTGCGACCCAAATTGGGAGATGGGCGTCTTTCTCCTGTGGGCGCCCAAATCGGTATAATTGAAAGCCGATTTTGCGCGTTTCCAACTGCAATCCGTCGCGGAAACGGGTAAGTTGATGGGGGCACGTGGTGAAGGCGGAACTGGGGCGTGGTTATCGGCCGAGGAGAGATGGGCGTCTTTAGCTGATAATCGAAAAAAAAGGTATTTTTACCACGATTTTGGGTCACTTTTTTTGGACCCTTTTTTTTCACGAACAGGACCCAAAAAAGTGCCCCAACTGACCAGATGACCACTGGAGGGAATCGGGGATGACCTCCCCGGACTCCCCCAGTGGTCACTAAACCCCTCCCACAAAAAAAACCCACTTTAAAAACTTTTTTTTCCAGCCTCTATGCCAGCCTCAAATGCTGTACCCACCTCTATGACTGCAGAATGTGTTCTATCCTGTGACAGCCTTTCCCTGGTTCTGATGTGGCTCTCGGGTGAGTGTGACACCTTTTCTGTTAAGGGCACTGCAGAGTCACATCAGCAATGTGTAGGGTATTGGGCTCCGTGATTCCACTAGCTTGTGGCAAATGCTCACGATGTTGGAAATTGGTAGGCTCTACTCCCATGGTGCTTTTCCCCCTGCTTACTGGGTCAGAGTGTGCCCTGTTTTGTTTCCGGTAGTCCATGAGGTAGTGGCCATTTTTGTAAGCCAGTTTTAGATCCCTTTCACGTGTTAGCCACGTTACAGAACTTAGTTCGTACCTTGAATGTGGCTGAAAGAGGGCATTGTACACCATTCTGCCAGCTCTGACCTACTGCTCATCTCAGTACCAGGGAGACTCGTTGCCAGTGGGGCACAACCTCTGATCTGCAGTTAACTGAGTAAACGTGCTTATTCAAATAAAGGACGTTTTCGAAGAGATTAGTCTTCAGGTGTCAACTGGTGTGCCAATGTTATATAGCAGCAACCAGTCCTAGAGGCCTGCATGTATGCAGGTTCCTGGAGCACTTTTAGTGGGTACCGCAGTGCACTTCAGCCATGCGGACCCAGGCCCATCCCCCCCTACCTGTAACACTTGTGCTGGTAAATGGGATGCCTGCAAAACCCACTGTGCCCACATGTAGGTGCCCCCTTCACCCCTAAGAACTATGGTAGTGTTGTACATTTGTGGGTAGTGGGTTTTGGGGGAGGGGGGTTGGGTGCTTAGCACCCGTGGTAAGGGAGCTATGCATGTGGGAGCGTTGTCTGAAGTCCACCGCACTGACCTCTAGGGTGCCCAGTTGGTGTCCTGGCATGTCAGGGGGGCGAGTGTACTACAAATCGTGGCCCCTCCCACAACCAAATGGCTCAGATTAGGACGTTTTTGAGCTGGGCGTTTTTACTTTCCATTATCGCTAAAAAAAACAAACGCCCAGCTGAAAAACGTCCATTTTTTCGAAAATACGGTCTGTCCCGCCTCTTCATGTACCCGTTTTCGGACATAGACGCCCATGGAGATAGGCGTTCGCGTTCGATTATGCCCCTCTATGTCTTCAGTTTCATTATAGAATAATTATAGGTTTGTGCATATTGAGAGTTAGGCAAACTGTATGTATGAGAGAAGCAGAAAGCAATGTACTCACCTGAGAAACTCTAAGTCATTATATTTACTCATATAACTGTCCATCATTAGTGTAAGGAAAGGAGGTTGGCTCCTACGTAGATAGTATATACGCCCTCCATTTGGGATCAGTCCATATCTGTTAGAGAAGGGGGGGGGGGGAGGTTAGACTCTCAGATCAGCCCCTTACACCAACAGTATTTACATTAGCAACCTACATACCAGCTGGACACCTCACCAAACATAAACTAAGGGAAACAGAAATGGAAACTAAGAAAGCCAGGGTATGCATGCAGTGCCGTACAGGAGGAAGAAGTACAAAAGGTAGAATTTCCATTAAAAAATGAGAACACCTGCCCCTCCCTTTGCAAATTCCTCAGGAGAACAAAAGAACTGGTAGCTCTAACAGCAGAATATGTTGTATTCATTGATTAGACCAGAATGATAGTGTCTCTGGTCAGATTATAATTGTCACCAGAACTGTAAATTTCTTCCCTATATTTTGTTATTTTTTCCCTTTACCACTTTCTCCCTAATTCTAGCAAGTTGCATGTCCAAATTCCCAACTAGCACACAAAGTTGTGCAATACAACTTATAGAATAAGATCAGTGGCACTTAACGTCATAGATTAATTAGATGCTAATTGGCCTTAACAATCAATTACTGGCTATAATTGGCACTAATTAGTTGCTATTCTATAAGTTGCATGCACAAATTCCAGACCATGCAACTCCAAGGGGGGTGTGAATCTGGAAGGGGCATGGGCAGGTCAGGCACGTACATGCACAGGTTCTAGAATACTAGTAAATGTGAACGTTTACACCAGTCATTTGGTTGGCGTAAGTGCTTCCGTCTAAAGTTAGATATGTAAACAAGGACTTATCCTTTGAGCATATAACTGCTAATTTTAGGCAACCTTTTGAGAATTACCCTTTTATGTATTACTGCTGATAAAGCATCCTGGAACTGACAGGGAGTAAGGAAACAGAGCAAGACCTATCATTTTGGAGTGGAGGAGTGGCCAAGTGGTTAGAGAACTGGCCTTGCAATCCAGAGGTGGCCAGTTCAAATCCCACTGCTGTTCCTTGTGATCTTGGGCAAGTCACTTAACCCTCCATTGCCTCAGGTACAAACTTAGATTGTGAGCCCTCCTGGGACAGTGAAATATCCAGTGTACCTGAATGTAACTCACAGTGAGCTACTACTGAAAAAGGTGTGAGCAAAATCTAAATAAATGGAAAGGCAGAAGAATGCAATAACTAATGACTTCATTACCACAATAGGGAGTCAAGCCCACCAGCCAGATGTCTAGTACATTTTCCCCTGGATTCTACATATGGCACCCAAATTTAGCTGTGCTTCCAAGATGCATGCACAGTTTAATTGGCTAGCAAGCTGTTAACCATCAATAATTGGATGCTAACAACCAATTACTGTTTAGAATGTGCATGCACATTTGGCTGTGCACTGTAACACTGAACGCCTAAGTCCCGTAGGTGGAACTGGAAATATCCGACAACCACCAAGCCTGAAACAAAAATGAGTGAAAACCAAACTCCCAATAGAAACCGAAAAAGAGAATGGCACAGTCCCTGCAAGGTATCGTTGCAAACTGTGCCAACACGTCACAGGACCCCACAGCCACTCACATGGGAAAAACATTCAGCATAAGGGGATCCTCCACATGCTCTTCAAATGTAGTGTTTATTATTTAATGCAAAAAATGTGGAAAAGGATGCCATATTGGAGAGACAGGCCAAATGCTTAAGACGAGATTGAATCTACACAGACACCGTATGTTGCCAGAACAGAACACTGCACTAATGACTTTATGGTGAGAATACTAAAAGGAAATTTCAGAATCATCCAAGAATATAAAACTTTCGAAGTTCAAACAATGAAATACTTTGGCACTTAAAGATCTGGGTTTCCTATCATATACTGCTTTGTCATGCTCCAATCACCAATCCATCTCTCGCTGTTTCTCACCCCCCTCCCCATCCACCCCTACCTTCCTCATGAGACTGATTGGAATGCTTTTATGTTTCACAGATATATTTTGATACACGCATCATTTGCTTATTTTTTTGAATTTCTGATCCAAAAAAGAAGGGTTACCTTTAAAAGCTCATCAAAAAATGTATTAAGTTATTCCAATAAAAATAAAGGTATCATTTTTTCTTTGTCTTGTTTTATTTCTATTTATTACCTTCTGGATTTTCAAAAGCACTGTATGTTTTGGTTAGAAAAGTACCTTTAAAAAGGGTGGCGTGAGGGTATGTAGGTACTTTTTCCTTTGTTAAATTTCAAAGTGAAAGATCTTAGGGATAAAGCCCACACATTAAAAGCACTGCTAGGTCTTGCACCTAAGCAGGCAGTATGAGAACTGCCCCCCTACCCCGTCAGTTTCTCATTCTTAATTCTTACTGACCTTTCCACAAGGTACAAGAAATTTGTTATCATTCCCTTTACAGTGTCCTGCATTTCCGACAGAAGCAGTCCATTGATTACCCAGTATGAGTCCCTATAGTTAGGAATAAAATAGACAGGCGTTAGATTTGAAGCTACTATCCAGAACCGGTGAATTGGTCTTAAGGCTCCATTCCCTCATTACTAAACACACTATCACATAGAATAAGCTCACTCTTTTACATCCAGTAGAAATGTGCTCCCAAGTCACTCACCAGTAATAAAATTCACGGAATCGCCCACCAGGCACCACCACAGGATATGGAACATAGATTTGAGAATGAAACTCGGGGTGATTTTTGACATCTTCTTTAATCTCAAGAGATAAAAGTTTCAGAAATATTATAGATCTAATTGGCCCTCTCACTTCACACTTTGTTATTCAGTTACCTCAGGGTCACCAATTTAGCTTCCTCCCCCCCACCCCCCCAGTAGGGATGGGCATTCAGGCATTAATTTCATGTCATTTCCTGGAATGTTCATTTTGATTTTTTTTTGTATGCCTATTTGGAAAAAGGGTGGACTCTTTCCGAAAGAGTATGCTCTCTCTTCTCAATATTATGCGCATTCTCACACTATTCGCACATGAGCAATGGTGCGGTATTGGGAAAAGAATGTGCATTTCTGGAAAGAGTCCGCCCTCTTTCCATATAGAGTGCGCTCTTTCATCGGCAAATGAAAAACACACTTTCAGTTTCATGTTTTTTTTCTGTTCATTTTCGGGTTTTAACAACATATAATTTCCTATGACATTGCAAGTGACAGTCCATCCCTCCCCCAAGTCCTGTTCTAAGATGGGATGGGGGTGGAAGAGTCAAGCAAGCACAGCTGAAGTTCAAGCTTTCATCTCATATAATTTTTATCACACTGCCGAGGGCACTGCAAAATATTCCTGGTTTGGTAACTAAATGTCATTTAGAGATGCTGTGATTGGTGCTGTTCATTCCAGGCATTATGGGGGTTCCACTGCTCCTACTGCCAAAAAGTTAACTTCAGTGGCCAGAATATAAGCAAATGCTCATCATATACTGAGAGGCAAAGCAAGTATTTATTTATATTCTGGTACCTTCCTTCCCAGATTCCTCCAGAGCGCATGTAGTTCTGTGGCCCATCTCCGTAGCTTACCATCAGAAATCTTCGCCAAGATTTTAGGACTGGAAAAAACAGAGACCACTTGTATATTGGGGTTAATATATACTCATTGTTTATGACAAACTGAGGGCCCTGTTTACTAAGCTGTGTTATAAGCGCATTAATGTTTTTAACGCGCCTTAATCATGTACGTGCCTACAATATCCCTATAGGCGCCTACACGGTTAGGGTGTGTTAAAAATGCTAATGCATCTTAGTAAACAGGGCCCTGAGTGTTTGGTTTAAAATAAGATTAATTTCTGTTCTTCTCTACAGTTGAGTGTAAGATTGTTTACACCCAACAGTTTTGCTTATGTCTCTCTGTCTCTCTGGATAATAATGTATACTCTGCTCTGCTTATCATTATAGTTTATTACAAGGCTCATTTATATCCTTTTCTCTTTTTCCCTTTGATCTGGCAAGTTTCTCTTGCTTTCAGTTTCTGTTAGGCTACAATCCATGAGCCTTCAATTGGAATTATTCTGGAGGTTTTCCCCACATGCTATACTCTTCCTCAATTTACTTTAGACCAGCATCTCAGCAACAGTACGTAGCTGCTGGTGGGAGAACATGCACAATCCTGGGCCCTAAATCTTGCAATTAGGTACTGTCATTGTGCAATGACAGACTTCTCTTCTAGGCAAAAGTTACAAGTACTGCCTCGGCAGCATCCCAGCCAACCTAGAGAGTGAAATCCTGAGGTAAGAACTGAACTCAGTTCCATCCACCTGCCAGTGTCCAACACCAGGGCAGCTCATCCTGTTTTAACTTCACAGTTGTATGTAAGGTTATTTAGGACCAGCAAAAAAACACAACTTGGCTTCTTGTACCTCCACCACAACCCATTACCAGCTCAGGGACTCACTAGACTGGATTTAACACATTTATCTGTGAAGAAGAAAAACTTAACACTGTGAGACAGTTCCTCTGAGCTTTCCCTTCTGGGTGGGTTTACTGCTTGAAAAAGGAACTGCACAGGAGAAATAGGCACCTCGACCACATGGAATGTAAGTATGTGGTGAACTGATTCTTAAACAGTAGTCTGTGACTTCCAAATAGGGTCATGATCAAATCTGCAGGGGGAAAAAAAAAACAGGACAGTAACATCTTCAGCCCCCATGGGCTAACAGGAACTTGGCCTTCATAGGCTCACTCAAATGTGGGGACTACCCTGCAATAGAGACATGGCAGGAAGGAAACTTGGTTTCAACTGAGACAGGTGCTAGGTTTGCATTTATGTATTATTAAAATGGGATCACAACATAAAAAAAGAAAAGTTTGAACCAGTACATCGGTGCTTCCCAAACTCCACCTTCAGTCTGCTGACTGCAACAAGCCCAGGGAGACCCGGAACAGCAGTTCTGTAGAGTTCTATAGAGGTCATCCAAGTTTGAAACTGCCAAGAATAGCAAAATTCTTTACTCCAGTGCCTCTAAGTATTAGACTTTTTCCTCCATTTCATGTTAGAATTGGTTTCTAGGCATCTGAAAGATGCCATGATCAAACCAACTTGGAGAAGACTCTGAGAGGCTTATTTTCAAAGCACTTAGCCTCCCAAAGTTCCATAGAAACCTATGGAACTTAGCCTCCCAAAGTGCTTTGAAAATATGCCTCACAGTCACCCAGTGAAACAAAGAATATGTACATCATCTGCCAACACTCAACACTTATTTTTGTTTTCAAATTGTAGGACTGCTTTTAAAATGATTTGTCAACTCCAAAAAAAATATCGTAATAGCAGAGAGTTGCAAAACAGTTAAATTAGTATCTTCAACCTCTACAAGCTTCAAGGACCCTATTCCTGATTTCCCCCCAACCACACTTTAATTCTTCTCCCCTGCCAACCCCATCACTTGAGACCCATTACTCTATGTTGTCTCCAGCTCCTTGAATCTGCAATTGAAAAAAAATGTATGTATGAAATGTAATGCTTCATGTGTGACAGGAGGTTGCTACATGACAGAGGATTAACCGGTTAACTCAGGACTGTATATAACAGTTTCTGTAAATGTCAGCATAAAATATAATCTTAAGTAAATAAAACCACTTAAATCACACAAAAACAACAAATGCTAAATATATCTGTAAAGTGTGAATGGTGCTCAGAACACAGTGCTAGTGATCACTTGCGACCATAAAATCACCTGACAATCACTACATTCAATCATCGCACCATAAAACCCTGCCTACCAAAATAATCACCTTCAAAGAATGTAAAAAAGCAGGAGACTTAGCTTAATTCAGTTGAATGATCTTATATTTATAAGTGGGAAAGGCCTGTCAAAAGATGATAGGTGGCTAGGTGGAGTCAACAAGTGGGGCCCTGGCTTTCTGCCATAACACAGCTGAGCTCCCTTGCCAGTTTGCTTTCACATGGCAGGGACTAGGCACCCTGCTCATCCTCATTGCTTGGTTCCTCTGCCGCCACTATTTAGCGCTGCACATCACATGCACTCCACATGCACTGCAGCATTGACACCAACAAGAAGTAAACAACTCTCTCTTTGAAACGGTACATAGATTGATTCCTAGTCATTGACAAACTTGAATACTCAAACAGCCAGCTTTCCATTTTGTTCTGGACAGGTCGATCCAGTTATGGTTTTGACCCATTGCACGCATGGACTTCAAGCTCTGACTTCCCTAATAAAAGGCAATAAATCCATGCAGGCAGTAAAAAAACAGAAGCCAGTTGGTACCCCTATTCTGTTCCCCAAAATACCCTGGTTGGATGTGGTGCCCTTGCAGCAGAAAATCTAATGAATTGATTCTATTTTGCTTTACTCAAGCTTGTGCAAACCCAACAAGTAGGCTCATTCCCTCTTTGCACATGAACCTTTTTTGCTAGACCGCCATTATGATTTGCACCAAAGAGGGATGTCAGCTGCCTTAATGCACAGCCTATCACCACTGTCCTGTAATAAGTGGGGTGGGGATCAGTATTTATACTTCTCATGCCAGTCTTGTGGGGTCCAAGGTTCAAACTCCTGACCAGGGGGAGTGAAAGATAAGTTGACAAACTGAAGCAGTTGATCTCTGCTAACTTTCCCGTCTGGAGATTTTTCCACCAACTTCTGGAACGTCTGTAGGATTTGTTCTGCAAGGTGCAAAGAAAAAGAAACGTACACAAATCTGTTCCTCCAAGCACCAGTGCTACTAAACAGTCAGTGTGTGCCAAACGATGAGCTTAACATGGTATTAATGTTGCCAACATGTCAATAAATGATACTGTATAGGTAGAGAAGACCAAAACTAAATCTCCCTTGTTCATCTACAATTGGACTGCAGATTACAGCAGTGACTATTACCAATATGCACCCTCAAACTTAGTCTGCAGGGGGATAATGATCCCTTGTGCTCTAGGGCCAGGACTCACAGAGGGGCATAATCGAACGTGAACGCCCATCTCCATGGGTGCCTATCTCCGAGAACGGGTACGTGAAGGAGCAGGACAGATCGTATTTTGGGAAAAAATGGGCGCCCATCTTTTTTCGATAATACGGTTTGTGCTGGGCAAATGCATCGGATTTGTGCGGATTTGAGCTGGGCAGTTTCGTTTTTCAGCGATAATGGAAACCGAAGGCGCCCTGCTCAAAAACGAACAAATCCAAGGCATTGGGTCGTGGGAGGGGCAAGAATTTGTAGTGCACTGGTCCCCCTCACATGCCAGGACACCAACCAGGCACCCTAGGGGGCACGTGTAACAATTAAAAAAAAAAAAGTACAATGCCTCCCAAGTCCATAGCTCCCTTCCTTTGGGTGCTGAGACCCTCAAATCCCCCCCCCACCAAAACCCACTGCCCACAACTCTACACCATTATTATAGCCCTTATGGCTGAAGGGGGGCACCTACATTTGGGTACAGTGGGTTTTGGGGGCGGTTTGGAGGGCTCCCATTTACCACCACAAGTGTAACAGGTAGGGGGGGGGATGGGACTGGGTCCACCTGGGTGAAGTCCACTGCACCCACTAACAACTGCTCCAGGGACCTGCATACTGCTGTGATGGACCTGGGTATGACATTTGAGGCTGGCATACAGGCTGGCAAAAAAAGTTTTTAAACTTCTTTTTTTTTTGAGGGAGGAGGTTAGTGACCACTGGGGGAGTCTGGGGAGGTGATCCCTGACTCCCTCTGGTGGTCATCTGGGCAGTTGGGGCACTTTTGGGGGACTTGTTCGTGAGAAAAAAAGGTCCAAAAAAAGTGACCCACATTTGCGCTAAAAGCGCCTTTCTTTTTTTGATTATTGGCCGAGGACATCCATCTCTGCTCGGCCGATAAACACGCCCCAGTCCTACCTTCACCATGCCTCCGACATACCCTCGTCAACTTTGCCCGTTTCCGCGACAGATTGCAGTTGAAGACGCCCAAAATCAGCTTTCGATTATACCAATTTGGGCACCCACGGGAGAAAGACGCCCATCTCCCGATTAGGGTCGATATATGGGCGTCTTTCGCTTTCAAAAATAAGGCTGACATTCTGTTTCATGTGAAATATCTAATTAATTGATCAAATTTGATCCACCTGAGTTCCCCATTTGTATGTTGTATTTACAGATCCTGCTTGGAGTGGACACAGATTCATGAAAGTTCAAAAGGCCTACATTTTTCTAGGACTGCTCCAACTCACCTGGAGATTCGCGTAGACCCATGTCCACAAAATGTTTATCATCGTTAAATAGCTTGGCAGTCTGGACCTGCTTCAGGAGATCCCCAGTACAGTAAATTGGGCTGAGGGGATAAGGAATGAATTGAACAACACAGTGAGATTCATCCATGAGTTGCAGTTCTCTGGAAACCATTATATTCCCTTCAGATCACATGCAGCTGTAAGAATACCAGTCAACCTTTGCCGTTTTCTCAGAGACATACAGCCTACGATGGCAGGAAAAAAAACCCTCAAACCATGTAGTCTAACATGAATGTGCACTAAAAGGTCATTCTGAGATTTATACTTGTTCCTAGTCAAGCAGGAGATAAAATACTGCAAAGTCAACTCACTTTGGAAGAGACCTCTTTGCTATTCTCCCCCCCTCCCGTTTCCAGTGGCTGCCTTGATAATCACCACAGGCAAAAAGCATTGCAATTAGAATCCATGTAATTAATGTAATTATTTCTAATCTTGTTTAACATGACCCTTATACAGCATGAAGCAAGGGTATGCAAGACAATTTGTCCAATTCACAAGTGCTTAGTGCCCAGTTCTGCTGCCAAACACTCCTCTTGTTGCCTCACTTTTTTGTTAATTGAAGTAAAATGGAGGCTGGGAATATAGGAAGAATTTGAAGATGTGCTGGAAATAAGGTCAACAACCAAGTTGTAGGTAATGCATTAGTCCAATAAAAAGGTATCTTCGACAAGCTTTTCAGAACTTTCCTCTCCATCAGGTCAGTGGAGAAACAATGTACTCAGCATAATTAATACAAACTCATCCAGGTTTGAGGTGGTCTGAATTAAGAAAATAAGAGGATCTATCAAGCCCAGTGTCCTGTTTCCAACAGTGGCCAATCCAGGTCACAAAAACCTGGCAAGATCCCAAAGAGAGGTATGCAGTGCTACACACATTATATGCAGGTACTTTCTCTGTCCCTAGAGGGCTCACAACCTGTTACAATAGAGGGTTAAGTGACTTGCCCAATGTCACAAGGAGCTGTGGTGGGAATCAAGCCTAGGTCACCAGGATCAAAGCCTGCTGCACTAACAATTAGGCTACTCCTCCACTCCATTCTGTTTGCAACACTGGCTAGCTTTGGTCACAAGCACCTGGCAGATTTCTAAAAGTAGATCATATTTCTCATTACTAGGGATAAGCAATGGCTTTTCCAAGTCTACCTAATTAAATGTTTTATGGATGTCTCCTCTAGGAAATTGTTCAAACCTCTTTTGAGCCTTACTATGTCACCTTGACCACTTCCCTCTGGCAAAAGATTCCATAGCTTAATTAGAGCCTGAGCGAAAAAAAACAACTTATACAATTTGTTTTCAATCTGAAGGTTATTTTCATTGAAAGTCCTCCTGTTCTATTGGCTTACAGACTAATTATTGCAGAATTATTGGAAAACTGACTTGGGGAAAATCCACTGCTTATTTCTGGGATAACTTAAAGTCCTGGATAGTCAGAGGTTCACTATCAATTGTTACAATACAATCTATAATTTGATAGTGAACCTCTGACTATCCAGGACTTTTAAGTTAGTGCTTTCAAGAGATAGTCTATTATCATGTTAATCGAAATTAAAGGGTATTTCTGGGATAAACAGCATAAAATGTATTGAACTTTTTTGGGATCTTGCCAGGTACTTGTGACCTGGATTGGCCACTGTTGGAAACAGGATGTTGGGCTTGACGGACCTTTGGTCTGTCCCAGTGTGGCAATACTTATGTACGTATGAGAGACAGAGCAGGGAAACAAGAGGGGGGAAAGGATAGCAAGGGAAGGAAGAAACGAAACTCCATTATTGATAGAGAGTATAGCAAACAAGGGAAGGATAAATACATTTCAGCTGCAACAGGCATCACCCCGGAGAGAGTCCACACTATTCTGCCAAGAAAAAGTCACAAGATCATTCAACAAGGGGGTCGAAGAGTGGCCTAATGGTTAGCGCAGTGGGCTGAGATCCTGGGGAACCAGCTCCATGTGACCCTGGGCAAGTCTTAGTCACCCAAACCTCCATTTCCCCAGATACCAAAAAGAAAACAAAAATTTAGATTGCGAGCCCACTGGGGACAGAGAAGTACCTGTATATAGTGTGTACAGTGCTGTGTACCTCTAGTAACAGGGGTTCTCAACCCAGTCCTCAAGACACACCTAGCCAGTCAGGTCTTCAGGGTACCCACAATAAATATTCATGAGATAAATCTGCATACAATAGAGGTAGACATATTCATTTTTGGGTATCCTGAAAACCTGACTGGCAAGGTGTGTCCCAAGGACTGGGTTGAGAACCCCTGCTCTCATAGCACTATACAGAATAAGTAGTACCAGTATAATCAAAGAAAACAAAATCTAAATGCTTACTAGTTGTAATTAATACAGATGCCTATCAACATTTTACACAAGTGTTGAGTGCTTTATTAAGATTGACAACATAATCAAATGTCAAACTTTTTATGAGAAGGTCCATATGAACAGCTATATTTTTAAGTCGGCCTGCTCAGTGATTTGAATGGCCTACAGTACTTTTGAAGACACAAATACACACAATAGATACAAATTATGGATAAATAACACTTGCAAATTTGTATAATTTCATTTAACCTTCAATAGAAATTATTTTCTCACTTAATGCTAGCTTTTAGCAAAATATAACAATTTCTACCAGCCTAATAAATTCTTATCACCAAAACAAATACTATATAAATGCAGAAACCTATTCCAGCTCTGTCTAAACACAAAACATTAGTGTCACTCACACACACAAGGAGTGACACGAGCTGCACATACTGCAGCAGGACATGTTTATCCACTCCTACCCTAGCTGAGATAATATTTAACCATCTCTCTGACCTCATGTGCAACTTTCTTTAAATTAGTCACCTTACTGTCTAACTCCTCTTACTCTCTTACCTATCTATATGTTCCATCTTTGCTTATACCCTACTCCGTCAATTAAAATGTTCCATTACGTATTGTGTTGACATTGTTAAGTAGTATACTGTGCTTTACTTTGTATTGTTATTTGAATATTTTTACTGCTGTAATTGTCTATTGCTCATGTTTGATTTATTCTTACTGTACACTGCCTTGAGTGAACTCTTTCAAAAAGGCAGTAAATAAATCCTAATAAATAAATAAAATAATTTCACGTGCACACTGCTTTAGGGAGAATGCTGAGAAAAAATTACTAAACTAGAAAACAAATGAACTAAAAACGCTAGCGCATCTTAGTAAACGGGGCTGGTCCGAGCATTATGGAATGAAGCATAGAATTTTGAAAAGCTAAGTACTTAAAACAGTTTCACGAGAAATGATTCAAGCATTGAGAACAAGTGTTGTGATGAGAAAATACATTGATTTAAAACATATAAGAACTAGCAACACAAGAAATATAAGAAGTTTGATGCACTGGAAGTATGTGGAATATTTTATCCCTTTGGGAAGACCAATGGAGATAAAAGTGGCAGTGGGTAGTTTGTGTGCTCACTTTAAATTTACCATTTCAGGGGGTTCCTTTAAATAATATATGTATAAGATGCATGATGATGCTTGTTATGTAAGAAGAATATTAATTTGTGCACAAGCATGAGGAGTTTGTTTTAAAGCTTGGCTTATGAATTAAGTCTCTCTCTCTCTATATATCAAACATATAAATGGCAAGTGACCGACTCACCTGCAAATGCGCAGTAGAGACTTCCCTCTTTGTCCCGCCCTCGCGTCAAGATGTGATGACGTCACAGGGTGGAACAGCGAGGGAAACGGAGTCGGCCGCTGCCGCTGGAGCCTAGAAACGAACATCACGCGCACCAACCTCCACCCTCCCATCCCCCTCCGTATCGGGTCCAACATCCTGTTTCCAACAGGACCTGACAGCGCCTCTCACCTCCGTGTGGAAGCACTGCAGGCAGCAGCAGAGTGGTGGGAGGGAGCGGCGGCGAGGAGGGTAGCTGGAAATCTCGCCCGTTTTAATGGGCTTAACGGCTAGTGTATATATATATATATATATATATATATATACACACACACACACATACACACACTGGGTATTTCAGTGGATCTTGTACTTTAACACTGCATTATAAGATTCAAGACCCATTTAAATTGATTTAGAATTTGAGGACCATCACCTACATAGAATAAAAAGAAACCTCAATGTTCAAAGAGATACTTTTAGAACATTCTGGTACCTCTATATCATGAAGACCCACATATTATCATTGATTTCAGTTAGACTGTGAACAGCCACAAAATCCCAACAACCTTATAGGGGAGAAAAAAAGCTGTACCAACCCCCCCCCAATCAAATCTATTCTAAACAAAATGTAATGTCTGTTTCTCAATGCAAGTACACATTTGTTCCTCTAATAAAAGAGAACTTTACTGTGCACAGCAAAGCAAAATAAATAAATCAAGCAGACCACTTATCTGCAACGAATTCACTAGTCACTAATCCATGA
This sequence comes from Microcaecilia unicolor, assembly GCF_901765095.1. Classification (NCBI taxonomy): domain Eukaryota; kingdom Metazoa; phylum Chordata; class Amphibia; order Gymnophiona; family Siphonopidae; genus Microcaecilia; species Microcaecilia unicolor. The sequence continues at coordinate 50,847,315 of NC_044042.1, forward strand.
TGACTCCAATTGTGATCTTTAGGCTGAAATGCCTTAGCAGCTCTCCATAATCACTGGAACCCAGTTATGTCCTCAATCATTCTGCTACAATTTACACAACTGCAGGCACACAACTACCACCTAGAGAAAACAGTCTACATTGAGCTCCCCTCCAGCCTGTACACCTGCTCTCTCAAAGCTGTGGGCCATTGTCCTCTAATGGTGCTGAGCTTCCTTACAGCTTGTGTGGCCACCAGAGTCAGCAGGCAGGGTAGTTCAAGACCAAGTGGAGAGGCACCCTGCCAGTCACCCAGAGATATAGAATTTAATTTCCTGAAGCAGAATCCCCTTTGGACCATTTTAAGTGCCACCCCCAGTATTCTCCCCATCCTACGCTCATTGGAAATTGTTCTATATAAAAGAAAAAATACCAGCAATTGGAGTTAATAGGGGGCCTCCACTTTCACTCCAACTACAATGGAAACAAAGGAAGCCAGCCCAAGAGGCTCCAGGAAATTACCCCAACCTAGTGCCTTCTCCCTAGGATCTTCTCCTTATCCTATCCCAATTCCTTGTCCTTTCCAGCCTCACACTATCATTCCCACCTCCAGATTTCCCCCCCTTCTGCTATCCACCCTGTGCAACAACTGGGAGTATCAATGCTGTGCCTCTTTCATGAGATATCCAATCATACCCCAAACCCTTCTGATTTACACATTGTTAAGGTGTGCCCATGGGCAAATACTGCCGCCATGCCTTTGCTCTGGTTGGGGACTGAGATGGCCAACCCCTGATCAAGTATATTATGTAGGGGGGAGAGCAGTGCCTAGTTTACACTTGCCTGAAGTACACTGGAATACATTACCTGTCACATGGAGGTGGCAAAACTGAAGTCACACCATTCTGCAAGGTCATGTAGGTAGCAATGCAGAGTGAAAACCATCTCGGATTCCAAGGCATAGTGAAAGCTATGGCAGGATAGACCTTCCACTCTTAAAGCAAGGAGGTAACTGAAAGGCTGTAGTCATTGCTTGTACAAAGTCAATAAGTCTAATCACATGGTAGGATTATAATGGTTATTAAAAAGGTTGTTGCATAACAGAGGAGGAAATATTTAACTTAAAGTCAAAACATTCTAAAGGTTCAGTGCAAGGCTTCCTGGTGCCGCCCGGCAGACCTATAAATTGGTGCTCTCAGAAGATCATAGAGAATGACACAGGCCCGCCCCCGCAAACTCTGTCCCTGTCTGCACAAGCCTCAAACAGTTATGGTAGGATTATAATGGCTATTAAAAAGGTTGTTGCACAACAGAAGAGAAAATATTTCACTTAAAATCAAAACATTCTTAAGGTTCAGTGCAAGATTTCCTGGTGCCGCCCAGCAGATCTATAAATTGGTGTTCTCAGAAGATCTTAGAGAATGACACAGGGACAAAGTTTGTCCCTGCCCCCGCAAACTCTGTCCCTGTCTGCACAAGCCTCAAACAGTTATGCAGTACAATACCAGAGATATAGAGAGATGCATTAATTCCTGTATTGTGAAAAACATAAAGATGGCACATGCCAGGGATGGTGTTAGGGGAGTGCAACTAGGGCAACTGCCCTTGGCCCCTGACCAGGGAGAGCCACAAGCCTGCTGGACACTGAAGAAAGTGCAGTCTGGTAATGGGCTTTGGGTTCCCCTCCTAAATTTCTACCTGGGTCCCAGCCATGTCTAACACTAACTCTGGCAAAATGTATATTTCAAATCTGACATACTGTAATCACAAAATAGAAAAAAAAAACATTATTTTTTTCTACCTTTTGTTCTCTGGTCATTTTATTTTTTAGATCATGTTGGTCCCAGGCTCTGGTTTCTGCTTTCTTCTGTCTTCTCTTAACGCACCAGGTTCTCCTGTCCATTTGACATCTCTTCTCTCTCCACGTCCACCATCCATCTTCAATTTCTGTGTCCCTATCGTCCCCCACATTCAGCATCTCCCTTCTTTGTCCCTATACTTTCCTGGACAGTACCTCCCTTGTGTTCTAATCCCTGCATCATCACCTTTCTATCTCCCTATCCTCTCCCCGTATCAAACAAAATCTCCTTTCTGTGTCTGCACTGCCCCTCTGTGTCTATATACCATCTCCATGCAGCATCTCCCCTTTGTGTACCTGTTCCCCCACCATGCACAATTTCTTCTCTGTTTCTGTTACCTCCTTATGTCCAGCTTCTCTTACTCTCTTCCCTCACCCCTTCCAGCACCTGGCTCATTCTGCCTGCCCTCTTTTCCTTTCTTATTCCTACTGTGGGTTCAAGAATTTGACTTCCTCTTCCTTCATCCCCTTTGTCCGGCATTTCTTTCCTTTCCCTCTAGGCCCCCCCTCCTCCCATGGGTCCAGCCAGCATCTCTCTCCTTTCCCTTTCCCTCTCCCATGGGTCTAGCTAGCACCTCTCTCCTTTCACTCTCCTTCTCCCTCCCATGGGCCAGCTAGCACCTCTCTCCTTTCCCTCTCCCTCCCCTCCCATGTGTCCAACCAACACCTCTAACCTTTCCCTCCAGCCACCCCTCCTCCTCCCCTCCCATGGATTCAGCCAGCACCTCTCATATTTCCCCCCAGCCACCCCTTCTTCCTCCCCTATAGGTCCAACCAGCACCTCTTTCCTTTCCCTACTTTCCCCCCCTCTCATGGGTCCAGTCAGCAAGTCTCTCCTTTCAGTTCAGCCCCAGCCCTAACCCCTCCTCTCATAGGTCCAGTCCTGCCTCCCCACCTCTCTTTTCCCTCCCATGGGTCCAGCCAGCACTTTTCTCCCCTCCTTTTTTCCTCCCCGTGGAAGGTTCCTGCAGCCAGTAGCGATTCAGTCAGAGGACATCTTTGGCCTTCCTTCTGCTGCATCTTTACAACAACTTCCTACTTTGATGCTAAATAGGAAGTTACACTAGAGAGGGCGGGATGTGGCAGAAGGAAGGCCAAGGAGACAGCCTCTTCTCCTTGGACAGAAGGCTCCTTTAGCCACTCAACTGAAGTGACGCCAAGGCAACATCACTGATCCAGCATTTACAAAGCTGAGAAAACTCTAGAAGAGCTCGCTGCGCATGTCCATTACTTCCGGCCACTGTACTGCTACTATAAATACTCTTTTTCGATAATACGGTTTTAGCTTCCATTACCGCTGAAAAACAAAAGCGGCCATCTCAAACCCGGCTAAATCCAAGGCATTTGGCCGGTTCGAAACGTATTATCGAAAGAAAAGATGGCTGGCCATCTTTTTCGATAATACGGTTCGAACTGGCCAAATGCCTTGGATTTAGCCGGGTTTGAGATGGCCGCTTTTGTTTTTCAGCGATAATGGAAGCTAAAAGCGGCCATATCAACCCCAGCTACATCCAAGGCATTTGGTCGTAGGAGGAGACAGCATTTGTAGTGCACTGGTCCCTATGACATGCCAGGACACCAACCGGGCACCCTAGGGGGCACTTCTAAAAATGTTTAAAAAATACACAAATAGCTCCCTGGTGCATAGATCCCTTCCCTTGGGTGCTGAGTCAAACGAGCTCCGGTCAAGCTGCACGCTGAAAATAGCCTCAGAATAATTATGCAGAATCCATGCGTACACCCTTTTTTTTTTTTACGCTGTGAGGAAAGTTGGAGGCAGGCAGCAACACAGGTACTCCGGTAGGCAGGGGGATGGGTAAGCCAGGGAAAAGGCGAACATATATGCCTTCAAAGTGGGCACCACCAGCCACAACACCCCAGCTTCAACTGGCAAAGCACAGGAGCCACCCCAGGCAGAATATTTCTAAGAGCTGATCAAGCTACATCCACACCTGCTGGGAGACAGAGAAATACTGAAGGCAGATGGAGCTAGCCGTCCATAGAGCACTATGGTTTTTCAGTGTTCTCTACCTCCACCTGCTGGTAGGCGGACATAACCCATCAGTTAATGGATTCATCTGCTGCTGATGACAAGGAAAGCTGTGTTAGCGATTCCGACACAGCAAATGAGAGGAAGTCCATAGGAATTGAGGCCTCCTTTTACTAAGCGGTAGTAAGCCCAATGTGGTCTTACCGCTCGCTAAATAGGAAGTACCGCAGTAGCCCGGCGGTACTTCTCACCCCTAGCGCGCTGCCATTTCCAGTGCTACAAAAATATATTTATTTTTGTAGCATCAGAGTGTACCCGGCAGTAATCAGGCACTGCCGCAAACTGCCTGGTTACCACTGGGTTAGCGCAGGAGCCCTTACCGCCACCTCAGTGGGTGGCGGCAAGGGCTCCCCATGAAATGGCTTTACTTGCCACATGGTCATTGCCTGCAGGAAAGCAAGACTTCACTTTTACCCACTGCGGTAATAGGAGGCCTCAGTGCACATAACACGCACCGACGCCAGTGCAGGCCCCCTTTTGCCACAACTTGGTAAAAAGGTGCCCTGAATGGGCTTCCTCTCATTTGCCACACCAAGAATCACTAACGTGGCTTTAAAAAAAGCAGCTCTTAATGATGTAGTTCCTTTCCATGTGTATATTCTGCTTTTTGAAATTTGATCGTTAGGCAAGAGGTGGTATATTGAGTCCTTAAACTTGCAAGAAGCCATTGCATATAAATCAAAAGCATCAGCAAGCGTTAAACCACACTGGTCTCTTAAGTTAGGATTAGGAAGTGAGATGTCCCCTATGGCTGCTTACAAAGATAGGCTTATTTGCTACCATGAACAGCAATTTTAAAGCTGGATGTTGAAAAAAGGGACTTCACGGCCAGGTGCCAATGCCTATCCCTAGTTTTTTTTTTTTTGCATGTGTTTTACTTTTGAGACAAAGATAAAACTGGGGTTTAAGAAAAATTCCTGTTAATCTTGGCTGTAGCACCCTGCTTGAAATAAGCATTTTTGTTTAACACATATGTCTTGCTGCTCATGCAGATGCTGAGGGTGGTAATGTTTTTCCCATTGTAGAATAGCTAATACATGTATAAAGTTTGGCCTACCCTAAATATGCCATGCCCCCATGTCCTGATCCTTTTCATATGTAACCTGTGGCTTTCTGAAATTGCCAGGTAAATGATGCTCTTTACATATAAAGAAGCTTTTAAAATGTATTTCTTTCTACTAATTGTTTTAGGTTGTTTGCATACAGTAATCTCAAGGGGCTGAGGTCTTGTACACATTACTATTCATGCTGTACAGAACCAGATTAATTCAGAAGCCCTAGGCATGTGCCTACTTTGCCTACAGGCAACAGGAGAGGCCTCTAGACCTGCTGAATCTTCAGGGACCAGGATGGTTTTGCTCACTGATGATTTAATGTAGTGAGAACCTTTCAAACAATTTAATTGCTGGTAATCCACTAACAACCTACCTTCCCAGTAACAGAGGCCAATCACTAATTGCCCACACCCAGTAAGGACCTCCATTCCGTCTTCAGTTCAGGAGATATGATAGAGGTCTATAAAATAATGAGTGGAGTTCAACAGGTAGATGTGAAGCGTCTGTTTACGCTTTCCAAAAATACTAGGACTAGGGGGCATGCAATGAAGCCACAATGTAGTAAATGTAAAACGAATCGGAGAAAATGTTTCTTCACTTAACATGTAATTAAACTCTGGAATTCGTTGCCAAAGAATGTGGTAAAGGTGGTTAGCTTAGCAGAGTTTAAAAAAGGTTTGGACAGTTTCCTAAAGGAAAAGTCCATAGACCATTATTCAGTGGACTTGGGGAAAATCCACTATTTCTGGGATAAGCAGTATAGAATGTTTTGTACTTTTTGGGGATCTTGCCAGGTATTTGTGACCTGGATTGGCCACCGTTGGAAACAGGATGCTGGGCTTGATGAACCTTTGGTCTTTCCCAGTATGGCAATACTTATGTACTTATGCACTAATTCACAAGCAGCTCAGAGGAAACTGCACAGGCTTGTATTGAGGCTCCCAAGCACAGTATCAGGCTTATTTTCGAAAGTGATCGCCGGCGATCTGCCGACATAAATCGGGAGATGGCTGGCGATCTCGCAAAAGCGTCGAAATCGGTATAATCGAAAGCTGCTTCTTTGATACCATCGCTGCTTTCCTGTTGCCGCGCCGGCAAAAGTTCAAGGGGGCATGTCGGCGGCAAAGTGAAGGTGGAACATGGGCGTGGCTACCAGATGGCCGGCTTTTGCGGATAATGGAAAAAAAAAAGCGGCGTTAATCAGTATTTCGCCGGATTTACTTGGGCCTTTTATTTTCAGGACCAAGCCTCAAAAAGGTGCCCCAGCTCACCAGATGACCACTGGAGGGAATGGGGGATGACCTCCCCATACTCCCCCCGTGGTCACCAACCCCCTCCCACACTAAAACAATAAAAATAAAAACCTTGTCAGCCTGTATGCCATCCTCAAATGTCATACCCAGCTCCCTGACAGCAGTATACAGGTCCCTGGAACAGTTTATGTTGGTTGCAGTGGACTTCAGGCAGGTGGACCCAGGCCCATCCCCCACCTGTTACACTTGTGGTGGTAAGTGTTGAGCCCTCCAAACCCCCCCCCCCCCCAAAAAAAAAAAAAAACCACTGTACCCACATGTAGGTGCCTCCCTTCTCCCATAAGGACTATGGTAGTGGTGTAGAGTTGTGGGGAGTGGGTTTTGGGAGGCTCAGCACCCAAGGTAAGGCAGCTATGCACCTGGGAGGTATTTGTGTATTTAAAAATTTTTTTTAGAAGTGCCCCCTAGGGTGCCCGGTTGGTGACTTGCAATGTCATAGGGACCAGTACACTACAAATGCTGGCTCCTCCCACGACCAAATGTCTTGGATGTAGCTGGGGTTGAGATGGCCACTTTTAGCTTCCATTATCGCTGAAAAACAAAAGCGGCCATCTCAAACCCGGCTAAATCCAAGGCATTTGGCCAGTTCGAACCGTATTATCGAAACAAAAGATGGCCAGCCATCTTTTTCGATAATACAGTTCCAGCCAACTGTAGTGCCACCGCCAGAATAGATTGCCGGCGACGTTCGATTATGCTCCTCTAGGCTCGTCTCCCTTCCTGTGATCATTTGCAATCTGCTGCTGCCACACCCAAGACCAGATGTAGGGAATCAGAAGGCCATACCCTGTCAACCGATCTCACAACACTGCCATGTTGTATAAGTAAATATATTCAGCATCTATGCCAGAAAAAATAAGTATATATTTAGATAGATGTCTTTATTGACCCCCCCCCCCCACCCAGAAAACATACTTTCATAACTCAAAATTCAAAAAAGGAAAATTAAACTTTAAAGTAATTTAATTTCTTATTTTCTTCTTAAACAAAAATGAGACTCAGTCCATCTGTGCAACAAGTAAAAATGTAAAAAAACAAACTAAAAATTACTCCCTCAGGACCTATGTGAACCCATTCCCTGAGTGGACACACAAACAGAATACAATAAAATACAAATTATTTATAATGTGCAGTAAGAAACAACCTAGTATTCCAAGCTACTCCAATATCTATTTAATAATTGAAAAAATAAAGATGCATAGAAATATAGTTGGTATAATTACAGTTTCACATAATTATTGAAAATATGTGCATAGTAAAGCTTTAACATTTTTAGATAAAGCCTCCTTCCTCCACACCGTGTGTCTCCTTTTCATACCTTAGATAAGGCCTTTTATCAAGCCATGTTAGCAGTTCCCGTGCAGCAATGCCAATGGAGCCCATTCAAAGCGAATGGGCCTTCTCACCATTTCTGCATCGGGAGCCACCAAAGAGGCTTGATTGAAGAGGCCCTAAATCCTGCACCACAGCAGATTTAAGAACAATATTGAGCACTATAAAGCTCTTGTGCTCCAGTAGGTCCTGCCAATACCATCCTAGTGATGTCAGGGAAAAGAGGGAGGGGGGCAGGATAACAGGGGCTTCAGCAGCATAGCAGTGGAACACCTTTAGTGTTTGATACTTGTACTGTGAGCATGTAATCAAAGATAAGACACCCAAATACCTATTTCTTTATTATAGCAGTTGTATTGATCAGGCTGCAGGATCCCTACTGCTGCCCAAGACCAGCCTCTGCAGCTTACCTGAATGTCTGGAGGGGTGGGTGAGGAAAGATACAAATAAGACTGAGGTCACTGTAGGACCATAGCAAGGTAGGTGTGGCCACACAGGGTACAAGGGAGGTTGGGGTGCTAAAAAAGCTGCACTGCCACCATAGGCATATCCTGCATCACAGTGTGCAGTCCTGTCTCCTTCCTGCTAAACATATGATACAGCATCTCCACCTCTCCCTTTCTTGTTGTGGGGTAGAGAATCACATCTAATAAGTGCAGCATTCTAGAGCTTCCTGCTCCATAGCATTAGGAGGCAATTGTCAGTTCCCACTCCTTTTCACAACACTTCCTATTGCTGGATGGGTGGGACCTGGAGCAGGAGGCACTATGGAAGTTGCTGTGCGTATTGGATGCAATGCTCTACCCCCAACTAGATGGTTTGTAAAGAGGGGAATTCACTGGGAAAGGGAGTGGTAGAGATGCTGTACCATATGTTGGCCAGGAGGGAGAGATTTGGGGTGGAGGGGGAAGGGGCTGGCTTTCACTAAGGAAATGGATGCAGTGGAGGGATCTTCAGGGGGAGTTTTGGAAGGGGGATGGATGCTATGTAGAGCTCTAGATTTAGTATGAGTGGGGCAATGGATGTGATAGAACAGCCTTTCAAAAGTTACAGAAAATCAAAGTACTAGTTAAAGATGGCACACATAGAATATTGTTCACACTTCGTCAGGTATCTTGCCTATGCTTTGGTCTTAAATCTGGGCTTCACATTAACAAATCAGGTGATACAATTTGCAACTAAAGAAAAGAAGGTGGTGTTAGGGCATGTGTTCTAGAACCAGAAGAGGTGGACTGTGAAGCAAAGACTGCATGTATGGAGGTGTGGTGCATATAGGAGAAGTCCAGTATTCATAGTCAGTCCGGTATTTTTTCAGCATCACTGCGTTATCATCCACCAATTGTGACAGGTTCCTGAGGTTGCGGGGAGCCGGAAGATACATTCGTCTGGATGATGTAGTAAATAAGATAGCCATAAGCTGCCAACCCAATTACTAAGGCAATGAAGTTGAATGATTTTGCAGTCTTTGATGCACTTTTTGCTCCTTCAAAGTCTCTTTGGGCCATGCGTTCCTCCACCTGCCAATTGATAGGGGGAGGGGATGGGAAGAACAGCTGAGTCAGTAAGAGCGTCAAGGGGGATAGAGTTTACTGTGGTTCTGTCCACTGAACTAGTACTTGTTCAATCAACTGCTTAATATCTGCAAGTATAATACCATCAAGCATCATACGCCCTCTTTGTTAGAAATACTATAGCACAGATTCTAGTAGGATGTGGTTAAACTGAAGATCAACAATCTATTCTACTAGGCAGGGCATTTTATGGGAGGAAGAAGCTCACTGACAATTTTTTTCTCTCACGTATCAGTTTGGGAAGCGTGAGTGAGAAAATAGGATATGGTGTTAAAATCAGACTATGCAAATATTCATTACAGATACCCTGAAAACCTGATCCATTGGGAGGGCAGATTAAGGGACTAGCTTTAGAGGCCATCAGATGTTCAGCCCATAGCGGTAAGCGGATTCTGAACTGACCACAGATATTCAATGCTGGGGCATGTGCGGCTCCTGGCTTTGAAGATCCCGGTATCAGCAGTCACCTGGAAGTTAACCAGGCACTGGCCAATATTCAGACTTTTGCTGTCCTAATTTTATTCATTTTTCAAATGATACTTTAAGTTTTATATTTAGACATTAAAAAGAGAAAGTATTGAATAACCATAACAAACAAAGGAAATGCAAGGCTGCTATACAAATGGATGTAGACATTGCTGGGGTAAAATATATATTGCTCTTAAAAGTAAAATTTAATTCAAGTTAAATTAAATTTAAGGGTTCTGGCAGAAGATAGTAAAAGAAGTCCATAATCTAGAGCCCTGCAACAGATTACTCAGCCGGTTTGCAGGCTGAAAATTGAAGCCAATTGGAAAGTTTGTGCTCCACCCCTAACCTAGCCAGGAGATGGCAGGTTAGTGGGGATATTTAGCAGCACTAACCAGTTTAAGTGCCACTGAATATCCCCAGACAGCCCTGCACAAAAAAGCTCTTCTGGCCATTTAAATGGCTCTTTGAATATTGGGTCCCATATATGTATGTTGGCACACTTGTACGCCAATGTAGCATGCTCATAGTGACTTCAGACAAGAATGTCCATCATCAGTTCTATAACCACAAAATGCATGTCTGGATAAAAACATCACAAATATTTTTTGTATGGTGAGCTGTAAAGGGGTTAGCTCCACCCCTGGATGATATGGCAAATGCTATATAGACGTGGAGGAGCAGGGTTTATTAAATTGCAATTTTGTACAATCCTGTACAGAATTCCGATTTCACTTTCACACAGATTTTGTTGAATGATGCTATGAATTATAATGGCGCTTTTACTCGGTAGCTGAAACTGGCTGGAGGGGGGAGGGTTTTATTTTTTTTAATGCACAGAAGGCCCTGGTGTTTTGTATTACAATTTAAAAGTGGGGGGAAAAGAAGGGTATGATGTGTATAAATTTCATTTTTGCTTGCTCCCCCCATTACCACCCCAAATATTTGTCTAGAGACAACTGCATCACTGTCTAGAAAGGCCACTGCTTGGATAGCATAGAGGCTGCTTGACTGCTGATGTCAGGCAGTCAGATTTCTGCTATTCAGTGAATGAGCTCTGCAGCACAAACTATACTGAATGGTGCTATCAGTGACAATACTGACACACTAATGAAACTAGAAACAGCATTGAGAATTCAGACAGACAAGTCTTATTACTGCTGAATTCCTCATGATGTTACAGTTATTTCCACCTGGACGAACTCCAGCAACCCAACCCATCCTGCAGCATCTCAAGGCTAAGCAGGGGCAGACTGACAGTGGTTGGGGGGGGGGGGGGGGGGCTGCCCGTCTCCCTACCTCCCACACACACTACAGACCCCTGCATGTAGGGCGATGGGTGGTCTAATGGCTTTTTTGGAGGCAGCCATGCAGGAAAGGACAAGGAGGTTTAACAGACAGGAGACCAAGTGACATCAAAACGCTGAAACCAATTAGGTCAGTCTCAGTTTCCCCTTCCCCATGCAGTTGTCATCGCCGTACTCAAAGGAAACAAACCTATGAGCTGCTGCATCGCTCTTTATTGTTGGTAGCATTTGTATTTAATCTCACTTATATTTTCAAACATGCCGACTTGTGCAGTATACGGATGTACACAGAAGTATAATACTATGGAGTAACTTTTCAGAGGTAGAGTAGTAATTTGTTATAAATCATAATTAGTGAGTTAGTTGGAGGGGCTAGTTATAGGGACACCCCAGAACGTGTTATATTCATGCAGAGATTTTTTTTTCTCCTGGTAAAGGGCCACTAAAACAGACATGTTATGAGAATCAGGTGCTCAACATTCAGAATTTTTATTTATTTATGACATTTATACCCCACATTAAATATTAATTAGGTTGAAACCTGGGAGCATTTTAAATCTTTTTTTTTTCTCCTGTGGGAACTTGCTCCTTTTGTTTTGTGGACTGCAGAGGTATATTATAAAAATGCATTTGATATTTTTATTATCTAGAAGACAGATATTGAATAATGAGGGCAGAGTTACCTTCATGCAGAAGTCCAGAGTTGGTCTTAAATGTGCCAACATTGTCCAGTTCAGCACACTATTAGCCACCAAGTTCATACAAAGTTAATTATGTTTAGTGGAAAATAAATCTGTTGGCTCAGGCTGCCTATGCTATGTGAATATTCCATCATTGTTTCATTATCACTACCACGTATTACATATGGGTATTTGCTTTAATTTGTTTATCCAGACCTTATTTGCTTTTCAAACCCAAAGGTGAATCCTAAGGGTAGTTGAACAATTATGTTCAAACTATGGTGTTTCTGACTTTACTTGTTTTGGAGTGCTATGAACTCCTACTGATCTGTACATCTGGTGTCTGGAATTCTGGAAGATGGAAATATTTTACATTTTGGATGTACTCTGAAGTTGTTGTTTCCTTTTGCAATGTGATGGATGCCTGGTATGTTGTGCATGTGATAAACTGTCTCTACTTATGGCTATGATTTCTGAGCACGTGGTATCATTAAAGGACTTTTAATGCCCAGTTGGGTATATATGCTAATCTCAACTTTGTTAAATGTTTCAGACATATCAATCTATTTTGTTCCCATGATATAACTGAATTCTATTATTCTGCCGCATTGTATACTTTGCTTGAGATAATGTGCGATATCAATGGCTAGAAATGTAAGGAGGAGTGACAAAAATTTCTTTAGGTATATTAGTGAAAGGAGGAAGATTAAAAAGGGAATTGTGAGACTGAAAGTTGCTGTGAACCACTATGTAGATAATGATGAAGAAAAAGCAAATTTGCTAAATAGATACTTTTGTTCTGTTTTCACAGAAGAAAATCCTAGAGAAAGACCACGATTGACTGGCACAAGTACATATGAGAATGGAGTGGACATAGCACAGTTCATGGAAGCCAATAAGTTGCAAGATCCGAGACAACATGGTTTTACCAAACGTAAATCGTGCCAAACGAATCTCATTGAATTCTTTGACTGACTGGGTGACCGGAGAACTGAATCATGGACGTGCTATATACGTAATCTACTTAGATTTCAGCAAAGCTTTTGACACGGTTCCACACAGGAGGCTCTTGAATAAACTTGACAGGTTGAAGATAGGACCCGACGTGGTGAACTGGATTAGGAACTGGTTGATGGACAGATGCCAGAGGGTGGTGGTTAATGGAATTTGCTCGCATGAGAGAAAGGTGAGTAGTGGAGTGCCTCAGGGATCGGTGCTGGGGCCGATTCTGTTCAATATATTTGTGACATTGCCGAAGTGTTAGAAGGTAAAGTTTGCCTTTTTGCGGATGATACTAAGATATGTAACAGAGTGGACACTCAGGAGGGAGTGGGAAACATGAAAAAGGATCTGCATAAGCTAGAAGAATGGTCTAAGGTTTGGCAATTAAAATTCAATGCAAAGAAATGCAAAGTGATGCACTTGGAGTAGAAATCCATGGGAGACGTATGTGTTAGGCGGTGAGAGTTAGGGAGTAGAAATTCACGGGAGATGTTTGTGTTAGGTGGTGAGAGTCTGATATATACAGACGAGGAGAGGGGTGATAGTATCTGAGGATCTGAAGGCGACAAAACAGTGCAACAAGGCGGTGGCCATAGCTAGAAGGTTGCTAGGCTGTATAGAGAGAGGTGTGACCAGCAGAAGAAAGGAGGTGTTGATGCCCCTGTATAAGTCGTTGGTGAGGCCCCACCTGGAGTATTGGGTTCAGTTTTGGAGGCCGTATCTTGTTAAGGATGTAAAAAGAATTGCAGCGGTGCAAAGAAAAGCTACAAAAATGGTATGGGATTTGCGTTAACAAGACGTACGAGGACAGACTTTCTAACCTGAACACGTATACCCTGGAAGAAAGGAGAAACAGGGGTGATACGATACAGACGTTCAAATATTTGAAAGGTATGAATCCGCAAACGAACCTTTTCCGTAGACGGGAAGGCGGTAGAACTAGAGGACATGAAATGAGATTGAAGGGGGGGCAGACTCAAGAAAAATGTCAGGAAGTATTTTTTCATGGAGAGAGTGGTGGATACTTGGAATGCCCTCCTGCGGGAGGTGGTGATGAAAATGGTAACAGAATTCAAAAATGCGTGGGATAAACAAAGGAATCCTGTTCAGAAGGAATGGATCCTCAGAAGCTTAGCGGAGATTGTGTGGCAGAGCCGGTGGTGGGAGCCGGGGCTAGTGCTGGGCAGACTTTTACGGTCTGTGCCCTGAAAATGGCAGATAGAAATCAAGGTCAGGTATACATATAAAGTAGCACATATCAGTTTATCTTGTAGGCAGACTGGATGGACCATACAGGTCTTTCTCTGCCGTCATCTACTATGTTAAATGTAAAAAAAAAAAAAAAATATATATATATATAAATCCTTTATCCTCCACCTTTTAAAGACACTCCCTACCTGATGGATAGTGATGGCACAAGGAAAGCAAGTTTGGTCCAGTGAAGATTAACTCAAAAGAACCTGTTCCTTAGCATCATCATATTAAAAGTGACCATACCATGCCTCTGTGGTTATTTTCTGCTAATAAGTTAAATGATTATAACTACATTTCTTGAAAGGATTATATACATGTAGATGCATAACTAGGGACACAAACACTTGTTTATGCAGTATCATAATTCCTCATGTACAGCAACAACTTTTTAGAGTGGATTGTGTTCTTTTAAGTATCCACCAGATAAGAGTTTAAATCATCACAAGAAAAAAATATAAGAAAAACAATGTACTGCATTAGGGGCTTATGAACAAAATATTTTTATTTTCACTTATAAAAGTACTTGCCCCTGAAACATGTTAAGCAGAATAATCCATGTGTGCATCTAAAAGGTAATATTCTACAAAACAGATGAAGATGTGATTCCCTGTGCCCCAAAGAAAGGAGTTTAATTCTACATCCATTTAATTTTAATATATTCTATCATCTTTATAACACCAGGCTTCACAAGGCAGATTACAACAGTTAAGAGGAACCCATCGGGAAACAGGATTTCCTCACTGAAATCTGGCCGTCTGTACTGCACAGAAGTGAAGAAAAATGAGCAGGAACTAGTTTATAATTGCTGTTTCTACTTGCTACAATAAAGTTGTTTTAGTGATATTGATTTGTTATTTCTTTTCTCCTCCACCAGTTAAGGTCCTGCCTATCCAATTAAAACAGCTTTAGGTTTGTTACAGATGACCCAACAATAAAGAACGAAAACGTAGATGCAGAAGCTCATTGGTTTGCTTGCATTGTTTAGAGTAAATGACAATGACGGCTGCGCAGGGGGGGGGGGGGGGGGGGGGGGGGGGGGTGAAAATAGAGATTATACCAAATTGGCTTCCTTGTTTACAGTGGACTACGTGGGATCACTTCCACTCCTGTTGGGAAATAATCCCACTCGTTCCAGCCCGCTTCCAGCGTGTTTTCGAAATGGCAACTGAGATTTCCCACGCCGGCGCCAGAAAAAAAGAGTGGGATTATTTCCTGCCCGGCTGCCCCCGGATAAGCCAACAGACCATCTGGGCCCTTGAAAGTAGGCCCACCGTCGGCGGTGGAGAACTGGGCAGAATCCTGGTCAGTCCGCCCCTGCTGAGAAAGGCTGTCAAGTTAGTACAACCCCCTACGAAAATGCGTATTTACATTATTACCACCTTTGTTTGCTGCATTGGGTAACAAACCGATACCTAAACTTGAAAGCGTTGACCTATTCCATTGATTAGGCCTTTAAATGGTGTCTGGCGTAACAAAGGCCAGTCTGCAAAAAAGCTGAGAATTTCCAATGATTGCAACATTTCCCGACTTGAAATCTGAGTTCCAAGGAATGTTTCCATGATCTCTCATTTGACAAGACAGAATTGAAAAGTTTATACAATGAAAGTGAGATGGGAATTCAAAGTGAAAGGAGAAAAATCCCATAGCATTTAATCTGAGTCCAGCAGCCCCCATCCCCTGGGACTGAAGTCTATAGCAGGATGCAAAATCTCGATTTTAGGCATACACGAAAAAGGGAAGTATAAACTGAGCAGGGGGGGGGAGACAGAGCAGAATGATTTACCTCGCCAGAGTAGAAAACAGCCACCAATCCCAGAGGCAAGCAGCAGAACAGAATGTTGAAGATTGACCACCACTTGTAAGTGGGGACTTTGGGGTTAGGAGGATCTAGACGGCCATAAGGCACAGAAGAGCAAGTCTCGTCTCTTGAAGGCTCCAAGGCAAGAGATGAACTCATGCTGACTTCTTTTCTCTTTGCTTGCAACACACTTCTCTCTCCCCAGGCCAGCTGTAGTGAGACAAGAGAGAATGTATAGCAGGCACGAGTAACAAAAAAAAATGTGCGTAAGGAGGAGCTGGAGTGTGACGCCAATACAGAGAAGGGGAGGAGCCTAATTAAATTTTTAGTGTGTCCTTCCTTAACGTGGTTTGAAGCAATTAGTCTAATTCATTGGCAAGAGTAAACATTTGTTTAATATGACTTCAGCTGCAGCGACATGAGGCTTTCTAGCATTTTTCAAGTAGCGCAGAGATGCCAAGTTACATGCATTTGTCTGCGCTCATCCGAGTACGAGAACCCCTCCCCATCCCACCTCCCGGGTTTACCTGAAACTTATCTTTTGCCGGCAACCTCAGTGATGCATTGTTAGTAGAGTACCTGTACTAACCCCCCCCCCCCCCCCCCCCCCCCCAACCTTCAGCTACCGCTTTCTGTCTCTGATTCTCTTACCAGGCTGTTTCATCCTGCCCTCCAGTCCCTTTCCTCTTTCACCTTCTCCACGTCCTCTCTCAGCTCCATCTCTTTTCACTGCTTCATACGACAAAACAAGGAGAAAAAAAATCAGACAACTAGAAACAAGGGAAAGCAAGACTGATGTAAAAGAAAAATGTAAATAAGAAAGCAGAGAAGAAGAAAAAGGACACTCACCGAGCGAGCCAATAAACAAAAAGCGCTAATGCCGGTGCAACGCGGGAAAATGATATAGTAGCGCTGTATGGCGGCAATCGCATTAATATCAGTAAAGCTGTCATGCCATCCCTTGGGCCATAAGAAATGTGGGAAATATGGAGGCATATTTGAAAATATGCCTCATGGTGTATGTCCTTTTACCTCAGTCATGCATGGGCATAATCGCTGGGGCCGCCCGATTATTCCCCGCTACTTGTGCAGTATTGCAGTTTGATTTGATTTGATTTCTTTATAAATTTCTTTTTATGTTGTGTTCACTACTTACCAATGTGGCTTTACTGATATTAACGCGATTGCGGCATACAGCGCTACTATATGCATAACGGGGATTTCCCCCTCATTTTCCCGGCATTAGCGCTTTTTGTTTCTCTGCTCTAGGAAATGTTGACTGGGGTATCGCTAAGCCGGAGCATATATTTTCAGCTATCTTATTATCACTTTTTGACCAGGTTTTTCCACATTTATAAGTTTTTTTTATTCTGATGTTTTATAATGCAATTGTACAAGATGCAAATGTTTTTTAAAATCTTTTATCGATGATATTTTTGCCTTTCTATTCTGATGATTTACAATGTTATTGCAGTATGATGCATATGCCTTTTTTTGCCTTTCTTATTTACGGGCCCTCAAATTATCCAGTGCCCCTGCCATCTTTTATATGTAAAAACATATCCATATAAGATCTTAAAGAAAGCGTATACACGCGCTAAGTTCAACAATAGAGAACTATTATTGCAACCAAGTCATCCAACAAAGCAGGCAGAGGACATTCTAACCTGTGTGCAACGTTATGTTCCCCGGAGGGGAAGCAATAGCGGACATCATCAGACGTCTTTGGGACGTAATGAGATCACACCCCCTTTTTGAGAACTATACAGTGAGGACAGCTTTTTCCCGGTCCCAGAACTTAAAGGAGATTTTAAGTCCAGCTTATTTACCAGCCGTATCAGACAACAATGTATCTGATAGGCAGGAAAAAACGGGGCACTTTATGTGTGGCAGACCTCACTGTAAGACATGTGAGATTACAGAAGAGGGTGACCACTTTTTACATAATGGTAAAATGAAAAATCTCAAATTGTCTGGAGTGTAGTAACGTTATGAAAATCAAAAAATTTATATAACACTCCTGCTATACTATCTGTAGGTGAATGCACAACTGTGATATATATTATATAGATAGAATAATTTATAAAGTAGCCTCAATGGCCCAGGGAACCAATTGATTAGGACTCCACTGAAATGGCCAGCATCATGGGCTCCTCCTCATTTCCGAAAAAACCACCAACATTAAAAAACTCCCTATCATGGGGAGAAAAAGTTTTAGTGGATAAAAAACGGAAAGAGGGGTATTCTGTTAAAGTGTCAGTATAAATGCATCCCACTTCAGAGGGTATTAAACGGAAGTAAAGAATTTATACAATTACTTCATATACCTCATTTGTCATGAGCACTAAAGCACAATGCCACTCAAAATATACAGATGTCTAAACCGAAATTCTTAATTAGAGAGAACCTATGAATGCAATTCTTCAAAATTCTTCAAAACATATTACTTATCTTGAGGCTTGCTTTGTATGGCCAATTCAAAATTCAAATCATCAGGTTCCTCGTTTCTCTATTCTTGGATTTTAGACATAAATGTATACTTAGCATTGCTTGAGTCTCCGGTTATCTCGGTGTTGAAGTAAAATTATTATCAACGTGGGTAGTATTAAAGAAAGTCCTTATTTTCGCTCGCAGAGTCTACCAAAATATCTCAAATTTTCTCAGAAAATTTCTGAGAAAATTTGAGATATTTTGGTAGACTCTGCGAGCGAAAATAAGGACTTTCTTTAATACTACCCACGTTGATAATAATTTTACTTCAACACCGAGATAACCGGAGACTCAAGCAATGCTAAGTATACATTTATGTCTAAAATCCAAGAATAGAGAAACGAGGAACCTGATGATTTGAATTTTGAATTGGCCATACAAAGCAAGCCTCAAGATAAGTAATATGTTTTGAAGAATTTTGAAGAATTGCATTCATAGGTTCTCTCTAATTAAGAATTTCGGTTTAGACATCTGTATATTTTGAGTGGCATTGTGCTTTAGTGCTCATGACAAATGAGGTATATGAAGTAATTGTATAAATTCTTTACTTCCGTTTAATACCCTCTGAAGTGGGATGCATTTATACTGACACTTTAACAGAATACCCCTCTTTCCGTTTTTTATCCACTAAAACTTTTTCTCCCCATGATAGGGAGTTTTTTAATGTTGGTGGTTTTTTCGGAAATGAGGAGGAGCCCATGATGCTGGCCATTTCAGTGGAGTCCTAATCAATTGGTTCCCTGGGCCATTGAGGCTACTTTATAAATTATTCTATCTATATAATATATATCACAGTTGTGCATTCACCTACAGATAGTATAGCAGGAGTGTTATATAAATTTTTTGATTTTCATAATGGTAAAATGTACAAGTTGAGAAAACATTCAACATGTCGTACTCCGGGCATAATATACTACATCAAGTGCCCATGTGGCAAGTTATACGTAGGTAAATCTATCAGGTCGTTACATGCCAGATTGATAGAGCATAAATCGAGGATTAATGCATGCAATTTTGGTGCCCCTTTAGTCCAACATTGTGTAGCCAAGAACCACATCTTTGAAGATCTTAAGTGTAAAGTAATTGAACGTGTCGATCCAGCAATCAGAGGAGGCGACTTTAATAGGAAGTTGTTACAACGTGAGACCTTCTGGATACACCGGTTGAATACGGTGGAACCAGAGGGTCTCAATACAATGTTGCAATGGGGTAGTTTTATGTGAGCACCCAAGTTCTCTTGTCACGGAAACGATGAACAGTAATTTCCGGTAGCCCGTCGGTTTTAAGCGAGCAGAGGCGCCATTTTACATTGATAGCCAAGAAGCTGCGTCCAGACACAATTCAGTAAGTCCGCGTTAGTGAATTTGAATGTTATTAGAATACCTGCAGTTGGGTTGAAAGACATATGTGACACTTTGTGATTTGTTTTATCAGGCTAAATGGTGTGAGTTTCCCCCAGAAGAAGCATAGCGAAACAGGCACTGTCGGGGCTTCTACACATGCCAGTCTGAATGATGGAGTATACATGTTCCCTAAGCTAAGTGTCTTTTTGTATATCTACATATTTGCACATGATGGTGTGAGATTATAAGTTATTATTATTACAACATTAGGGTGGAGGTGGTTTTTTTAGTCGATGATTAAACCTATGCACGTTGATAGCGTCACCAGGGGAGTGATATGAATATCCGTGCCAAGTGATATGACACTCCACCTGGTTGTTAACTGCAAGTATTCCTAGTGACTTTCTCCTCAGTATATATCTTTTATATGTAGGCAAGGCTGGAACTGCATCAGCTGTAATGTGTTATCAGCATCTCTGCATTTTTTTGTTTGTTTTTAAGGTGCATGATGCAAAGATAAAACTGGGGTTTAAGAAAAATTCCTGTTAATCTTGGCTATAGCACCCTGCCTGAAATAAGCAGATGCTGAGGGTGGTAATGTTTTTCCCATTGTAGACTAGCTAATACATGTATAAAGTTTGGCCTACCCTAAATATGCCATTTCCCCATGTCATGATCCTTTTCATATGTAACCTGTGGCTTTCTGAAATTGCCAGGTAAATAATGCTCTTTACATGTAAAGAAGCTTTTATGTTTCAACATTTTTTATTGATGGGTCAGCCTTATATACTCAACCAGATAACTCCAAACACAGTATTGCAAGGTGGCACCAAATAGTGGCGTGAATGAATTATGAATTGCCATCAACAAGTTTTTCAGACTTTTCTCCCCTCTCCCTCCCCCAATCTCTAGTCCCCCCTCCCTCTTACGTTCCAATTGTGAATTGAACGCATTAGCATTATGGATCAGGAGTCAGGAAGTTTTTCAGGCTATCAAACAGTTCTGCCGACTCATATTTGGTCCTAGCCCACTCTTATGTACCACCTTTGTTGACTCAGTGGGCAGCTGCTGTTCCGTGAAGGAGCCCTTACTCTTGTGGCCCCCTCTCAGAGGTTCAAACATTCCGCTAACATTTACATCCACCAGGTCAGGTACATCAGCGCATCAATTTTAATAATAATTGGTTCCCCAATTTCAGTCATACACAGTTTTGGTGTTCCGTTATCCATCCCCTCACTCCTTCCCCCCCCCCCCCCTACGCTCCTTCCCCTTACCTCCAATTCTCCCCTTACCCCTCCCTACTCTATCCCTCTTCCCTACCCAACCTCTCGTGTATTCCAGGTGTCATAAAATCCCTCCCTCCCCCTTGCCATCTCACACTAGGGAAAGAGCATGCTTAGTGCTTGTTGTTCCAGGATCAAATTATAACATGTTGAGTAGTAAACTTCATCCCCGTGGGCTAAGCCCTTGTAGATAGTGACTCCAAACTTCCATGAACTGCTGTTTCCGTTTCGGGTTACTTTTCGCCTCTCTAGCTTCCCAGGTAGCCACCTCGTGTACTTGGTTCCGCCAGTGCCAGTATGCGGGTGGGTCTGGGGATATCCACTTTTGTAGTATGGTCATGCGGGCTATCAAACAGACTTTACGGCACCAGAGCCAAGGTCCTTTTGCCTGTGCTGCAAACGCAGACTGCGTGTCCAGCACATAGTGCTCCCATGTCCCCCCTACCGGAGCCCAAACAGTTTTAATCAGGAACCGTTGAATTTGCCTCCAAAATGCACGGACTCCTGGGCAGTCCCAGAGGGCATGAAATAGTGTGTGGGCTTCATGCTCACATTTAACACATTTCGCATCTACTGCGGTGTTCATATGTCCCCATTGATGTACCGACATATAGGCCCGCATGATCACTCTCCAGCTTATTTTCGAAAGAGAAAGACGCCCATATTTTGACCCAAATCGGGAGATGGGCATCTTTCTCCCGTGGGTGAACAAATCGGTATAATCGAAAGCCGATTTTGGTCGTCTTCAACTGCATTCCGTCGCAAGAACGAACAAAGTGGACGGGGCGTGTCGGAGGCGTGGTGAAGGCGGGACTGGGATGTGGTTATCGGCTGAGGAGAGATGGGCGTCTTTAGGTGATAATCGAAACAAGAAGGGTGTTTTGGATGAGAATTTGGTCCGCTTTATTTGGACCCTTTTTTTTCAGGTCCAAGTCCCAAAAAAGTGCCCCACCTGACCAGATGACCACCAGAGGGAATCGGGGATCACCTCCCATGACTTCCTCAGTGGTCACTAACCCCCTCCCACCAAAAAAAAAACCCCACTTTACAAACTTTTTTTCCCCAGCCTGTATGCCAGCCTCAAATGCCGTGCCCACTTCCATGACAGCAGAATGTGTTCTATCCTCTGACAGCCTTTCCCTGGTTCTGATGTGGCTCTCGGGTGAGTGTGACACCTTTTCTGTTTTGCGCACTGCAGAGTCACATCAGCAATGCATTGTGGTGGGTGTAGGGTATTGGGCTCCATGATTCCACTAGCTTGTGTTACACGCTCATGATGTTGGTAGTTGGTAGGCTCTACTCCCATGGTGCTTTTCCCTCTGCTTACTGGGTCAAAGTGTGCCCTGTTTTGTTTCCGGTAGTTCATGAGGTAGTGGCCATTTTTGTAAGCCAGTTTTAGCTCCCTTTCATGTGTTACCCACATTACTGAAAGTGGGCATTGTACAGCATTCTGCCAGCTCTGACCTACTGCTAATCTCAGTACCAGGGAGACTCTTTGCCAGTAGGGCACAACCTCTGATCTGCAGTTAACTGTGAGTAAACGTGCTTATTCAAATAAAGGACGTTTTCGGAGACATTAGTGTTCAGGTGTCAACTGGTGTGCCAAGGTTCTACATTAGCAATAAGTCCTAGAGGCCTGCCTGTATGCAGGTCCCTGGAGCACTTTTAGTGGGTACCGTAGTGCTCTTCAGGCAGGCGGACGCACGCCCATCCCCTCCTACCTGTAACACTTGTGCTGGTAAATGGGAGGCCTCCAAAACCCACTGTACCCACATGGAGGTGCCCCCTTCACCCCTAAGAGCTATGGTAGTGTTGTACATTTGTGGGTAGTGGGTTTTGGGGGAGGGGTTGGGGGCTCAGCACCCGTGGTAAGGGAGCTATGCATGTGGGAGCTGTTTCTGAAGTCCACCGCACTGACCTCTAGGGTGCCCAGTTGGTGTCCTGGCATGTCAGGGGGGCCAGTGTACTACGAATCCTGGCCCCTCCCCCGACCAAATGGCTCGGATTAGGACATTTTTGAGCTGGCCGGTTTTAGTTTCCATTATCGCTAAAAAAAAAAAAAAAACGCCCAGCTCAGAAACTAACAAATCCATGGCATTTGGTTCGTACAAACCATATTTTCGAAAAAAAAAAAAAAAAAAAGACGTCCATTGTTTTCGAAAATACGGTCTGTCCCTCCTCTTCACTTACCCATTTTCAGACATAGATGCCCATGGAGATAGGCGTTTGCGTTTGATTATGCCCCTCTCTGTATCCACTCTTTCTTAACCATTCGTCTATGGTGAATATTGGAATGTGTCTCAGTGTTGCCTTAACATCCCACCTCTCCAGATTCCCCCCTGAATCTTGTTCCCACTTTTGTTTGATATATCCTAAGTTTTTGGGTGGGGTCTTGTTTGCCATTGCTTGGTATATGGTCGATACTGTCATTCCCACTGGTTCCAGGGCCTGAAAAAAAGTTATTTGGTTACCAAGTTTTGACCTTGACGCAGGTTGGTTAAGACTTAGGATGTAATGCTTAACTTGTGCAAAACGGTCTCTCCATGCGTTTCCTACCTTAGCTTGCAGGCCTTCAAATTTTATGATACCCCCTTCTCTTCCTATCAAATGTTCCACCTTTGTGATTCCCTGTGCCTCCCATCTAAGAAAGGTCTGATTTGTGTGTCCTGGTTCAAAATTCGGATTCCCTCTGAATGCTAATAGTTCTTATGTGTCTGGGATTCCCCCCATAGTTCTGACCATCGTTTTCCATGCCTTGCGCATGGGTTGCAGCAGGTGGCAGCTCTTGAATGGGGCTGGGAGTTGCCCTTGCAGTAGGGTAATAGTATCATAGGGGGCAAAATATTCCCATTCCATCTCTAATGGCCCACCCAGTCTCCTATACGCCTAAGCAGGCAAGCTTGGTTGTATAAGGTTATATCTGGCATTCGTAAAGAAGCTTTTAAAATGTATTTCTTTCTACTAATTGTTTTAGGTTGTTTGCATACAGTAATCTCAAGGGGCTGAGGTCTTCAGAACCAGATTCAGAAGCCTTAGGCATGTGCCTACTTTGCCTAGAGTCAACAGGAGAGGCCTCTAGACCTGCTGAATCTTCAGGGACCAGGATGGTTTTGCTCACTGATGAGAACCTTTCCAACAATTTAATTGCTGGTAATCCACTAACAACCTACCTTCCCAGTAACAGAGGCCAATCACTACTTGCCCACACCCAGTGAGGACCTCCATTCCGCCTTCAGTTCAGGAGATATGATAGAGGTCTATAAAATAATGAGTGGAGTTCAACAGGCAGATGTGAAGCGTCTGTTTACGTTTTCCAAAAGTACTAGGACTAGGGGGCATGCAATGAAGCCACAATGTAGTAAATGTAAAACAAATCGGAGAAAATGTTTCTTCCAGTGGCGTAGCAAGAAGTCAATTTTCGGGTGGGCCAACAGGTTGGATGGGTGGGCACTAGACAGTAGTGTGCTGGTAAATGTTTAACAACAGGCTCTCTCCCCGGTCCACCTCTGCGCCCCCCCTGTCCACCTGTGCACCTCCTCTCAAAATTGCAGAGCTGGCTATAGCCGGGGAGAGAGCCTTGGGGTGGGGGGAGGGTGCCAATGCATTACTCTCTCCAGGAAAAAAAATTAAATGACCCCAGGTTCCAATCTAATTCATGTTTAATGTGGGATAAAATGCCATAAATAAGTAAATAAATATAAACTTTTAATGTTGAGCACCTGATTCTCAAAGTGGACATATTCTAAACAATATAATGAAAATAAAATGATTTTTTTCTACCTTTGTTGTCTGGTGACTTTGTTTTTCTGATCATGCTGGCCCAGTATCTGATTCTGCTGCTATCTGTCCTCTTAACTCCATTTCCAGGGCTTCCTTTCCATTTATTTCTTTACTTTCTGCCTTTCTTCTTCATATATACGTAAGTAAAAGCTGGGTCTTCCGCAGACTTGACTGTCCAGTGGATCCAGCATCTGCCTATTTTCTTCATCCATGTGCAGTTTTTCTCCTCTCTTCCTTTTCCCTCATCTCATTCCTCACTCTTCCATCCCCTCCATCCATGTCCAGCATTTCTTCTCTCTCCTCCATCTATGCCCAGCAACCCTCCTCTCCATCCATCCATGTCCAGCAACCCTCCTTTCCCCTCCATCCACCCATGTCCAGCAACCTTCCTCTCTCCTCTTTCCTCCCCTCCATCCACCCATGTCCGGCAACTCTTCTCTCCCCTGCCCCCTCTATCCATCCATACCCAGCAATTATCTTCTCTCCCCGTCCCCTCCATCCATCCATCCATCCCCAGCAATTTTCTTCCCTCCCCTGTCCCCTCCATCAATCCATCCATCCATCCATACCCAGCAATTCTCTTCTCTCCCCTGCCCCCCTCCATTCATCCATACCCAGCAATTCTCCTCTCTGCCCTGTCCCCTCCCTCCAGCCATCCATACCCAGTGATTCTCCTCTCTCCCCTGCCCTCCCCTCCCGCTCCCATCCATGTCCTGCGATTCTCCTTCGCCCCCATCCTTCCCTCCTATTCCATTCCACCTGCCCGCCCTCTTCTCCCCCCCAAAAAAATTTACAGTGGAAGCAGGCTGAGCTCCGTTCCTGCATCTGCCTCCCTCTCTCTCACAGCAGCGCTTCCCAGATGCTGCCTACCGCCGCCATGATCACACAATCTACCTTCCTCCGTCTCAGCATGCAGCAGCAGCAGCAGCGATTCATACATGCTGCCTCCTGCTTCTAACCCGGAAGCGTCTCCTCTGCTGTGTCCCACCCCCATTATCACAACTTCCTGTTTCTGCTGGGGCAGGACGCGGTAGACGCTTCCGGGTTAGAAGCAGGAGGCAGCGTGTATGAATCGCTACCGCTGCTGCTGAGTGCTGAGACGGAGGGAGGTAGATTCTGCGATCGTGGTGGTGGTAGGCAGCGTCTGGGAAGCGCTGCCGTGAGAGAGAGGGAGGCAGATGCAGGATCGGAGCTCAGCCTGCTTCTCCCTCCGCTCCGCTGCCTCCATTGCTGGGTGGGCCTGGGCCCACCCAGGCCCACCCGTGGCTATGCCCCAGGTTTCTTCACTCAACATGTAATTAAACTCTGGAATTTGTTGCCAAAGAATGTGGTAAAGGCGGTTAGCTTAGCGGAGTTTAAAAAAAGGTTTGGACAGTTTCCTAAAGGAAAAGTCCATAGACCATTATGTTTAAATGATTTTTATTGAGTTTTTCAGAAAACATATACATTCAACATTATACAACATACTCACAGCATTGTAAGTCTCTACAACTAACAACTGATCTTCCAACCCTTTAACCTTCCTTATCTCCCATCCCCTTCCCACCTCTCCCCCCTCCCTGGTTAATCTACTACCCACCCTTTCCCTTCCCTCTCCCCCCTGGAGGTACCTTAGTCTCTTAACCTGTTAATCAAGTCCGTGCTTTACTTTTCACATATTCAATAAATGGCCTCGTGCTCTAGGAGTCAATGAGGCATATTTTCAAAGCACTTTGGGAGGCTAAGTTCCATAGGTTTCTATGGAACTTTGGGAGGCTAAGTGCTTTGAAAATGAGCCCCAGAGTGTCCAAAAAGGGGCCCCACCTACGATAGAATCGTTTCTCTCTGGCGGGGGGTTGTTGTTTTGCTTCCAACCTTTCAAATCTCATAAGCTGTATCATCTCCCCTCTCCAAGACTGAAGCAAGGGGGCTTTTATGGACAACCATGATTTTAAAATGTTTAACTTGGCCACAATTATGGCTCGAAGCGAAAATTCTCACATGCCCTGTGGGATTGGTTCAAGTAATTGCAGTTTTCCAAACAGCATCTCCGGATTGGGTTGCCAGCCAGCATGCCAAACATGTGAGATCCATTTCAAAAGTCTGTCCCAGAAGGTACGTATTTGTGGGCAGACCCAAAACATGTGTCCAAGAGTGGCTCCTGCAGCCCCGCATTTTGGGCATGCCCCATCTGGGGGTAACCCCATATGAAAGGCCCGCCTTGGCGGTATATGTGCTCTGAGCGCTACCTTGTACTGCATCTCCCAGTGTTTTGAGACTTGGGTTATTTGCCTCAATCCCAAAATATGTTCCTTTAATGTTGCAGCTTTTATAGTTACACCCAGCTCCGCACTCCATGCCTCTGCCAGTTTTCCGGTGTCAAGTTCTATATTTGCATCTTTAATGTGTCTATGATGGAACTTCAATGGTACCTTCTGCTGGGATCTGATGGTGTATGCCTCCGCTAACTCCTCCCGGACATCCTCAGTCAAATCGTCCCAGGGTAATCCGGTGATATAGTGTTTCAATTGATAATAGTAAAAAATGTCCAGTGGTGGTAACTGATAACTTTTTTTGTAACTCCCCAAAGGGTTGAATCTTTCCTTCCGCTATCAATACTTGTGCTAGAAAAATCAGACCCTGTTGTTTCCACCTCCGGTAAGCGCTATGTAGCTGCCCTGGTGGAAAGTCCAAATTCCCACATATGGGCAGGTACGGTGTCGTTTTTGCTGAAAAGCGGTGTAATCTGCAAACCCATCTCCAGACCGCTCGTGCAGATGTGAAAATTCCTGTGTCCACAAACTCCTTACTTATTATCGCTTTTGAAGCATGCAGCATGTATCCAGGATGTACTTGTAGCGCTGCAGTTTCTATTGCTGTGGCCGAAAAGTAGCTCGTTCCTCTCAGCCACTCATTTATGTGGCGCAAGCCACTAGCTATTGTTAAAATGTCTAATATTCAAAAGCCCCAGACCCCCATATTCCACTGGGGTGTGGAGTATCCACAACGGTATTCGTGCCCGTTTCCCCCGCCAGAGGAAACGTTGGATGACTCTAGTCCATTTCTTTTCCTCTGTAGTTGTTAAGAATAGCAGAAGTACCTGAAAAACATATAGCCACCTAGGCACTATCATCATATTAATTATAGCAATACGGCCCAACAGAGAAAGTGGGTAGTCATGCCACAATTGCAATCTTGTAAACGCGTCCCTCATCAATTTGGAAACATTCAGGTGGTACAATTGCGTTAAAACTTTTGGTATACTGACCCCCAGGTACCGAATTTCGCTATCTGCCCAGTTCACCTTAAGTTGTCTAGAGCTGTGAGTCCCTTCCCCATGCACCATCATGGCTGTTGACTTTGCAAGGTTAAGAGTGAACCCCGAGAGTTGGCTATACCTCTCAAT
The DNA here is from genome assembly GCF_901765095.1 of Microcaecilia unicolor. Taxonomy (NCBI): domain Eukaryota; kingdom Metazoa; phylum Chordata; class Amphibia; order Gymnophiona; family Siphonopidae; genus Microcaecilia; species Microcaecilia unicolor. Next base: position 50,875,261 of record NC_044042.1, read on the forward strand.
TATATTTAATAATATCGGGAGTGCTTCATCAGGGTTAGTAGTCAAAATTAGCAGGTCATCAGCAAATGCTAACACTTTAATCTCATTGGTTCCTATCTTGGCCCCTTGTATTGCCCTTTCCAATTTTATTGCTCTAAGCAAGGGTTCCAGCGCTATGATAAATAATAGGGGCGATAAGGGGCACCCCTGACGTGTCCCCCTGTATATCTGGAAATTCTCACTTTTCACTCCATTAAGGAGGATCGCGGCTGAGGGCTCTGTGTATAATGCAAGGGTAGCTTCATAAAACCAGCCATGAAAGCCCATATAGCGCATCGTATCAAACATGAATTCCCAGTCCACTTTATCAAATGCTTTTTCCGCATCGAGGCTCAGAAGTAGTGCTGGTACTTCTTCATGCTTGCTACGGGCCATTCCCAAGAGTAACTTACGGACATTCCCACCTGCCTGTCTATTGCGCACAAACCCTGTCTGGTCTTCCCCGATCAGCCTCGGCAGAATTTTTGCTAGTCTATTGGCCAATATCTTTGCCAAAATTTTGTTATCCACATTAAGTAGTGATATTGGCCGATAGCCCTCAGCCTGGTCTTCGGGCTTGCCCGGTTTTGGTAGCAAAGTTATAAGCGCTGTATTTGCATATTGCGGAAACCTCTGAGACTCCACTACAGTATCATAGTATGCCCCGAGGACGCCCAGGGAGGTCTCGGTCCAGCAGCTTGTAGAACTCCCCTGAGAATCCATCGGGGCCTGGTGCAGAGGAGAGCGCCAGTCCTCTAACTACCTTTTGGAGCTCCTGGCCCTGGATAGGTTCATTCAGCTGTCTAATTTCCTGGTCTTGCAAGCGCGGAACACCCAGCCTCCCCAAATAGTTATCCAGAGACTGTTCTCTAATCGTCTGTTGTTTCTGATATAGCTTGGAATAATATTGCACGAATATCTGTCTGATGTCCTCATTTTTGGTCCGTAGCGCCCCCTGGCTATCTCTCACGGCTGTGACCACCCGATGGGGTTTCCAATTCGTTACCAACTTTGCTAGTAGGGGGCCTGCTCTGTTCCCATGCCTATGTAATCTGTATTTTTGATAAAACATCACTCTCATGGTTTTCTCGTGTAGATGTGAGTTAAGGGCTACTTGTATTGTCTTATAATGTTCCCAAGTCTTTTTATTTGGGCTAGCCGCATATTGTCGTTTTGCCCTCTGTGCTTGTTTTTCCAGTTGTACTATAGCCCTAGCTATCTTTTTATTCCGTGCCGTCACGTACGCTATCACATCTCCTCTGAGGACCGCTTTCGCTGCCATCCAATACAAACTAGGATTGTCTAGGTGTTGGCTATTGAATTTGGCATAATCTTCCCATTTTGTTACAATGAATTGTGCAAAGTCTTTGTTCCCATAAAGATACCCTGGGAATCTCCATCCCCGGTTAGACTGAAAATAACTAGGCGCCTCCATGTCCACCCACGCCATGCTGTGATCTGAGATCTCCTCAGGACCTATTTCTGCTTGTAAGACTGTTGGGAATAGCTCTCTGCTTACCATAATATAATCTATTCGGGAGAGGGTCCCATGTGCTCGTGACAAGTGGGTGAATTCTTTCTCACCCGGGTGCATTACTCTCCATGTATCCAAGGTGCGCATAAACGCCTTCAGCGCCTTTGCCCTACTTCCTCCCTGTGTAGCCCCTTTAGGAGTTGAACAGTCTTGCATTGGGTCCACTACCAGATTGAAATCACCCAGTACTATCAGCGGGCACTGCAGCTTAGCGCACTGACGTATTAATGCTTGGTAAAAAGTGGGTTCATATGTGTTGGGGCCATAGACACCCAGTAGCGCCATTTCCTTCCCCTGTAGCCACAATTTTATTAAGACATATCTTCCTTGTTCATCCGTTGATATTAGTTCTGCCTTAGCAGCCACACTCCTTTTAAGGAGGACCGCTACCCCTCGCCTCCTCCCATCTGCCGAGGCTGAGAATACTTCTCCCACCCAAGACCTCTTTAACTTCGTGTGTTCTACCTCGGAGAGACGAGTTTCTTGTAAACAAGCGATATCTGCCCCATGTCGCCGCAATGCCGCTAGTATTTTTGCCCATTTTACTGGCGACGTAATCCCTCCCACATTCCATGAAATGAAGCGTGTATTCTTAATATGTGCCATGCAGTAATAATGTTGTGCCCCAGTGGCCATTCCCACCTTTAATCTTCTCCCCAGGGGACCCAGCCTCCCCCCAGTGAGTTGTATAAATAATCATTCTAATGCTAGCAGCTCTTCTCCACATCCTGTGTAGCAATGGCCTCGTCCCCATTCTGTAGAGTACGTGACATTCCTCATTAACCTCCTTATTCCTTTCCCCGTACTTAACCTTACCCCCCTTACCCAACTCCCAGACCCCCATCCCTTCGCCCCAATACCCAATTTTGCACCCCAGTCATTCTGTGAACAAGCATAGAATGCGTTCTCCCATTAGAGGCAAGAGGCCCCCGCTCCCAGCGCTCCCTGTAACATCCTAAGTAACAACCACCACTCTGTAATATAACCACAAAATTTTACATAACAGTGCACAATATCTAACATGCATCTACTCAACCTTCCACTGTGTGTCCATTATCTGCGAGGAAAGATTTAGCTGCAGCCACAGTTTGGAAGTGATGCCACTTGTCCTGAAACAGAATCTTAAGGTGGGCTGGATACATCAAAGCAAATTTCAGATGTTTGGTAATTAACCAGGAGCATAACGGATGAAATCCTCTCCGCTGTTCCTGAACAGACTGAGAGTAGTCTTGGAAAATCAATATTTTGTGCCCTTCATACTCGAGTTCTTTTCTCCTGAGGCGAAATCCATTCATTATTTCCACTTTATGTTTAAAGTTGAATATCTTCGCCACAATCACCCTGGGGCGGTTTTTAGAGTCATCTTTACGGCCCACGCGATGCGCTCGTTCCACCACTAGTGGGTTTCCAGAATCTGTTACTGCTAGCTCCTTTGCCAGCCATGCCTCCAGCCACGTTTCCAAGTTCTTCTCTGGGACCCTCTCCGGAATGCCCACGATTCTTATATTGTTTCTCCTGGATCTGTTTTCCAGGTCTTCCAGCTTCTGGGCTTGCTCTGCCAATTGTTTTTTTTTAACAAAGCTAAATCTGGGGTCTGTGATCGAGTTTCGTCCTCAATAGTTGAAACTCTTGTTTCTAAATCTCCAGTTCTTTTCCCCAAGCCGTCTAGTCTTGCCTGGAAGGACTCCAATTGTTCAGAGAGCGTGTTCCAGCGCGGATCCATGGCTTTTATTACCGCCGCTGTTATTTGCTCCAGTTGTGCGTCCGTGAATATAGGAGTTGGCGCCGCGTCCGCCATCTTGGACTCGCTTCCCCCCATTTTGGTTTTTTCTTTCCTCGATGATTTCTGTGCCATTTCCGTCGGCGGTTTGTGGAGGAACTTGTCCATACAGTGTGTGCACTGTTCGCTATCGTGGCAGGCGACTGTTTTAATTTAATTTCTCATAGATATTAGCGCTCAACAGCGAGAAACCTCAGAGCCGAGTTCAGCTGCTGCTGCCCCGCTCACCGCAAGTCGTCCATAGACCATTATTAAATGGACTTGGGGAAAATCCACTATTTCTGGGATCAGCAGTATAGAATGTTTTGTACTTTTTTGGGATCTTGCCAGGTATTTGTGACCTGGATTGGCCACCGTTGGAAACAGGATGCTGGGCTTGATGAACGTTTGGTCTTTCCCAGTATGGCAATACTTATGTACTTATGCACTAATTCACAAGCAGCACAGAGGAAACTGCACAGGCTTGTATTGAAGCTCCCAAGCCCACTATGAGGGGCATAATCGAACATTGACAGTGATCTATTTTAGCGGCAGCGCAACAGCTGGCCGGAACCGTATTTTCGAAAAAGATGGCCGGCCATCTTTTTTTCCCAATAATACGGTTTAGCCCGGCCAAATGCCAGAGTTCGCCGGGTTTGAGATGGCAGTTTTGTTTTTCAGCAATAATGGAAAAAAAATGCCGGCCATCTCAAACCCAGAGAAATCCAAGGCATTTGGTTATGGGAGGAGCCAGCATTTGTAGTGCACTGGTCCCCCTGACATGCCAGGACAGCAACCGGGCACCCTAGGGGGTACTTCTAAAAATTAAAAAAATATATACGCATAGCTCCCTTCCCTTGGGTGCTGAGCCCCCCAAAAACCCACTCTCCACAACTTTACACCACTACCATAGTCCTTATGGGTGAAGGGGGAGGGGCACAACACTTAGCACCACAAGTGTAACAGGTAGGTGGGGGGATGGACCTGGGTCTGCCTGCCTGAAGTGCACTGCACCCATTAAAAACTGCTCCAGGGACTTGCATACTGCTGTCAGGGAGCTGGGTATGACATTTGAGGCTGGCAAAAAAGGTTTTTATTTTTTTTAGTGTGGGAGGGAGTTGGTGAGCACTAGGGGAGTATAGGGAGGTCATCCCCCATTCCCTCCGGCGGTCATCTGGTGAGTTGGGGAACCTTTTTGAGGCTGGGTCGTGAAAATAAAAGGACCAAGTAAACCCCGCGAAATACTGATTAACGCTGCTTTTTTTGTTCCCATTATCCGCAAAAGCCGGCCATCTGGTAGCCACGCCCATGCCCCGCCTTCGCTATGCTGCTGACACGCCCCCTTGAACTTTCGCCAGATCGGCGACTGGAAAGCGGAGATGCTGTCAAAAAAGCAGCTTTTGATTATACTGATATCACCGCTTTTGAGAGATCGCCGGCCATCTCCCGATTTATGTCGGAAGATCGCCGGCGATCACTTTCGAAAATAAGCCTGCATGTCTCCCTTCATGTGATCATTTGCAATCTGCTGCTGCCACACCCAAGACCAGATGTAGGGACCATTTTTGAATCAGAAAGCCATAGCCTGTCGACCGATCTCACAACACTACCATGTTGTATTGCAGGTTGCATAATATTCAGCATCTATACCAGAAACAATATATATTTAGATGCAGGGGCGTATCTGCGTGGGGCCACAGGGGCCTGGGCCCCCGCAGATTTCGCCCTGGCCCCCCTCCCCGCCATCAACCCTCCCCCGCTGCTTACTTTTGCTGGCGCCGAGGTCCGACCCGCAATCTCCGTTTTTCGTCTTCCTCCGTGGCCATGCTTCCAGGAAGTAATGCTGCAGTGCTGATTCGTTGAATCCAGTTCGGCGTCTGACGTCAGACGTCGAACTGGATTCAACGAATCAGCACTGCAGCGTTACTTCCTGGAAGCATGGCCACGGAGGAAGACGAAAAACGGAGATTGCGGGTCGGACCTCGGCGCCAGCAAAAGTAAGTAGCGGGGGAGGGTTGACGGCGGGGAGGGGGTGGAGAGAGGCGGCGGCGGCGGGGGGGGGGAGGGAGGCAAAAATGTGCCCCCCCTCTCTGGCTGTGGCCCCCCCTACCGCCGGATTCCAGATACGCCCCTGTTTAGATGTCTTTATTGACCCCCCCCCCCCCCCGAAAACATACTTTCATAACTCAAAATTCAAAAAAGGAAAATTAAACTTTAAAGAAAATAAATTAAATTACTTTAAACAAAAATGAGACTCAGTCCATCTGTGCAACAAGTAAAAATGTAAAAAACTAAACATTACTCCCTCAGGACCTATGTGAACCCATTCCCTGAGTGGACACACAAACAGAATACAATAAAATACAAATTATTTATAATGTGCAGTAAGAAACAACCTAGTATTCCAAGCTACTCCAATATATATTTAATAATTGAAAAAATAAAAAAGATGCATAGAAATATAGTTGGTATAATTACAGTTTCATATAATTCAGATATTGAAAATATGATGTGCATAGTAAAGCTTTAACATTTTCAGATAAAGTCTCCTTCCTCCACACCGTGTGTCTCCTTTTCATACCTTGCATAAGGCCTTTTATCAAGCCATGCTAGCAGTTCCCGTGCAGCAATACCAATGGAGCCCATTCAAAGCGAATGGGCCTTCTCACCATTTCTGCATCGGGAGCCACCAAAGAGGCTTGATTGAAGAGGCCCTAAATCCTGCACCACAGCAGATTTAAGAACAATATTGAGCACTATAAAGCTCTTGTGCTCCAGTAGGTCCTGCCAATACCATCCTAGTGATGTCAGGGAAAAGAGGGAGGGGGGGGGGGCAGGATAACAGGGGCTTCAGCAGCATAGCAGTGGAACACCTTTGGTGTTTGATACTTGTACTGTGAGCATGTAATCAAAGATAAGACACCCAAATACCTATTTCTTTATTATAGCAGTTGTATTGATCAGGCTGCAGGATCCCTACTGCTGCCCAAGACCAGCCTCTGCAGCTTACCTGAATGTCTGGAGGGGTGGGTGAGGAAAGATACAAATAAGACTGAGGTCACTGTAGGACCATAGCAAGGTAGGTGTGGCCACTCAGGGTACAAGGGAGGTTGGGGTGCTAAAAAAACTGCACTGCCACCATAGGCATATCCTGCATCACAGTGTGCAGTCCTGTCTCCTTCCTGCTAAACATATGATGCAGCATCTCCACCTCTCCCTTTCTTGTTGTGGGGTAGAGGATCACATCTAATAAGTGCAGCATTCCAGAGCTTCCTGCTCCATAGCATTGCGAGGCATTGTCAGTTCCCACTCCTTTTCACAACACTTCCTATTGCTGGATGGGTGGGACCTGCAGCAGGAGGCACTATGGAAGTTGCTGTGCGTATTGGATGCAATGCTCTACCCACAACTAGATGCATAGGAGCCAACATTTCAAAATTATTGGCGGTGCTAAGCCCAATGGAAATAACCCCTCCCTGGATACATACAAGGAATTTTCTCAATATTGGGGGTGCTCAAGCACCCACAGAGTCAGCTGCAATGACTAGATGGTTTGTAAAGAGGGGAATTCGCTGGGAAAGGGAGTGGTAGAGATGCTGTACCATATGTTGGGCAGGAGGGAGAGATTTTGCTGCAGCGAGGGGGAAGGGGCTGGCTTTCAGTAAGGAAATGGATGCAGTGGAGGGATCTTCAGGGGGAGTTTTGGAAGGGGGATGGATGCTATGGAGGCCAGGGGGCACCATGGTGTGCAATAGCACAGTTATGGGTAGACATAGCCCTGGGTCAGTCTATGGGGCATGGTTGTGAGGCAAAGGCCTATCTGATAACATACATATGTCCAATTCAGTAACTATAATATGAAATCCTTTGCTGGACAAACCCTCAAAGTTGTACAATGGACCCACTGTAAAAATGTCTTTTCTCTCACAGCTATAAGTATAGCTCTAGATTTAGTATGAGTGGGGCAATGGATGTGATAGAACAGCCTTTCAAAAGTTACAGAAAATCAAAGTACTAGTTAAAGATGGCACACATAGAATATTGTTCACACTTCTTCAGGTGTCTTGCATATGCTTTGGTCTTAAATCTAGGCTTCACATTAACAAATTAGGTGACACAATTTGAAACTAAAGAAAAGAAGGTGGTGTTAGGGCATGTGTTCTAGAAACAGAAGAGGTGGACTGTGAAGCAAAGACTGCATGTATGGAGGTGTGGTGCATATAGGAGAAGTCCAGTATTCATAGTCAGTCCGGTATTTTTTCAGCATCGCTGCGTTATCATCCACCAATTGTGACAGGTTCCTGAGGTTGCTGGGAGCCGGAAGATACATTCATCTGGATGATGTAGTAAATAAGATAGCCATAAGCCGCCAACCCAATTACTAAGGCAATGAAGTTGAATGATTTTGCAGTCTTTGATGCACTTTTTGCTCCTTCAAAGTCTCTTTGGGCCATGCGTTCCTCCACCTGCCAATTGATAGGGGGAGGGGATGGGAAGAACAGCTGAGTCAGTAAGAGAGTCAAGGGGGATAGAGTTTAGTGTGGTTCTGTCCACTGAACTAGTCCTTGTTCAGTCAACTGCTTAATATCTGCAAGTATAATACCACCAAGCATCACACGCCCTCTTTGTTAGAAATACTGTAGCACAGATTCTAGTAGGATGTGGTTAAACTGAAGATCAACAATCTATTCTACTAGGCAGGGCATTTTATGTGAGGAGGACGCTCACTGACCAATTCATTTTTTTCTCTCACCTATTGGTTTGGGAAGCGTGAGTGAGAAAATAGGATAGGGTGTTAAAATCTGACTATGCAAATATTCATTACAGATACCCTGAAAACCTGATCCATTGGGAGGGCAGATTAAGGGACTAGCTTTAGAGGCCATCAGATGTTCAGCCCATAGCGGTAAGCGGATTCTGAACTGACCACAGATATTCAATGCTAGGGCATGTGCGGCTCCTGGCTTTGAAGATCCCGGTATCAGCAGTCACCTGGAAGTTAACCAGGCACTGGCCAAGTCAGACTTTTGCTGTCCTAATTTTATTCATTTTTCAAATGATACTTTAAGTTTTAAATATTTAGACATTAAAAAGAGAAAGTATTGAATAACCATAACAAAGGAAATGCAAGGCTGCTATACAAATGGATGTAGACATTGCTAGGGTAAAATATATTTTGCTCTTGAATTAAAATTTACTTTTAAGTTAAATTAAATTTAAGGATTCTGGCAGAAGATAGCAAATGAAGTCCATAATCTAGATCCCTGCAACAGATTGCTCAGCAGGTTTGCAAGCTGAAAATTGAAGCCAATTGGAAAGTTTGTGCTCCACCCCTAACCTAGCTAGGAGATGGCAGGTTAGTGGGGATATTTAGCAGCACTAACCAGTTAAGTGCCACTGAATATCCCCTGACAGCCCTGCACAAAAAGCTTCTGGCCATTTAAATGGCTCTTTGAATATTGGGTCCCATATATGTATGTTGGCACACTTGTACGCCAAAGTAGCATGCTCACAGTGACTTCAGACAAGAATGCATTCCATCATCAGTTCTATAACCACAAAATGCATGTCTGGATAAAAACATTTAAAAAAAAAATGGGAGTAATCACAAATATTTTTTGTATGGTGAGCTGTAAAGGGGTTAAGCTCCACCCCTGGAGAATATGGCATATGCTATACAGACCTGGAGGAGCAGGGTTTATTAAATTGCAATTTTGTACAATCCTGTACAGAATTCAGATTTCACTTTCACACAGATTTTGTTGAACGATGCTATGAATTATAATGGCGCTTTTACTCAGTAGCTGAAACTGGCTGGAAGAGGGAGGGCTTTATTTTTTTTAAATGCATAGAAGGCCCTGGTGTTTTGTATTACAATTTAAAAGTGGGGGAAAAGAAGGGTATGATGTGTATAAATTTCATTTTTGCTTGCTCCCTCCCTTACCACCCCAAATATTTATGTCTAGAGACAACTGAATCACTGTCTAGAAAGGCCACTGCTTGGATAGCATAGAGGCTGCTTGACTGCTGATGTCAGGCAGTCAGATTTCTGCTATTCAGTGAATGAGCTCTGCAGCACAAAGTATACTGAATGGTGCTATCAGTGACAATACTGACACACTAATGAAACTAGAAACAGCATTGAGAATTCAGACAGACAAGTCTTATTACTGCTGAATTCCTCATGATGTTACAGTTATTTCCACCTGCACGAAGTCCAGCGACCCATCCATATGGTTGCTGGTCCCCACCCTGCAGCATCTCAAGGCTAACCAGGGGCAGACTGACAGTGGTGGGGGGGGCTGCCCATCTCCCCACCTCCCACACACACTACAGATCCCTGCAAGTAGGTCGATGGTGGTCTAATGGCTTTTTTGGAGGCAGCCATGTAGGAAAGGACAAGGAGGTTTAACAGACAGGGGACCAAGTGACATCAAAATGTTGAAACCAATTAGGTCAGTCTCAGTTTCCCCTTCTCCATGCAGTTGTCATCGCCGTACTCTCAAAACAAAGGAAACAAACCTATGAGCTGCTGCATCGCTCTTTATTGTTGGTATTTAATCTCACATATTTTCAAACATGCCGACTTGTGCAGTATACGGATGTACACAGAAGTATAATACTATGGAGTAACTTTTCAGAGGTAGAGTAGTAATTTGTTATAAATCAATTAGTGAGGCAGTTGGAGGGGCTAGTTATAGGGACACCCCAGAACGTGTTATATTCATGCAGAGATTTTTTTGCTCCGGGTAAAGGGCCACTAAAACAGACATATTATGAGAATCAGGTGCTCAACATTCAGAATTTCTATTTATTTATGACATTTATACCCCACATTAAATATTAATTAAGTTGAAACCTGGGAGCATTTTAAATCTTTTTTTTCTCCTGTGGGAACTTGCTCCTTTTGTTTTGTGGATTGCAGAGGTATATTATAAAAATGCATTTGATATTTTTATTATCTAGAAGACAGATATTGAATAATGAGGGCAGAGTTACCTTCATGCAGAAGTCCAGAGTCGGTCTTAAATGAGCCAACATTGTCCAGTTCAGCACACTATTAGCCACCAAGTTCATACAAAGTTAATTATGTTTAGTGGAAAATAAATCTGTTGGCTCAGGCTGCCTATGCTATGTGAATATTCCATCATTGTTTCATTATCACTACCACATATTATATATGGGTATTTGCTTTAATTTGTTTATCTAGACCTTATTTGCTTTTTAAACCCAAAGGCGAATCCTAAGGGTAGTTGAACAATTACGTTCAAACTATGGTGTTTCTGACTTTACTTGTTTTGGAGTGCTATGGATCCTACTGATCTGTACATCTGGTGTCTGGAATTCTGGAAAATGGAAATATTTTACATTTTGGATGTACTCTGAAGTTGTTGTTTACTTTTGCAATGTGATGGATGCTTGGTATGTTGTGCATGTGATAAACTGTCTCTACTTATGGCTATGATGGCTATGATTTCTGAGCACGTAGTATCATTAAAGGACTTTTAATGCCCAGTTGGGTATATATGCTAATCTCAACTTTGTTAAATGTTTCAGACATATCAATCTATTTGTTCCCATGATATAACTGAATTCTATTATTCTGCCGCATTGTATTGTCAAACGTAAGCTACATTGAATCAGACTTTGCTTGAGATAATGTGCGATATAAATGGCTAGAAATGTAAGGAGGAGTGACAAAAATTTCTTTAGGTATATTAGTGAAAGGAGGAAGACTAAAAAGGGAATTGTGAGACTGAAAGTTGCTGTGAACCACTATGTAGATGATGAAGAAAAAGCAAATTTGCTAAATAGATACTTTTGTTCTGTTTCCACAGAAGAAAATTCTAGAGAAAGACCACGATTGACTGGCAAAAGTACATATGTGAATGGAGTGGACATAGCACAGTTCACGGAAGAGTGTGTGTATGAACAACTCGAAAATCTAAAGATGGACAAAGCCATGGGACCGGACAGGATCCACCCCAGGATATTGAGGGAGCTCAGACAGGTTCTGGCGGGTCCTCTTAAAAATTTGTTTAAATAAATCCTTGGAGACAGAGGTTCCGTGAGATTGGAGAACAGTGGATGTGGTCCCTTTTCACAAAAGTGGTGATAGGGAAGAAGCTGGAAACTACAGGCCAGTAAGCCTCACTTCGGTTATTGGAAAAATAATTGAAGCGATGCTGAAGGAAAGGATAGTGAATTTCCTGGAACCCAATAAGTTGCAAGATCCGAGACAATATGGTTTTACCAATGGTAAATCGTGCCAAACGAATCTCATTGAATTCTTTGACTGGGTGACCGGAGAACTGAATCATGGACGTGCTATAGACATAATCTACTTAGATTTCAGCAAAGCTTTTTACACGGTTCCCCACAGGAGGCTCTTGAATAAACTTGACAGGTTGAAGATAGGACCCGACGTGGTGAACTGGATTAGGAACTGGTGACGGACAGACGCCAGAGGGTGGTGGTTAATGGAATACGCTCGCATGAGAGAAAGGTGAGTAGTGGAGTGTCTCACGGATTGGTGCTGGGGCCGATTCTGTTCAATATATTTGTGACATTGCCGAAGTGTTAGACGGTAAAGTTTGCCTTTTTGCAGATGATACTAAGATTTGTAACAGATTGGACACTCAGGAGGGAGTGGAAAACATGAAAAAGGATCTGCAGAAGCTAGAAGAATGGTCTAAGGTTTGGCAATTAAAATTCAATGTGAAGAAATGCAAAGTGATGCACTTGGAGTAGAAATCCATGGGAGACGTATGTGTTAGGCGGTGAGAGTTAGGGAGTAGAAATCCACGGGAGATGTACGTGTTAGGTGGTGAGAGTCTGATATATACAGACGGGGAGAGGGGTGATAGTATCTGAGGATCTGAAGGCGACGAAACAGTGCAACAAGGTGGTGGCCGTAGCTAGAAGGTTGCTAGGCTGTATAGAGAGAGGTGTGACCAGCAGAAGAAATGAGGTGTTGATGCCCCTGTATAAGTCGTTGGTGAGGCCCCACCTGGAGTATTGTGTTCAGTTTTGGAGGCCGTATCTTGTTAAGGATGTAAAAAGAATTGAAGCGGTGCAAAGAAAAGCTACAAAAATGGTATGGGATTTGCGTTAACAAGACGTATGAGGAGAGACTTGCTAACCTAAACACGTATACCCTGGAAGAAAGGAGAAACAGGGGTGATACGATACAGACGTTCAAATATTTGAAAGGTATGAATTCGCAAACGAACCTTTTCCGTACACGGGAAGGCGGTAGAACTAGAGGACATGAAATGAGATTGAAGGGGGGCAGACTCAAGAAAAATGTCAGGAAGTATTTTTTCATGGAGAGAGTGGTGGATACTTGGAATGCCCTCCTGCGGGAGGTGGTGATGAAAATGGTAACAGAATTCAAAAATGCGTGGGATAAACAAAGGAATCCTGTTCAGAAGGAATGGATCCTCAGAAGCTTAGCGGAGATTGTGTGGCAGAGCCGGTGGTGGGAGCCGGGGCTAGTGCTGGGCAGACTTCTACGGTCTGTGCCCTGAAAATGGCAGATAGAAATCAAGGTCAGGTATACACATAAAGTAGCACATATTAGTTTATCTTGTAGGCAAGACTGGATGGACCGTACAGGTCTTTCTCTGCCGTCATCTACTATGTTAAATGTAAAAAAAAAAAAAAAAAAATATATATATATATATATATATATGTTTAAATCCTTTATCCTCCACCTTTTAAAGACACTCCCTACCTGATGGATAGTGATGGTACAAGGAAAGCAAGTTTGGTCCAGTGAAGATTAACTCAAAAGAACCTGTTCCTTAGCATCATCATATTAAAAGTGACCATACCATGCCTCTGTGGTTATTTTATGCTAATAAGTTAAATGATTATAACTACATTTCTTGAAAGGATTATATACATGTAGGATGCATAACTAGGGACACAAACACTTGTTTATGCAGTATCATAATTCCTCATGTACAGCAACAACTTTTTAGAGTGGATTGTGTTCTTTTAAGTATCCACCAGATAAGAGTTTAAGTCATCACAAGAAAAAAATATAAGAAAAACAATGTACTGCATTAGGGGCTTATAAACAAAAGAGATCTGCATGAACAAAATATTTTTATTTTCACTTATAAAAGTACTTGCCCCTGAAACATGTTAAGCAGAATAATCCATGTGTGCATCTAAAAGGTAATTAATCTTCTACAAAACAGATGAAGATGTGATTCCCTGTGCCCCAAAGAAAGGAGTTTAATTCTACATCCATTTAATTTCAATATATTCTATCATCTTTATAACACCAGGCTTCACAAGGCAGATTACAACAACAGTTAAGAGGAACCCATCGGGGGAGTCGGAGAAACTAAACAAATTCTCTGTAACCTTGGAGGATGTAATGGGTCAGTTCAGCAAGCTGAAGAGTAGTAAATCACCGGGACCTGATGGTATTCATCCCAGAGTATTAATAGAACTAAAAAATGAACTTGCGGAGCTACTGTTAGAAATATGCAATCTGTCCCTAAAATCGAGTGTAATACCGGAAGACTGGAGGGTAGCCAATGTTACTCCGATTTTTAAGAAAGGTTCCAGAGGAGATCCGGGAAATTATAGACCGGTGAGTCTGACGTCGGTGCCGGGCAAGATGGTGGAGGCTATTATTAAGAATAAAATTGCAGAGCATATACAAAAACATGGACTGATGAGACAAAGTCAGCACGGATTTAGTGAAGGGAAGTCTTGCCTCACCAATCTAATGCATTTTTTTGAGGGGGTAAGCAAACATGTGGACAATGGGGAGCCGGTTGATATTGTATATCTGGATTTTCAGAAGGCGTTTGACAAAGTGCCGCACGAAAGACTCCTGAAGAAATTGCAGAGTCATGGAATCGGAGGTAGGGTATTATTATGGATTAAGAACTGGTTGAAAGATAGGAAGCAGAGAGTAGGATTGCGTGGCCAGTATTCTCAGTGGAGGAGGGTAGTTAGTGGGGTCCCGCAGGGGTCTGTGCTGGGTCCGTTGCTTTTTAATGTATTTATAAATGACCTAGAGATGGGAATAACTAGTGAGGTAATTAAATTCGCCGATGACACAAAATTATTCAGGGTCGTCAAGTCGCAGGAGGAATGTGAACGATTACAGGAGGACCTTGCGAGACTGGGAGAATGGGCGTGCAAGTGGCAGATGAAGTTCAATGTTGACAAGTGCAAAGTGATGCATGTGGGTAAGAGGAACCCGAATTATAGCTACGTCTTGCAAGGTTCCGCGTTAGGAGTTACGGATCAAGAAAGGGATCTGGGTGTCGTCGTCGATGATACGCTGAAACCTTCTGCTCAGTGTGCTGCTGCGGCTAGGAAAGCGAATAGAATGTTGGGTGTTATTAAGAAGGGTATGGAGTCCAGGTGTGCGGATGTTATAATGCCGTTGTATCGCTCCATGGTGCGACCGCACCTGGAGTATTGTGTTCAGTACTGGTCTCCGTATCTCAAAAAAGATATAGTAGAATTGGAAAAGGTACAGCGAAGGGCGACGAAAATGATAGTGGGGATGGGACGACTTTCCTATGAAGAGAGGCTGAGAAGGCTAGGGCTTTTCAGCTTGGAGAAGAGACGGCTGAGGGGAGATATGATAGAAGTGTATAAAATAATGAGTGGAATGGATCGGGTGGATGTGAAGCGACTGTTCACGCTATCCAAAAATACTAGGACTAGAGGGCATGAGTTGAAGCTACAGTGTGGTAAATTTAAAACGAATCGGAGAAAACTTTCTTCACCCAACGTGTAATTAGACTCTGGAATTCATTGCCGGAGAACGTGGTACGGGCGGTTAGCTTGACGGAGTTTAAAAAGGGGTTAGATAGATTCCTAAAGGACAAGTCCATAGACCGCTATTAAATGGACTGGAAAAATTCCTCATTTTTAGGTATAACTTGTCTGGAATGTTTTTACGTTTGGGGAGCGTGCCAGGTGCCCTTGACCTGGATTGGCCACTGTCGGTGACAGGATGCTGGGCTAGATGGACCTTTGGTCTTTCCCAGTATGGCACTACTTATGTACTTATGTACTTATGAAACAGGATTTCCTCACTGAAATCTGGCCGTCTGTACTGCACAGAAGTGAAGAAAAATGAGCAGGAACTAGTTTATAATTGCTGTTTCTACTTGCTACAATAAAAGTTGTTTTAGTGATATTGAATTGTTATTTCTTTTCTCCTCCACCTGTTAAGGTCCTGCCTATCCAATTTTTAGGTTTGTTACAGATGACCCAACAATAAAGAACGAAAACGTAGATGCAGAAGCTCATGGGTTTGCTTCCATTGTTTAGAGTAAATGACAATGACGGCTGGGGAGGGGGGAGGGAAAATAGAGATTAACCAAATTGGCTTCCTTGCAGTGGACTACGTGGGAATCTGGGATCACTTCCACTCCTGTTGGGAAATAAGACCACTCGTTCCAGTCCGCTTCCGCCAGTGTCCCCGGGCCCAGCGTGTTTTCGAAAGGGCTACTGAGATTTCCCACGCCGGCGCCAGAAAAGAGTGGGATTATTTCCTGCCCGGCTGCCCCCTGACACAAGCCAATAGTTCATTAGGGCCCTTGAAAGTAGGCCCACCGTCGGCGGTGGAGAACCGGGCAGAATCCTGGTCAGTCCGCCCCTGCTGAGAAAGGCTGTCAAGTTAGTACAACCCCCTACGAAAATGCATATTTACATTATTACCACCTTTGTTTGCTGCATTGGGTAACAAACCGATACCTAAACTTGAAAGCGTTGACCTATTCCATTGATTAGGCCTTTAAATGGTGTCTGGCGTAACAAAGGCCAGTCTGCAAAAAAGCTGAGAATTTCCAATGATTGCAACATTTCCCGACTTGAAATCTGAGTTCCAAGCAATGTTTCCATGATCTCTCATTTGACAAGACAGAATTGAAAAGTTTATACAATGAAAGTGAGATGGGAATTCAAAGTGAAAGGAGAAAAATCCCATAGCATTTAATCTGAGCCCAGCAGCCCCCATCCCCTGGGACTGAAGTCTATAGCAGTAAGCAAAATCTCGATTTTAGGCATACACGAAAAAGGAGAAGTGTAAACTGAGCAGGGGGAGACAGAGCAGAATGATTTACCTCGCCAGAGTAGAAAACAGCCACCAATCCCAGAGGCAAGCAGCAGAACAGAATGTTGAAGATTGACCACCACTTGTAAGTGGGGACTTTGGGGTTAGGAGGATCTAGACGGCCATAAGGCACAGAAGAGCAAGTCTCGTCTCTTGAAGGCTCCAAGGCAAGAGATGAACTCATGCTGACTTCTTTTCTCTTTGCTTGCAACACACTTCTCTCTCCCCAGGCCAGCTGTAGTGAGACAACTCAAGAGAGAATGTATAGCAGGCACGAGTTAAAAAAAAAAAAATGTGCGTAAAGAGGAGCCTGAGTGTGACGCCAATACAGAGAAGGGGCGGAGCCTAATTAAATTTTTAGTGTGTCCTTCCTTAACGTGGTTTGAAGCAATTAAGTCTAATTCATTGGCAAGGGTAAAAATTTGTTTAATATGACTTCAGCTGCAGCCCCATGAGGCTTTCTAGCATTTTTCAAGTAGCGCAGAGATGCCAAGTTACATGCATTTGTCTGCGCTCATCCGAGTACGAGAACCCCTCCCCATCCCACCTCCCGGGTTTACCTGAAACTTATCTTTTGCCGGCAACCTCAGTGAGTACCTGCGGCGGACCCCAAATCTTTTCTCTGACGGGTCTGACCGGAAATAAGGAGTTGTATATATAAAAAAAGGGCTGGATGTGTTGAGGGAAGGCTTTGAGCCCACTGCAGGCATTCTAGATGCATCTCTGCTATTGCCAGTGAAAAACAAATATAAGGTAGATATTGGGGGCATAGGATAGGAGCCAGCTGTGTGGGTGCTTGAACACCCCCAATATTGAACAAAATGCTTTTCACAATGATTGGGGATGATGGGTTCAGCACCTTAAGCATTGTAAAAAGTTGACTCCTATGATTATACAATCCAAATATTGAGCAAACTCCTTGATTGTGTCTGGTAATTTCTGTTGGGTTTAGCACCCCCAATCATTTAGAAAAATTGGCTCCTATGATTGTGGGTGGGGGGAGGCGGAGGTAGATGCCATACTGCAAAGGAAGAGAGGAGAGTGCAGTGGGAGATGCTTGACTGCCCGTGGTAGGGGGAGGAGAGTGAGATGCCACAGCCAGCAATGAAGGGCCACCCGGGGCGGTCGCTGCTGCACACCCTCCCCCCCCGGGTGCATTCTTCTTGCCTGCTGGGGTACAGGGAGTAGCCATGCAGCTGTTGGCTCTGCTGGTTCCCTGCTCCCTCTGCTGTTACTTCCTGTTCCGGGGCAGAGGAAGCAGGGAACCAGCGGAGCTGACAGCTGCGCGGCTGCTACCAGCATCCCTCCTGCAGCGTGCACTCGGGGCGGACCACCGCCCTGTCCTTGGTACGTCACTGATGAAGGGAACAGATGGACAGAGGGGTGGAAGATAGAGATGCTGGACAATGGGTGGGAAAGGAGGAAGAGAGAGGTTGGGATGTTAGACCCAGGGGGCAGAAGGGAAAAATGCTGGACAAGGGGAGGAAGGAAAGAGGATGTTGGATCAGAGGGCGGAGGGGAGGAAGAGTAGTTACACAATGGAAGGAATGAGAGAGAAGGAAAGATGTTGGATCTGGGGGTAGAAGGAAGGGAGAGAGAGAGAGATACTGGATGAAGGGAGGGATGTTGGATCTACAGGGAAGAAGGGAGAGAGGGAGGAAAGAAAGAGGATGTTGAGCGAGAGGGTGGAGGGAAGGGAGGGAGGGAGAGTAGTGAGATAACAGGAGGGAAGGGAGGGAGAGATGTTGGACCTGGGGGAAGAAGGGAGGGAGTCTAGTGGTTTAATTTCTAACTACAGACTGGTCACATTATTACCCTTTTTTTGTTAAATTAATGGAGGACTTAGTTTGTAATCATCTTAATTCATTCATACTTGATGCAATAGGATGTTCACTTTACCCAATCAGACTTTCGAACATGGCATAGTACAGAAGCAGTTATTGTGTCTATTTATGACACTGTTTGGCGCATACTGTGTCAAAATGTTAAGAGTTTAATCCTACAGTTCGATCTGTCATCATCTTTTGATCTGGTGGATTATGATAGTTTGCTTTCCGAACTTAATCATATAGGTATTGATGGTAATGGTTTGAAGTGGTTTAGAGGATTTTTGGTTTCTAGGTCATATAAAGTAAAACATAATGGAACATTATCGGATAGCTGGAGAAATCCTTGTGGAGTCCCACAGGGATCTCCTTTGTCACCTACATTGTTTAATATCTTCTTACATTCTTTGGGTTTGGAACTTGCTAGAGAGGGTTATGTCACTTACAGCTATGCCGATGATATTACAGTGTTAATTCCAATTTACTCATCTATAAATTCAGTATCATCAGTTGTTTAAAGATGTTTAACACTGATTAGGTCCTGGATGTCATGCTATCGACAATTTTAGTGGACCATATAATTGTGGATCAAACTAGGTATTTACTTTCTTCTGTCATATTGGTTTATGTTGACCAGAATATATCCTTGGATTTGGGATAATTTATCCTCCATCACTGCAGTGAAGTGTTTTTTTCAACTCCATCACTGCTATTTCATCCAGTGTTACTACTGAGTTCACGATTGCGGTCACCGTCTTGGGAGTGCTCGTGCGAGGAGGTTGTCATTGGCATGTTGAGCTCTTGCTTGGCATAATCTTCCAACTCTGCTCACTCTGATGCTCATGGATCAGCTCAGCTGGCATCTGGGGGAGTAAAAGTAAGTGTCCGGCACGGGAGAATTTTGCACGATTAAAGCAGATTTAGAAGGGTCAGCCTGGAGCTCCTCTCTGGGGCGTCTTGCTAGTACAGCTGCATCACGTGACCCACTTGCCATATCCTTAGATCTTTTGGCAGCATTCAGTCACATTGACTATGCTCTTCTTCTTTCCCATTTGGCTTCTATTAGTGTCTCTAGGGTGTACTGCAATGGTTTGCCTCGTTTCTTTCTTCTCGCTCTTCCAAGGTGATAGCTGAGTCTTCTCCCCAAACCTTATATTGTGGAGTCCCTCGAGGCTCCATTCTTTCCTCTCTGTTATTTAACCTATTTCTTAGTCCATTAGCTGCAATTATTCAGAGCTTCTGCATTTCCATGTACTTCTGTGCTGATGATATTCTTCTACTCTGTTATACTGACCCGGTTTCTCCTTGCATCGCCCTTCTTCAATCCTGCTTAGACACCGTGTCTCACTGGCTTACTTCACGAAGTATGGTTCTTAACCCCAGTAAGACTATGGCATGCTGAATCAGTGGTCGGCATAACAATCCATCTTCAGATGTTCATCTTTTTGGAATAACTATTAAGTCGGTTCATTCTTTCCGCTATCTAGGTGTAATAATAGATTCCCTTTTCCACCTGACTGTTTATGATATCATCCATGTTATATATATATATTACTAATTGTATTTGTACTCTGAAATGACATGTCATGATGGAAAATTGTAAGCCAAATTGAGCCTGCAAATAGGTGGGAAAATGTGGGATACAAATGAAACAAATAAGAATAATAACTATCTTTCTCACCACAGGTTTCTTTTCTTGTCAGTTCTTGATTCTTCACTCTTAGGCAGCTCTGTTCTGTCTGCGAGTTTTTTTTTTTTTTTGCTCATGACTCTCTTCATACTCTGATTTTTTTCACTCTTTACATCGAAGTTTGACTATTGTAATATCATCTTCACTGGTGCTGTGCAGGCGGTCACAAAGAAATTACAATCTCTGCAGAATACGGCCATTAGAGTTCTGTGCCATGCTAGTAGATATGATCAGGTTTCCCATCCTCTGAAAGACCGTCATTGGTTACCTGTTGTCTTTCAAGTCCAGTATAAGATTCTTCTGTTGGCTTTCAAGGCTATCTGCCTTGGTCCTCCACCATAGGAGTCGACTCTGTGGTGCTGTGGGTACTTGAGCACCCCCAATATTGAGAAAATTCCTTGTATGTGTCCAGGGAGTGGTTATTTTCATTGGACCTAGCACCCACCAATAATTTTGAAAAGTTGACTCATATATCCTCCACCCTATCTTGCTTCCCTCACTATCCCCTACTTCTCCTCATGATCTTTATGCTCACTTAACGATCATCACATGGCCGGGTGATGACTAGTCCTAGGCTGGCAAAACACGAAAGAACTGGAAGTAGTGTTTTTTATTTTCTCATCCCATTCTTATGGAATAGCCTTCCTATTGATATTTGTGCAGAGCTATCCCTTCCTAGAGTTAAAGCTGCCATTAAAACCTGGCTTTTCCAGTAGGCTTTTGGTGACTAGTTTGTTAAAATGCTGCATTTTCTTCCCATTCTCCTCATTTCCCCTCTTACTGTCTCCCCCAATAGTGTCGAATTCTTATGCTCATTGCTGTTTCTCTGCTTTCCTATCTCAGGATTGTAGTTCCTTTTCAGCTGTTATTTTTAGTCTGTAAACCATTTAGTTTTGTGTTCAGTTGTAGTGGTATAGCAAATGTAAATGAAGAATAAAGAATATTCCTGCAGATATTAAAACATCAATTTTATTCCAAAAATCAATTTGATCTATCCTTCCCCTAGTATAATATATTGAATCAGGAGTAGAATTACCTCTCTTTCCCTTTTCCTTCCATCTAATAATAAAATAAAATAAATAGTGGTCAGGCCAGGGTACTGGGTAATAAACATTAAACTGAAAAAAATACAATCCTAACTCTGAGAATTACAAAATGCTAAAAAAAAATCCAACTGATGTCCCTTATCTTGTGACTTTTGAATTTGAGGCTACGCAAAACCATATCATTCTAAAGTATCTAAAAAACTGATAGTTTTTGAATCTAGAACTTGGTCTAAATGCAAATTTATATTGCCCACAATAAGATAGAATCATACTTCACCGCATTTCTAGAAATAACATCAATAAAACTATCCCTAGCTTGAGACCATTATCCAAGAGGTCAATAAACTAAAATACAACAAACCATATCCTTAAAAGCTGCATCCTTAACTTCTCCAGCTAAGATTTCTAAATCCATAGAGCTTATTGAAACTTGAAGTGTTAAATCTAGGAAAGTTTTATAAAGAACAAGTAATCCATCTCCACTTTATGCAGTCTGGATAAATGAGAAATTTTATAACCTGGGGGGTGGGGGGGGGGGGGGGGTGGGGGGCATAAATCTTTCAATCTTACAATTCTTGAGCAATTTTATTCTGCCTTACTATGGGCCCCTTTTACTAAGCTGCGGTACAAGGGGCCCTGCGCTAGCGGTAATATGAGTTTTTACCGCGCACAGAGTCCCCTTTTACTGCAGTGGGTAAAAAGGTGGAAAAAAGAAATGGTCGCACTTGCCGTGCAGCCATTTTGAGGGGAGCACTTACCACCACCCACTGAGGTGGTGGTAAGGTCTCTCCCACTAACCCAGCAGTAACTGGGGAGCATGCAATGCTGCCCGATTATCGCCGGTTAACCCCTTCTGGAAATATTTTCTCAATATTTCAGCTAGCGCCGGAAATGGCATGCACTGAAGGTGGAACTACCACCGGCATCAGCATTGGGCCAGCGGTAGTTCTGGGTTGCCACGCAGCATGCCCGTTGCCATGCGGCAACCCTTTAGTAAACGGGGCCCCTATATTACCTTAAGTCAAGAGGTTAAACGTCAATGATGAAGATGTCATATTTTGTTTAACTACATTATCTATGATAAATCAACTTCAAGAGATGGAGCACTGCTTTGTTAGGCAAAATACTGAACATCTGCGCCTGCACGCTGCCCTTATGGGGTGAGTCACACGGAACTACTTTTTTTCTCTGACTCAATGGACAGAACCCAAAAGTTCTGGACTGGTCTGGTGAGACTAAATGAAAGAAAATTAGCAGGTAAAATACACATTTTCATGTACCCACAGAAATGCCTTTTAAATATTACTGTTGTTCTGAAGTAAAATAGAACTAGCAACTGACATACATAATCAAAATTTGTTGTCTGGGTATTTTTTTTTTCTAATTTTTCTTTCTTGCTCTCACTCTCTCTTTCCTTTCATCAATCTTCTAAGTCCTTTTTCAGAGTCTCTTTCCATTTCATCTCTGTCTTTCTTTTCTTCATTCTCTTTCTCTAAGATATATCTTTCCATTTCATCTTTTTTTCTTCAGTTCTCTACTTTGCCTTTCCATTCACTCTTTTTTCCCTCACCTTCTAGTTCTCACTCTCCTCCTTTTAACCTCTCACCACCTTTTTAGCTCCTACTCTGACCCACTCTTTGACTCACCTATTCAATCTTTCTTTCCTCCTCTCCCTAATCCCCCATTTTCACCCTCTGTAGTAACCCCCTAACCCAGTGGCGTACCAAGGGGGTGGGGGCGGTCCGCCCCGGGTGCACGCCGCTGGGGGGGTGCCGCGCGCCTGTCGGCTCTTCGTTTTCATGCTCCCTTTGCCCTGGAACAGGTTACTTCCTGTTCCGGGGCAGAGGGAGCATGAAAACGAAGAGCCGGCAGGCGCGCGGCACCCCCCCAGCAGTGTGCACCCGGGGGGGTTCTTTCGCCGGGGGGGGGGGGCGTCGCAGTGTTCCAGGGGGGGCGCTGCACCCGGGGGGCGGGGCGCATCGGCGATCCGCCCCGGGTGTCAGCCCCCCCAGGAACGCCACTGCCCTAACCTTGAGCTACTGCTTTCTGCCTCTCATTCTCTTACCAGGCTGTTTCATCCTACTCTCCAGTTCCTTTCTTCTTTCACCTCCTCCACATCCTCTCTCACTCCCTTAACAGCTCCATCTTTTTTCACTGTCTCTCCGCTGCTCTCTAACACCTCTAGGCCTTTCACACCATCTCTCTATTCCTCTCTATCCTTCTCTGCCCAGTCTCTCACCATCCGTCCATCTAACATATTCCTACTCATACCCCTCACCCAATCATCAAATCCCTAGGTACTCACTGAAGTTTTTAGCTCTGCTCTCTTCCCTATCCAGTTTCCATTTACTCACTCACTGTGCTACCCAATCCTCAAGTCCCTGTACTTTTGCTCTCCCATCTAATCACTGTTCTACATAATCCCTGAGTCTCTCTTTCCCCAAGCAATCATCTAATCCCCTCCTCTCCGTTCTTGCCAATAACTCACCCAATCCCCAAGCACTCACCTAATCCCCTCTTCCTCCTTCTTGCCAAGTACTCACCTAATCCCAGAGTACCCCTTTTCCCCAAGTACTCATCTAATCCTCAAAACTTCTAAGACCTCAGAGGAGAACTGTTTTCCTTTCATAAGAAGCTAAAAGAGATCCCTGTTCACAAGACTTTTGTCCTTCACTAAAATGAATATGCAAACCTTTAAGTGGTTAGTTTAATTGAATACCTTCAACCTAATGACCTGAGGCTCCCGACCTCCATCCTGTATTTTAGAGTTGTCCTATCATATTTGGGGATTGACCAGCAATTACTTCCCGGCCCATAGCACTGCTAATGCAGAAGGATTGACATTCTCCCAGTGTGCTATTCAGCCAGGGTTTGTGTCGGGGCAGGGGTGAAGGGTCTTTTTGCCCAACCATGCTGGGATGCCAGTTGTGTGCACTGGGCACTCAATACTCAGACATGGGGGGGGGGGGGGGAGGTGGAGGGGAGAACAGTAATATGTAACACTGAACATTTTTTTGTGAAGGGTGGGGGAGGGGGGCACATGTGATTCTGTTGGCCCTTAGTAGCATAGTTTTGATATGACTAGTGGAAAAGATTCTAGGGACCCCTGGTTAGGGGGAAAATGGGACATTAATCTGGTTTGGGTGGAGGGGGGACTGGAGGACTCGTTGTGGGGAAAGTGGAGTGCTGGTGATGTCTCTAGACAGGAAACAGGGAGGAGGCAGCTAGCAATTGCAACTCTTCCTTGCACACACTGCTGACTCTTTTGCCTGCACAATTCAATGCACTGTTCAGACCATGTGTGCTCAGTACTCTACAGAGTACTACATTCAAACATCTTATCAAACTGCACAGGAGCAGGAAGCGCTGGCATAGACTGAAAAAAGAAAGAGAATGCAGGAGTGCCAAGTTGCCGTCATTGGACTGGGGAAGGAGAGGTTAATATATTGCCTGAAACTGGGGTGACAAGCTATTTCTTGGCGGCGGAGGGGGGGGGGGTTGGCACATGCTATTCCATAGTGATGCCTATGTGAACAAAAAAAAAATTGTGCAATGGCTCTTCTGTTTTGAAAGACTGCAGAGCTCTGGTATTTCCCACATCTGAGGATTAGATGGCACTGTTTCATCAGACTTAGCATCAGAACAGATTTTAAACAATTAAAATGCCCATTTTGTATTCTTGAAAGTGGTTTGAAGGAATTTAACACTGTCAACTTTTACACTATAAAGAACATTCAACGAGGCGCCCAGAACCTATGCAATAGAGTGGAATCCATTTTTCATGGTTTTATATGTGATTTTGTTTCATGTTGATGTTGGCCATAGGAGCCGACTCTGTGGGTGCTGTGGGTGCTTGAGCACCCCCAATATTGAGAAAAATCCTTGTATGTGTCCAAGGAAGGGTTATTTCCACTGGGCTTAGCACCCCCAATAATTTTGAAAAGTTGGCTCCTATGATGTTGGCAATGGTATATGTTGTACACACAGGATATACCTTGTGGGTTTTTATTTTTTTATTTTTAACATGGTGTATGTCTGTTGCCTGGTTAGCATACACAGCTTCAAATGTCAGAGCCTGGTGGGCTTAACCTTTTTTTTTTTCTTCTTCTTTTTATTGAAAAGGTTTTAATTATACAAATAGAATAAACAAAGAAATAAAAAAATAAAATGAACTAACAGTGGCTTGACTAGAAATATTGGTACATGTGGTCATTACTCTTTAAACATTTTCAATAAGTGCTATGGATAGACATATTTAGCTATTGCTTTAAGAATCTAGACACAAGGAATCTAACTGAGCCCAGATTTTTGAAATTGAGTTAACATTGAAATGTTTATGCTGGGCTTAACTTGATGAACGTGGTGACAACTGCAATAGAGAGTGGAGGAGTGGCCTAGTGGTTGGGGTGGTGGACTTTGGTCCTGGGGAACTGAGTTGGATTCCCACTTCAGGCACAGGCAGCTCCTTGTGACTCTGGGCAAGTCACTTAACCCTCCATTGCCCCATGTAAGCCGCATTGAGCCTGCCATGAGTGGGAAAGCGCAGGGTACAAATGTAACAAAAATAAACTAGATACTATTGAAGATTCTACATGGAATGTTGCTACTATTGGAGATTCTACATGGAATGTTGCTATTCCACTAGCAACATTCCATGTAGAAGGCTGCGCAGGCTTCTGTTTCTGTGAGTCTGACGTCCTGCACGTACGTGCAGGACGTCAGACTCACAGAAGCAGAAGCCTGCGCAGCCACATTGGTGATCTGCAAGGGCCGACTTCTACATGGAATGTTGCTAGTGGAATAGCAACATTCCATGTAGAATGTCAAATAGTAGCAACATTCCATGTAGAATCTCCAATAGTGGCAACAGTGGAGGAGTGGCCTAGTGGTTGGGGTGGTGGACTTTGGTCCTGGGGAACTGAGTTGGATTCCCACTTCAGGCACAGGCAGCTCCTTGTGACTCTGGGCAAGTCACTTAACCCTCCATTGCCCCATGTAAGCCGCATTGAGCCTGCCATGAGTGGGAAAGCGCAGGGTACAAATGTAACAAAAATAAACTAGATACTATTGAAGATTCTACATGGAATGTTGCTACTATTGGAGATTCTACATGGAATGTTGCTATTCCACTAGCAA
This sequence comes from Microcaecilia unicolor, assembly GCF_901765095.1. Taxonomy (NCBI): domain Eukaryota; kingdom Metazoa; phylum Chordata; class Amphibia; order Gymnophiona; family Siphonopidae; genus Microcaecilia; species Microcaecilia unicolor. Next base: position 50,901,369 of record NC_044042.1, read on the forward strand.
CATTCCATGTAGAAGGCTGCGCAGGCTTCTGTTTCTGTGAGTCTGACGTCCTGCACGTACGTGCAGGACGTCAGACTCACAGAAGCAGAAGCCTGCGCAGCCACATTGGTGATCTGCAAGGGCCGACTTCTACATGGAATGTTGCTAGTGGAATAGCAACATTCCATGTAGAATGTCAAATAGTAGCAACATTCCATGTAGAATCTCCAATAGTGGCAACAGTGGAGGAGTGGCCTAGTGGTTGGGGTGGTGGACTTTGGTCCTGGGGAACTGAGTTGGATTCCCACTTCAGGCACAGGCAGCTCCTTGTGACTCTGGGCAAGTCACTTAACCCTCCATTGCCCCATGTAAGCCGCATTGAGCCTGCTATGAGTGGGAAAGCGCGGGGTACAAATGTAACAAAAATAAAATAGATACTATTGGAGATTCTACATGGAATGTTGCTACTATTGGAGATTCTGCATGGAATGTTGCTATTCCACTAGCAACATTCCATGTAGAAGCCTGCGCGGCCACATTGGTGGATTAGCAACATTCCATGTAGAATCTCAAATAGTAGCAACAGTGGAGGAGTGGCCTAGTGGTTAGGGTGGTGGACTTTGGTCCTGGGGAACTGAGGAACTGAGTTCGATTCCCACTTCAGGCACAGGCAGCTCCTTGTGACTCTGGGCAAGTTACTTAACCCTCCATTGCCCCATGTAAGCAGCATTGAGCCTGCCATGAGTGGGAAAGCGCGGGGTACAAATGTAGCAAAAACAAACAATATACAAGGATAGTTCCCTCCACAGTTGTTAGATTTGTGCCTTTGTGTCTGGTATTGAAAGCTTTAGAACTGAATTATTTCATAGGCTGCACTGGCCTACACTCGGGTTGGGCTCTACCACTAGGTGAACAAAGGGCTCCAGAATTTTGAGGGGGGGGGGGGAGGGAGGGAGGAAAACCGCTAGTAGAGGCAATCAGGTGGAAAAGAGAGAATGGAATCAGTTGGGTGGAGTGGTGGGAGTCTGTACTGCAGTTCCTCACCGTTCTTCCTTCTCTTCTTTAAGGACAGCCCTACGAGCACGTTCAAAATGCATAGTCACTGGGCCAGCATTTTATGATTCAGTCATGTGCATTACAAGGTCACTATTAGGAACTGCTGGCCCTGCGATCACATATTTTAAAGGTGCTAATGGTACCAGCCTTAAGGAAGAGTGGTAAGTTGGGGTCTCCAGGGCAGGCACAGAGCTGATTTACCTAAGGCAACCGCAAGCCAGCACACAACTGCATATGAAAGTCTTTAATTTGTCCTTCCGTCAGTCGTCTGAGAATGAACTTTCTGTGCTCCAGTTGGGTTTATCCTATGTCCCCACTAATGGATATGATTCTTTTGATACTCACATGTATTTACATACATTTTTTTTTTAGGTCTTTGAAATTACGGATATGTTTTCCCAATCAAGAGCATGCTGGTTCAGAAGATAATTTTTTGACCATCCATAGAGTGAAATCTACCTGGTCTCTTCCTGGTCCTACTGCTTTGATTGTGGTTTTCGAGAGATTAGTTCTTCATGATGTGGCTGGTATTGAGACTCAAGAAAGTAGATATTGTAATAATTTAAAACCTTTGCAATGTTAAGCATTAAAATCTTTGTGATCTATTAAAAATTATGAGAGCTGATAAGGAAGGTTGGGTGGTCTTATTAAATACTGATGATTATTTAAATGAGGCTAATCATCAATTAAATGATGCTGAGATATATCTTCCTTTAGAATGTGACCCTACTGGTACTTTTCAAATACAGGTTCAACAAATGCTAGCTGTCGCAAACACCGAGGGTATTATATCTTATAAAGAATACAAATATTTGTTTAATCAATTTCCACATGTACCATACATTTATTTTTTACTGAAGGTGCATTAATCCTCTACTGCTCCTTCATGTCGGCCTATTGTATCTTGCAAGTGGCTCTTTATTTGAGCCCTTGTCCCAATATGTTGATTTTTATTTTCAACCTCATGTGAAAACTATTACTTAATTTGTCTGGGATTCTATGCTCCTTCTTCAAATGCTTGATGCTTTAATTATTGATGAAAGGGATACTCAGTTGGTGCTTGTTACTTTAGATATCGCAAGCAAAACAAACCAAGGGTGGAAGAAGCCCAAGTCCAAATGACCAGCCCAAACAAGGAAGTAAGAGCTTCAGACAAAAATTTATTAGGACCCTACACGGTCCGTGTTTCGGCAACAAGCCTTCCTCAGGGTCTAAAAACATAAAATTTAAAATTTAATATATAAAAATAAAGCACACAAAATTGGAACAGGAATTGGAATTGGAGCAGGAAAAAAGGGCAGGAAGCACAGCGCTGATTATCACCACAGAAAGGCTTCTGCTGGCAAAATGTGCTCAAGCCCTCTCCCCCCCAAAAAAATCAAGGTCTGGCTACGCCTCTGCCTAGGGTCCAAATGTTTGGTGCTGTCAGATGTGCTTAGGATTCAGGTTACAGTTGCCAACTGTCCAAATTTTCTTAGGACTGTACAGATTTTTGCACTGTCGGGAAGCCAAAAGGATGACTAAAGAGTTTAGACATTTTTCAATCTCTACCTGCTATTTTCCAGTCCTTCCCTCCGCATGTAAGTAAGCCTGTAGGGCTGGGCAAGCTGGGGGTGGGGGGGAGGGGAGGGGAGGGGGGAGTTCCAGTGCTGTGCAAGTAAGGTAGGGGAATGTGTTGGGCACTGGGCTGATCTGCAGACAGCCAGTAAGTATTCTAAGTTGGAGGTTTCTGAGAAGGGATAAGAATGGGGGAAATGTGACAGGGCTGCTGCAATCGGAGGAAAGAGCAGGCAGCAAATGCAAGAATTTAACTTGATGATCGGTGGAACCTGGTGATCACTCTGGCTGAAACAGTTCTTCTGTTACTTCACAGACCAAAAACCCGGTGGCGTATTGAAAGAGAATTTTAGTCAAAGGTATTTAGAGATGTTTACTATCAAATGTAGGATCTTTCAGAATTCATCCAGCAACACCACACAGGCTTATTAATGTGAGCCAGGCACTTTTATGGTGAACTGGTATTCCTCATTTGATCCATTAATTTAATCAAAGCACCAAAAAACTTTTTCTCTCTCTTTTTCTTATATAACTTAAAACATAGGCACTTAGCTCTATCCGTAGCATAGCTCAAAAAACTTCCTTCTTTGAAAAACTTTAAAGAAGTATATTATTCATCCCGGAGATCCTCATACCGACATGAATTCAAGTTTCGCACAACAGTGCTGTATCAAGGTATATCTCCTGAAAATATACAATCCATTGTCAGCCAGCATGTCTTTTTTCTTTATAAATACTTTTTATATATAAACAATCTCCACATACCTCTGATTTTCACGGAGAAAATCCCCCATTCTTTCATCAATCCTATTTTCTCAAAGATGGCCGCGGCATTATTGTTGCTTAAATAGGGGAGTTCCCAGTTACTTACATCACTATTTTTTGAACCAATCCCAGAGCCCATCCACCGAAACTCCTTCTCCTCAATCTAAACTACTGACATCCATTCTATCTCACGATTTAAGCCATTAGGCTGTACTGAATTTAAGGAAAAGATCCAAGATTGTTCTTTATAATTTAACAGATTTTCCATATTACCACCCTCCCACCCTACTTTAATATGGTCAATTATTCTCCATCGTATATCCACAATCTTATGATCAAACTCCAACCAGTGTTGTACAAGAGGGGCTTCCTCCTTTTTGGTGAGAATACGAGACTTATGTTCATTTAACCGTATTTTTAACCGTAATTTTGGACGATATTTTCTTGATTTGGACTGGCTCTGAATTACTACTGATTGAGTTTATACAATGGGTAAATACTATTAGTCCAGATTTAAAATTTACTGCTGTTTTTGATCAGAAAAGTATTAATTTTTTGGACATTCATATTGAAAAGAAGGCGGGTAAAATCTGCACATCCCTTTTTCGAAAACAAACGGATCGTAATAATTATCTTCACTTTACAAGTTTTCATCCATATTACTTGAAAAATAATTTACCTATTGGACAATTTTTGAGATTAAGAAGACTATGTTCCTCATTGGCAGACTTTAAAAGACAGGCGGAGGTATTAGCAGAACGTTTTAGATCACGGGGCTATCCGGAAAGAACAATAAGGAGAGCTTATCTCCGTGCCCGTTATGCACAAAGGAATTTATTATTACAAGAACAAGGGATGGAAGATAATAAGGATGAGAGATTGGTATGTGTCCTTCCTTATTCTTCCTTGTCAAGATTTTTGGCACAATCTATTAAAACGAATTGGCACATTTTACAGCTAGATGGTATTTTCTGTGAAGAACCTTTGGTTACTTTCTCTAGATCTAAAAATATAGGGGAATTACTTTCAAAAAAGAAAAAAAGTTGGATTCAAGAGGAAGTAAGAGATCCACAACATAACAGTTGTGGAAAATGCCAATGGTGTGATCAAACGATTTTAGGGTCAGAATGGATGGATCCTCAAACTAAGCAAATATTAAGATCTCGTTCAGTAACAAATTGCTCCACAATGATGGTAGTTTATATAATAATGTGTCCATGCAATAAAATATATGTGGGGAGAAGTAAGCGCCCGGTGAAAATACGGTTAAATGAACATAAGTCTCGTATTCTCACCAAAAAGGAGGAAGCCCCTCTTGTACAACACTGGTTGGAGTTTGATCATAAGATTGTGGATATACGATGGAGAATAATTGACCATATTAAAGTAGGGTGGGAGGGTGGTAATATGGAAAATCTGTTAAATTATAAAGAACAATCTTGGATCTTTTCCTTAAATTCAGTACAGCCTAATGGCTTAAATTGTGAGATAGAATGGATGTCAGTAGTTTAGATTGAGGAGGAGGAGTTTCGGTGGATGGGCTCTGGGATTGGTTCAAAAAATAGTGATGTAAGTAACTGGGAACTCCCCTATTTAAGCAACAATAATGCCGCGGCCATCTTTGAGAAAATAGGATTGATGAAAGAATGGGGGATTTTCTCTGTGAAAATCAGAGGTATGTGGAGATTGTTTATATATAAAAAGTATTTATAAAGAAAAAAAGACATGCTGGCTGACAATGGATTGTATATTTTCAGGAGATATACCTTGATACAGCACTGTTGTGCGAAACGTGAATTCATGTCGGTATGAGGATCTCCGGGATGAATAATATACTTCTTTAAAGTTTTTCAAAGAAGGAAGTTTTTTGAGCTATGCTACGGATAGAGCTAAGTGCCTATGTTTTAAGTTATATAAGAAAAAGAGAGAGAAAAAGTTTTTTGGTGCTTTGATTAAATTAATGGATCAAATGAGGAATACCAGTTCACCATAAAAGTGCCTGGCTCACATTAATAAGCCTGTGTGGTGTTGCTGGATGAATTCTGAAAGATCCTACATTTGATAGTAAACATCTCTAAATACCTTTGACTAAAATGGAATTTAATGATATTTGTAAGAGCTGGGTTATATGCATATGATATTCTTATATACCCCCTCTATTGAAATATTTATCACCACATTTAGGAATGTATTGAAAGAGAAAGCATGTTGGCTGATCCCTTTCACAAGAGTTATCAAAACTTGACCCAAGTTGGGATGTGTACCATCTTCATTAGATAAGTAATAGGGGTCAATATTCAGCCTGCAGCAGTCAGCATTTATTTTTTTAAACTTACCACCACTGGATAAATTAGACCTAGATATTCTGTGCTGAGCCTTATTCAGACAGTGGCAGTGAATATCTGGGACTGTAGTAGTACCTGGAAGTTAAATGGGTATGGCTGATATTCAGTACTGTACCCACATAGCTAACTGGGTACGGTTATTTATGCGGTCCTATTCAGGATCAGGTGCCCCTGTTGTCCCAGCCTAAGACTGGCTAACAATTGTAAGCTTTGGGTTCAAAATATCCAAGCTTGATGTCAACATAATGCTAAACTCAGGGCAGACAACGTGGCGGTGAATATCACAGCAGGAAAGCTTCTGCTGGCAGGGCTTGGGGACCCCCGCCAGTCAAACCAGCAGACTTTGGGGGGCCCAAACCCAAATTGGGGGCACAGGTTCCCAAGCCCCCTCCCTCCTGTGGCTGTGCCACTGGCCCTAGACATGTACCTAGTTTGCTTACCTCTTAATATGTTCCTGCCCATAGAGCCTTAAGAGTTAGCTCTTTAGGACCCACAGCCAAAGTTAACCTTTGCCTTCTGGAGCCCTCAGGACCACAAACTCAGTGGTTCACCAATTGTTATTCCTAAAGCAACCCCTCTCCAATCTCATATCATATTGTATGACTTCCCTCATTCTAGAACTTCCACACCACCTAAACAGTTTGTGTATTTCTTCTGTTCTTATAAATGCAAATGTGCATACAAAAGAGATTAAAAAAAAAAGATATCAGGGCTGACTCAAAATCTCATGACTTGGAGTTGGTTGGCAGCCTTGTCTGCACATGCTTCCAATTACCTTACACATGCATTTCAAAATCATTTTCTTTTGGAAATTCTGCTCTATGTTCTCAGCTACCCTGTTTTTGTTATTGTTTATTTTCTCTGACCTCTCCCACTATCTCTGCTCATTTCAGATTGCTTTTCAGTAATGTTTATTGTTGAACTTGTTCTGTCGGGTCAAGTTAGGCACCTCTGGTCCTCTGTGAGAAAAGGATAATGTAGGCTGGGATCCCCTACTTTTGAAAGCCGAAAATACAACATCGCATATCTCTGGTCTCTTTCCAAAGGTCATTCATTGCAGCCAATGCAGTCCTTGAGTGCCATGGAAGAGAGATGTGATGGTGATCAGTCATGTAGCTTCTTCTCAAGACAACTCCTTTACAGTAAATAACATGGCTTCCAAGTTAGAATCCTTGCTGAGGATCTTAGGTGTTATTCTAGATCAAAACCTAACTTTGAAAACTCAAATAAATACTCTTTTGTCAGACGATGTTTTTAGCTGATGCATAATCTCAGACATATTTGAAAATATCTAACACAGAATAAGTTTAGATTAGTAGTACAAGCCTTGATATTATCTGAATTAGATTATTGCAATATAATCTAAATGGGTTGCACGTAATGAACATAACTCTACTCTTCCGCTCTATGATTGTTATTGTGGCTCTGTCATATAAACTTCATCTTACCACAACATCACGTTGTATTTGTTCACACCGGAATCTGCAAATGCCTTTCCGGTACTATGTAAGCCACATTGAGCCTGCAAATACAGTGGTGGAAATAAGTATTTGATCCCTTGCTGATTTTGTAAGTTTGCCCACTGACAAAGACATGAGCAGCCCATAATTGAAGGGTAGGTTATTGGTAACAGTGAGAGATAGCACATCACAAATTAAATCCGGAAAATCACATTGTGGAAAGTATATGAATTTATTTGCATTCTGCAGAGGGAAATAAGTATTTAATCCCTCTGGCAAACAAGACCTAATACTTGGTGGCAAAACCCTTGTTGGCAAGCACAGCGGTCAGACGTCTTCTGTAGTTGATGATGAGGTTTGCACACATGTCAGGAGGAATTTTGGTCCACTCCTCTTTGCAGATCATCTCTAAATCATTAAGAGTTCTGGGCTGTCGCTTGGCAACTCGCAGCTTCAGCTCCCTCCATAAGTTTTCAATGGGATTAAGGTCTGGTGACTGGCTAGGCCACTCCATGACCCTAATGTGCTTCTTCCTGAGCCACTCCTTTGTTGCCTTGGCTGTATGTTTTGGGTCATTGTCGTGCTGGAAGACCCAGCCACGACCCATTTTTAAGGCCCTGGCGGAGGGAAGGAGGTTGTCACTCAGAATTGTACGGTACATGGCCCCATCCATTCTCCCATTGATGCGGTGAAGTAGTCCTGTGCCCTTAGCAGAGAAACACCCCCAAAACATAACATTTCCACCTCCATGCTTGACAGTGGGGACGGTGTTCTTTGGGTCATAGGCAGCATTTCTCTTCCTCCAAACACGGCGAGTTGAGTTCATGCCAAAGAGCTCAATTTTTGTCTCATCTGACCACAGCACCTTCTCCCAATCACTCTCGGCATCATCCAGGTGTTCACTGGCAAACTTCAGACGGGCCGTCACATGTGCCTTCCGGAGCAGGGGGACCTTGCGGGCACTGCAGGATTGCAATCCGTTATGTCGTAATGTGTTACCAATGGTTTTCGTGGTGACAGTGGTCCCAGCTGCCTTGAGATCATTGACAAGTTCCCCCCTTGTAGTTGTAGGCTGATTTCTAACCTTCCTCATGATCAAGGATACCCCACGAGGTGAGATTTTGCGTGGAGCCCCAGATCTTTGTCGATTGACAGTCATTTTGTACTTCTTCCATTTTCTTACTATGGCACCAACAGTTGTCTCCTTCTCGCCCAGCGTCTTACTGATGGTTTTGTAGCCCATTCCAGCCTTGTGCAGGTGTATGATCTTGTCCCTGACATCCTTAGACAGCTCCTTGCTCTTGGCCAATTTGTAGAGGTTAGAGTCTGACTGATTCACTGAGTCTGTGGACAGGTGTCTTTCATACAGGTGACCATTGCCGACAGCTGTCTGTCATGCAGGTAACGAGTTGATTTGGAGCATCTACCTGGTCTGTAGGGGCCAGATCTCTTACTGGTTGGTGGGGGATCAAATACTTATTTCCCTCTGCAGAATGCAAATAAATTCATATACTTTCCACAATGTGATTTTCCGGATTTAATTTGTGATGTGCTATCTCTCACTGTTACCAATAACCTACCCTTCAATTATGGGCTGCTCATGTCTTTGTCAGTGGGCAAACTTACAAAATCAGCAAGGGATCAAATACTTATTTCCACCACTGTAGGTGGGGAAATGTGGGATACAAATGTAATAAATAAATAAATAAATTACAAACTGTAGAAAATATGGCTATGCAGTCCGATTTGTTAATTGAAGAAGTTTGATAGGATTACACTTTACTATATTCAGCTTCATTGGCTACCTATGGAGGCTAGGATTACTTATAAATTGTGCTGTTTATTATTTAAAATTATTCATGGAATCGCCCCGGTTTATATGTTCACCTTGATTAAAGGTTTGCATTCGAGATATGGGACCTAAACATTTTTAAGGCTATCATTTCCAATATGTAAGGGTTTAAGATCCAGGAGAATTTTTCATACTCTTTTTTTTCTTATCAGGCAGCCATGTATTGCCTGAATGTGGAGTGGAGGAGTGGCCTAGTGGTTAGAGCACTGGTCTTGACAGCCAGAGGTGGCCAGGTCAAATCCCACTGCTGCCACTTGTGATCTTAGGCAAATCACCTAACCCTCCATTGTCTCAGATACAAAAGTAGATTGTGAGGGACAGGGAACTACCCAGCGTACCTGAATGTAACTCACCTTGAGCTACTAGTGAAAATATAAACAAATAAAAATGTAATTCATTTGACTCATTATAAGCTCCTTTTACTAAACAGGCACTAATGCCTCCTGTGTTCCAAAATGCACCACTGCCAAGCATGCTGAAACACCTGGTGGTAGCTCAGGCATCTGCGGACGAAATACTTTGTAGTTTTTCACACTGGGGCACGTTTGATTAGCACATGGTTAGCCCTTTGCACCTATTAAATAAGGTGTCTGTAAGGGTTTGGGAGATTAGCACCTGGCCATTAGTGGAAAAAATTAGAAATGCAGCTATTTTAGAGCCACTCTAAAAGTGGCCTCAGCGGATGGGGAAACCTGCGTGCTGATCAAAGCGCATGGCTCCTTTTAGCGCAGCTTAGTGAAATGACCCCTATGTTTCCTTTCGTAAGTCTGTTAAGACTACTTTATTTAAGAAATATGTACCTTCAGACTAAATTGCCTAGATTAATGAATATTTGTTACATTTGTATCCCACATTTTCCCACCTCTTTGTGGGTTAAATGTGGCTTACTTAGTTCCGGAGCAGCAATTGCGGACTCCAGTGTAGACAAATACAAAGTGATGATGTGGTTAAGTAGTTCGATAGAGCTAATATGGCGCAACCACAATGGGGCTCGTGCAACGCTATTGGTGATTTAGGGCCTCTGTTACTAAACCACACTTGTATTGAAAGTATGATCTTCACTTTGGGTGATTGAGGTCCAGGGCTAAACTTGAGCACGTCTCAACTATTTTGAAAAAAGCAAGGAAAACACAGGTCATCAAGCAATGTCTGTGATACTGCAGTAAGTATAACATACTAACATAGTAGATGACGACAGAGAAAGACCTGCATGGTCCATCCAGTCTGCCCAACAAGATAACTCATATGTGCTACTTTTTGTGTATACCTGACCTTGATTTGTATCTGCCATTTTCAGGGCACAGACCGTAGAAGTCTTGCCCAGCACTAGCCTCGCCTCCCAACCACCAGCCCCGCCTCCCACCACCAGCTCTGCCACCCAATCTCTGCTAAGCTTCTGAGGATCCATTCCTTCCGAACAGGATTCCTTTACATTTATCCCACGCATGTTTGAATTCCGTTACCGTTTTCATCTCCACCACCTCCCGCGGGAGGGCATTCCACCACTCTCTCCATGAAAAAATACTTCCTGACATTTTTCTTGAGTCTGCCCCCCTTCAATCTCATTTCATGTCCTCTCGTTCTACCGCCTTCCCATTTACGGAAAAGGTTCATTTGCCGATTAATACCTTTCAAATATTTGTATCATATCGCCCCTGTTTCTCCTTTCCTCCAGGGTATACATGTTCAGGTCAGCAAGTCTCTCCTCATATGTCTTGTAACGCAAATCCCATACCATTTTCTTAGCTTTTCATTGCACCACTTCAATTCTTTTTACATCCTTAGCAAGATACGGCCTCCAAAACGGAACACAATACTCCAGGTGGGGCCTCACCAACGACTTATACAGGGGCATCAACACCTCCTTTCTTCTGCTGGTCACACCTCTCTCTATACAGCCTATTTATTCTGCACAAGTTTCTGTGTTTTTCATCAAAAGTAAAAAGAATTTTTAAAAGGAAAATGATGAAAATGGTCGTTTTCCTTTCTTTTGGTGGGATCTTACTACTATCAACAAATCTCCTCCACAAGGAATCAGTATTGGTCTAATCCTGGGTCAGGAACAGTTCCATCCCTAAAGATATTTCATCTACACTTGAAATTTCTTTTGTACTGTAGCTACTGCAAGGAAATTAATTTTTCAGGTTAGTGACTTCCCACATTTTATTGCAACTTTTACATTTTGAATTTTCTGGCTAATGTATACATGCCACTATGGAAACCATCCTGTTTCATTGCTACTGTTCCTGAATCTTGATTTATGTATGCTGTGATTCCTTTGAGTGTTTTTATATATATGTAACATACCTCTCACAAGGAGGAGATCATGCCCACTTTTTCTGTATCTGACTTTTCAATTATCCAACAACCTCTCTGTCTTGTTTACATTGGATAAATCAAGACTCTACTGTATTTGTAAACTGCTCAGAACTTCTTTTTGGGATTAAGTGGTTTATAAGAACTCAGATTAGATTAGACTAGACAAAAGTAAAGATTCCCTAACCAGACAAAAAGTTCTGAGCCTTTTGACATGTGGGTATATAGTAAGGTTATCACTTGGTTACTGGAAGGAACCCTTAACCTAATTTGGATCATAGATATATTGAGCCAATGGAAACAAGCTTCTTGCATGTGAATACTATTGCTAAATATTATGGAAACACCAGGCAGCAAATATTATGGGCCATTCAAGGAAAGGAACTAGCTCATAAAATCAGAGTTGTTGGTGCCAGCTGATCAGTTCTAGAGTTGATGAGTTTGAAGGCAGGTAAAGGAATAGGTGGTCTCCAGGGAAAGCCCCATGTCCCCATATCCTGAAGGCAAATATGAGGAGAGCGGGGACACAGGGTTTTCCTGCTGCTTCTGGAATCTGTCTTTCAGCTGGTACAAGGAGGACAAAGCTAGCTGATTCAGGTTTCTGCAAAGGAGACTATGATTGAATATTTCTTCCTGAAGTGCTGTAAGGATACGGATGAATAAAGTAGCCCTCACATTGCTCACAATAGTTAATTTACAATGAGCTTGTGCTAGTTCCAAGCCCAAGATCAGAGCTTCAATGGGAAGAATTAGAGAGAGTAGCTAGGAGAGAGGAGTGAAGGCTTAAAAATTAGCTCCATGTTTAATTGTGCAAGCTGAAAAAATTGTAATATATATTTGGTATTTTGCCTCAAAGAGGCATTCCCAGCCTAGTGGCATATATGCCTTCAGACTACTAGTTGGCTGAGTTAAACACAAGCAGCCACTAGTTTCATCCCAGCTTATACCCCTCACTCCTACAGAAGTGTCACGGTTGTGACTGTATCCCATGCCTACACTCACCTCGCCTCCTGGTGACCAGGCCCTATGGCTGCTGTGGACTGTCTTCTTCCTGTTTCCCAAACATGTTCAAGAGTTCATTCCAGTCCTATTCTGATGTTCCCGCATTCCAGACTTGCTTTGGGGTTCCTGCAGCCAAGCCTCACTTTGGTGCTCTTGCAACCAAGCCTCGCCCTGGTGTTCCTGCTGCCAAGCCTCGCTGTGGTGTTCTTGCAGCCAAGCTGTGCTCTGGTGTTTTTGCTGCCAAGCCTCACTCTTACTAGTGACCTCATCTGTAATTGCCTTTATTAAGCACTTGGGAACTTTCAGGCTTGCCTTTGCAACAGAGGTCTTCAGATGAGTTTTCGTCTGTGTGTGTTTGTTGCAGTTCCAGCCCTGCTAGTTCTTGTCTTGCCAGTCTTCCAACTTCTACTCCAACCCTGCTTGTTCCAGCCCTGCAAGCCTTCAGCTTCAGTTCTAATACTGCTTGTGTCTGCCCTGTTTGTCTTCCGCTTCAGTTCCTCCACTGTTTGTTCCAACCCTGTCTGCTTTCAGCTTCCATTTCAGCCAAGCAGGTTTGAGAATCCTGAATCCTATTTCAGAATCCAGAATCCGGTTCCAGCCAAGCCCGTTCCAGAATCCGGTTGTTCCAGTCCTGCTTATTCCAGCCCTGCTCATTTCAGTAGTTGGGAAGTAGGACTGGCAGGTAGAGATAAAGAGGGGCATTTTCGAAAGGGACGTCCTTGCAAAACAGCAAAATCCAGGGGTGGGGAAACCCATATTTTGGAAACAAAATGGATGTCCATCTTTCGTTTCGAAAATACTGTCAGGGACGTCCAAATCCTTAAATAGGGATGTCCCTAGATTTGGGCGTCCCTAGACATGGACGTTTCTGACTTTTGGCGATTTTCGAAACCAAAGACGTCCATGTCAAAAACAACCCAATACAAGCCATTTGGTCATGGGAGGAGCCAGCATTTTTAGTGCACTGGTCCCCCTGACATGCCAGGACACCAACTGGGCACCCAGGCAGTGGACTTCATAAATTGCTCCCAGGTGCATAGCTCCCTTACTTTGTGTGCTGAGCCCCCCAAAACCCACTGCCCCCAACTGTACACCACAACCATAGTCCTTACGGATGAAGGGGGCACCTAGATGTGGGTACAGTGGGTTTGTGAGATCATGATGTATCGTTTCCAGGAATATTGTTAATTGTGTAAGTTTATTTTTGTTCTGTGAGATTATCATGTGGTTATTGACTTGGGCTTGTCCAGAAGGGGGAGGGGGCTATCTGAGATAGTTGATCCTATGATTGAAGGCCTCCTAGCAATGCTGGTCTTATATTTTCCCAGAACCTTGGTGCTCAAAAGGTACAGACATTACAGTCTCAGAAATGAGTGCCCCTTTTATCCCTTGAGGAGAAAAAGGTCCTTTGAAAAATGTTCTTCCGGCTATAGGACAGAGTGTTCACACTGGTAATTTTTCCCATGAATAAAGAGGTGATGCTGGGGCTGGCTGACAAAAGTAAGCGCAGGGATTTAATTTTGAAATAACCATATCTGTTGTTTTTAGGTTTACCCTGCCTACTATGCACCTGTAAAGTAAATGGGTAAGATATTTCCAAGGCACTGACTGACCAGTTCAGTGGCGTAGCTAGGGTAGTTGACACCCGGGGCTGGTCATTTTTTACCCCCCCCCCCCCCCCCCCCCCCAAATCCAATACTAGGCATACCGAGAATACAAAACACTCAGGACCTATAGAGCAATTCTACCATACCATAAGCAGCCATTTCTACGAAGCACACAAGGAAAAGGAAAGCATCTTAAACACTACAGTGAGCACTAGAACATCAATTCACCTATTGTAAAATGAAACCAGACAGAATAGTACAGATCGTCGATCCTGCATAGTCAATGCTAACTGAAAGCCATGTCTTTTTCACAAACACAGATACATCCTAATCCACTATAGAATAAGTAATCATAAACTTTCTATTTAGACAAAAATTAAACTGAACCCCCAAGATGCCAGACTCTGCATACAATGCAACACCACAGAAACAGAAAATGTCCCCTAGTACTGTGCAAAATATAAAGACAGCAGATGTAAATTTGAAAAAACTAACAAATACCAATCACCACTTTACAAATTAACAAATAGAAATAAAACAAATACAGAAAATAAAATAATACCATTTTACTGGACTAATACATTTAGCTTCCAGAGGCCAAAATCTCCTTCTTCAGGTCAGTACAGTATAGTGCTGTTACAGTATCCTATCCTGACCTGAGGAAGGGGGTTTTGTTCTCTGAAAGTTAAGTCAAAATGTATTAAAATTAGTCCAATAAAAAGATGACCTTATTTACATGTTCTATTTATAAACATTTATTAAACACTGCTACAATATATATCCTAAAGCAAAATAATAAAAATATATATTTACAGTTTGTTGTCTCTGGTTTCTGCTTTCCTCATCTTCTTTTCACTCTTCCATCCAGCATCTGTCTTCGCTCTCTCTCTGCCATCCAGTGTCTGCCCTCTTTAATGTTCCTTCCATCCACTGTCTGCCCTCTCTCTCTCTGCCCCTTCCATCCACATCTGCCCCTTTCATCCACCATCTGCCCCAGTCAGCCATCTCTCTCTCCCCCTTCCATCAACACCTACCCTCTCTCTCTGCCCCTTCCATCCACATCTGCCCTCTATCTCTGCCCCTTCCATCCTCCATTTGCCCCAGTCTGCCCTCTTTCTCTCTCCCCCTTCCACCCACCATCTGCCCTTTCTCTCTGCCCCTTCAATCCGTCTGCCTTCCCTCTCCCTTCCATCCAGGGTCTGCCCTCCCTTACACTCCCCCCTTCCATCCAGGGTCTGTCCCCTCTCTCTCTGCCCCCTCTTTTCAGCCCCCAGTTCCAGCCCCCTTATTCCACCTGCCCCTAGTTCCAGCCCCAGCCCACATCTCCCACCTGCCCCCCTTTTCAGCCCCACTATCCCACCAGTCCCAGCCCTTTTCTCCCATCAGTCCCAAGCTTCAGCCCCCAGCCACTTCTCCCTGTCCCCTTTTCAGCCCCTAGTTTCAACCCCAGCCCTTTTCTCTCACCAGTCCTGAGCTTCAGCCCCAGCCAGTTCTCCCTGTCCCCTTTAAAGCCCCTAGTCCCCACAGTTTCAGCCCCTGCCCTCTTTCAGCACCCAGTTCCAGTACTAGCCCCCTTATCCCAACTACCCTCCTTTTCAGCTCCTAGTTCCAGCCCCCTTCATCCACCACATGCCTTTTGCATCCCCCCTTTTCAGCCCCAGACCCGTTCTCCCACCTGCCCCAGGCATGGACCCATTTTCCCTCCTGCCCCCTTGTCAGACCCCAGTTCCAGCTTCAGACCCCTTCTCCCATCTGAGCACTCCCCTCCCCAGTCCCCTTCTCCCCTCTGAGTACCCATCTGAGCTCCCCTATCCTCCCCAATCCCCTTCTTCCCTCTGAGCACCCATCTGAGCTCCCCCCACCCCTCCCCAATCCCTTTATCCCCTCTGAGCTCCCCCATCCCTCCCCAATCCCCTTTCAGCACCCCACCCCTCCCCAATCCCCTCTGAGCTCCCCCACCCCTCCCCAATCCCCTTTGAGCACCCCACCCCTCCCCAATCCCCTTTGAGCACCCCCACCCCTCCCCAATCCCCTTCTCCTCTCTGAGCTCCCCCACCCCTCCCCAATCTGAGTCCCCCCTCCCACCCGACCCGACCTGACACACCTACCAGGCACCTCCGTTCGCCTGCTCCCACCCTGTCCTCTCTTTAAAAAAAAAAATCGAAGCGCCGGAGTGGCAGGCAGCGCCTCCCGTCTGCCCTGCTATTAAAAATCTCTTCAATGTCGCTCGTCGGGCCTTCCCTCATTCAGTCCCTCCCGCCCTCGCGGTAATAGGAAGTTTTTTTTTTAAAGAGAGGACAGGGTGGGAGCAGCGGGAGCGGAGCACCCCCAGGCCCCACCCGCTGACACCCGGGGCGGACCACCCCCACCACCCCGCCCTTGCTACACCACTGGACCAGTTGATGTTTCAAAGCATAGCTATCTGGCAATTTTCCCATGGTAGTCTACTAATACAGTTAAGCAAGTCAGTTTCACTTTCAGGGGTCCTTTACTAAGCTGCGGTTAAAAAGGGCCCTGAGCTAGTGGCAGGGGCTGTTTTTGCTGTGCGCTGCGGCCCTTTTTACCGCAGCAGGTAAAAAAGGCTGAAAATAGCCATGGCCATGCGATAAGATTGCTCTTACCGTGTGGCCATGTGAGGGGGAGCACTTACTGACACTCACTGAGGTGGTGGTAAGGGCTCCTGCGTTAACCTGGCGGTAACCAGGTAGCATGCAGCGCTGTTTGATTACCGCTGAGTAACTGCCGTGCTAGAAAATAGTGTCCTATTTCCCCTAGTGTGGGAAATAGCGCGAGATAGAGCTGATACTGCTGGCGCCAGTGTTGGGCCGGCGGTAGCTCCATATTGGCGCATGGTAAGCCCTCATTGGGCTTACCGCCACTTTGTAAAAGGGCCCCTCAATGCATTACCACAAATATAAGCTGCAATATTCTGACTACTAGAAGTCAGAAATACTGGAATAATAACGTGCTATTCTCCTAATGGCCACCAGATGTCATGCTATATACAGTTAATACAAAATGCAAGGGCATAAAAGTTGTGAGGTGAACACATTGCTTTTTACTGCAGAGGCAGCAGGATTTAACATGCTGGCACAAGTCAAGGTAAAAGATGACGTGGGACCTGATGTGGTTCTTTAAAGAATATTGAAAGAGCTTAAGAAGCTTCTGAATGCATCTTTCAAAGCTTTGTTCAACTTATTTCTTGAAATAAGAGAAGTCCTAAGAAACTGGAGAAAAGCAGTACCAGGTCACACTGGTGGGAACGAGAAGGAAACAAACAAACAAGCTGCAAACCTCTTAGCTTAGTATCAGTGGTAGGTAAAGTAATGAAAGAACTACTGAAGGATAGAATAGTGCATTACCTTGAAGCTAGAGGGTTACAGGATCAGAGACAAGCTATTTTTACTGTATTGTAACTGAACAAGGTGGAAAGAGAGAGAGAGAAAAAAAGCAATTTTACTCCAGTAAAATGGGCAGCTGGGACTTATGGCAGCCACATCTTGGTAAAGCCCAAAGTGCTCATTCAGATCTACACTGCAATTGGTGGACTGCTTCTGTGAGGGTATGGGTTAATATTTAAAAAGGATTTAACGTTTGGAGAAGAAGAGAAGACAGTACCTGAAGATCTGGTCAGTTAGGGAGTAGCTGGCCTGAACCAGGAAAGGAGCAGCCGATATACTGGAGCATTAGACGTTCATTCAAACCTGGCTGAAAGAGCTCCTAAAGAGAAGATCTATGAATCCGCCCAAGGCTGTCAAGTATACATGTTTATTTTCTCTTGTGTCGGCCATGTTTTAGATCATATCAGGAAAAATCTTGAATTATCACATTTGTTCCTGCTGTTTGATGTAAATCCATAAATTCAACTAGTAAAAGTCAAGTTCTTTTTGTATAGCCAAGCCTGCATGTTGTGTGGACTTGGTTGAGATTTTTCCATTGGATTGGGTTTCCATAACTTTAAGGCCTTAGAAGCTGTTTTCCTTCCCATCCAGAAATGGGCCCAGGCAGGATGGGTGCAAAATAGCCCCTAAAACTCTTTTCCCACCCCAGTGTTAGTAAGACACATAGCACCTGGGCTATATAAATTACACACTTGTCTGAGAGGACATAAACATCACCTAGAAAAATTAGTAGGTAAGATTTGGATTATCTTCCATCTGGCAAGGCTCAGAACTGAGGTCTGCATTTTGTCTTTAGGAGATTATAGTTGACATATTTGGGTGTTTATATAATATACTTGACAGTGGGCCTCATTTACACTGGAGTGGTTCTCCAGTGTAAACAAAACCATGTGTAAAGAGAAAAAAGTGTTTTTTAAATGGCGGTTTTCATTTTTTCATGAGTGAAAGCTTTCGCTAAAGTAAATCCAATCCAGAAAAGATACTCATTTTTTATCTATGTCTAAGAGGTTTTAGAGGAGGCAAGGTTGTCTTTAGTGGGGTGCAGAATGTAAAAGGAAGGAATGATGAAATGGCTCCAGTATGACTTTATCTGTGAAAAATTCAAAAATGCCCATATGGGTTCTGTTTGTAGAAAACACTATGAAATTCATAGGGGTAAATTCAATATAGGTCGCTAAATGTTAGGCAACAAAAACTGGTGCTAAGCTAGTATTCTATAATGGCAGAGTTGCACACCAAATCTATTATAGAATT
The DNA here is from genome assembly GCF_901765095.1 of Microcaecilia unicolor. NCBI lineage: Eukaryota > Metazoa > Chordata > Amphibia > Gymnophiona > Siphonopidae > Microcaecilia > Microcaecilia unicolor. Next base: position 50,919,963 of record NC_044042.1, read on the forward strand.
CTAGTGTAAGTCCACAGTTCCACACCAGACTTTAGGCACAACTGCTTACACTATCACGCTTATTTTCAAAAGAGAAGGACGCCCATCTTTCGACACAAATTGAGAGATGGGCATCCTTCTTGCAAGGTCGTCCAAATCGGCATAATTGAAAGCAGATTTTTTGACACCCTCGACTGCTTTCTGTCGCAGGGACGACCAAAGTTCACGGGGGCATGTCGGCAGGGTAGCGAAAGTGGGACTGGGGCGTGATTAGGAGATGGTCGTCCTCGGCCGATAATAGAAAAAAGAAGGGTGTCCCTGACAAGCACTTGGCTGACTTTACTTGGTCCATTTTTTTTCACGACCAAGCCTCAAAAAGGTGCCCCAACTGAGCAGATGACCACTGGAGGGAATCGGGTATGACCTCCCCTTACTCCCCCAGTGGTCACTAACCTCCTTCCACCATACAAAACAAGTTTAAAAATACTTTTTTGCCAGCCTCAAATGTCATACTCAGGTCCATCGCAGCAGTATACAGGTCCCTGGAGCAGTTGTAGTGGGTGCAGTGTACTTCAGGCAGGCGGCCCTGGGGGGGGGGGGGGTTGGGGGGCTCAGCACCCAAGGTAAGGGAGGTATGCACCTGGGAGCAATTTCTGAAGTCCACTGCAGTGCCCCCTAGGGTACCTAGCTGGTATCCTGGCATGTGAGGGGGACCAGTGCACTACAAATGCTGGCTCCTCCCATGACCAAAGGGCTTGGATTTGGACGTTTTTGAGATAGACGTCTTTGGTTTCCATTATCGATGAAAAACGAGGACGACCATCTCTAAGGTTGACCTAAATGTCAAGATTTGGGCGTCCCCGAACGTATTATCGAAACGAAAGATGGACGTCCATCTTGTTTCGATAATACGCGTTGCCCTGCCCCTTCGCTGGAACATCCTTAGAGATGGACGCCCTTAGAGATGGTCGTCCCCATTCGATTATGCCCCTCTATGTAAAGGACATGGGGGAAGCCACTGCTTGCCTCGGGATTGGTAGCATGGAATGTTGCTAGTAATTGGGTTTCTGCCAGGTGCTTGTGACCTGGATTGGCTACTATTGGAAACAGCATGTTGGGCTGGATAGACCTTCCAATGGCTATTCCTATGTTCTTATGTTCATGTCTATGTCTTGTGTAAATGGTGGGGCTTAAATGCGGCAGCCGGGTGCATGAATGCAATTATTCTATAAAGTGAGTGCAAGAATAGTCAGAACACTCCTGACGTGCCAAAGCTCCTCCCATGTTAACGCTCCCTTTGCGGATGCTCATGAGAGAAGCTAGGTGCACTGTTTATAGCATAGTGGCGCATAGTGGCGCACGTGCAAATATCTAATTAATACTTGTTATTGTCAATTATTGGTATTTATCTCCAGTTGGTAATTATGTTACACACATAACTGACTCTATTCTATAACTGCCTTTCCAATTGCACACCTAACTTTGGGCTCAATTTATAGAATTAGGGGAATGGGGCAATTCAAAATAGGAGCATAAGGGATCCTTTTACAAAGCTGTGGTCACGGTTCTTTTCTATATAATCATTGGTCAACTCCCCCCCCCCCCCCCCAGCCAACCAAAATGGTTGTGCAAAACTAATTATATCACTTTTTTTAAATTAAAAAAATTTTTTTTATTGCATTGTGTAAATACCAGAAATCATGGCAAGAATAAAAGAAAAAAAATAAATTATATCTAAACAACCAGCACTTCTCACTGCCAGACTGTAATTAATATAATAATGTGAGAGTTCGACTGGACTTAACTGACTGAGCTTGACTGCATATGGTAGTCACAGAAGGCATCCAAACCCAATGGACCCGTTTCACCAAAGGGCTTCTTCAGGGGATGCAGGATACCAATATCGTCAATACAGGTTCGGACTCAGCAGTGGCGCTGCAGGGAAACAGAAAGTTGCATAAAGTATCACCACAAAACTTTCCAATGGTGCCCCTCATACCAAACAAAAGAAAG